>NW_028270164.1:59814513-60135013 GCF_037043375.1 Chiloscyllium plagiosum | reverse complement strand
TATTCAATGTATCAAACGTTATTCATAGATTCAATTAAAAAACAACTCATTTATTTAGTGAAACCAACTGCATTCTTTCCTTTAATTGAAACACACTGCATGTGCAAATTCCATGAGTATAGCTTCTCTCATTCATTCAGTGTTTCAACCGTAACTCATTCATTCAATGAACCAAACTGCACCTTTTGATTAAATGAGTAGAGCTTCCCTCATTCAGTCTGTGGCATCAGTTTCAGCATTGATTCAATGAGCCAAAGTGCATTCAATGAAACAGACCGCACATGTTAATTCAATGATAGGAGCTTCTCTCATTTATTCATTGTCTCGAGTCAAACGCTTTAATTCAATGAAACAATGAGCAGATTCCTTCAATCATGGAATCAACCTTCATTCATTGATTCAATGAGTTAAACGTTGTACATTCCTGCCATCATACAAAGTTAACACAGTTTTTTAGTGATTCTAACGGTGTTCAATCCTTCAAAGATCCCAAGATCTCTCTGTTCCTACTGTTAACCACATTCTTATTTGTCTTTCCAAAATGGTCAACCTCACACTTGGCAACCTCCATCTGCCACTCCTCAGCACAGCTCTGCATCATATCTAAGTCCCTTTGCAGCCGACAACAGCCCACTTCACTATCCACAACTCCACCAATCTTCGTATCATCTGCAAATTTACTGAACCACCCTTTGACTCCCTCATCCCAGTCATTAATAAAAATTACAAACAGCAGATGACCCAGAACTGATCCCTGCGGAACTCTACTTGTAACTGGGCTCCAGGCTGAATATTTGCCATCTACCACCACTCTCTGACTTCCACCGGTTAGCCAGTTTTCTATCCAATTGGCCAAATTTCTCTCTATCCCATGCCTCCTGACTTTCCGCATAAGCCTACCATGGGGAACCTTATCAAATGCCTTACTAAAATCCATGTATACTACATCCACTGCACTACCCTAAGCCACATGCTTGGTCATCTCCTCAAAGAATTGTAAGGCAAGACCTACCCTTCACAAATCCGTGCTGGCTGTCCCTAATCAAGCAGTGTCTTTCTAGATACTCATAAATCCTATCCCTCAGTACCCTTTCCATTACTTTGCCTACCACCGAAGTAAGACTAACTGGCCTGTAATCCTCGGGGTTATCCCTATTCCCTTTTTTGAACAAGGGCACAACATTCACCCGTCCCCTGGTACCACCCCCGTTGACAGTGAAGGCGAAAAGATAATTGCCAACGGTTCTGCACTTTCATCTCTTGCTTCCCACATAATCCTAGGATATAACCCGTCAGGCCCGGGGGCTTGTCTATCCTCAAGTTGTTCATAATGTCCAACACATCTTCCTTCCTCACAAGTATGTCCTCTAGCTTACCAGTCCGTTTCACACTCTCCTCTTCAACAATACGGTCACTCTCGTTCGTAAATACTGAAGAAAAGTACTCATTCAAGACCTCTCCTATCTCTTCCGACTTCCTACCCTCGTTCTCGTCATTCTCATGTTTCTCACGTACGCATCAAATGCCTTTGGGTCATCCTTGATCCTATCCGGCAAAGATTTTTCATGCCCTCTCTTAGCTCTCCTAATCACTTTCTTCAGGTACCTTCTGGCTATCCTGTATCACTCCACTGCTCTGCCTGAACCCTGTTTCCTCAACCTTATGTAAGCCTCCTTCTTCCTCTTTACAAGACATTCAAACTCTCTCGTCAAACAAGGTTCCCTCACGCGACCAGTTCGTTCCTACCTGACAGGTACATACATATCAAGGACACGTCGTATCTGTTCCTTGAAAAAGTTCCACATTTCCACGACATCCTTCCCTGACAGCCTATGCTCCCAACTTATGCTACTCAGATCCTGTCTTACAGCATCGTAATTACCTTTCCCCCAATTGTACAACCTACCCTGTTGCATGCACCCATCTCTCTCCATAACCAAGGTGAAAGTAACAGAATTGTGGTTACGACCACAAAAATGTTCACCCAATAACAATCCCATCACTTGTCCCGGTTCATTACCGAGTACCAAATCCAATATAGCCTCCCCTCTGGTCGGACAATCTACATACTGAGTTAGAAAAGCTTCCTTGACACACTGGCAAACACCACCCCATCCAATCTACTTGATTCAATTCAATGAAACAACGTGCATTCATTCAATCATTGAATCAAACTTCTATCATTTATTCAATTAATCAAACGTTATTCATGGATTCAATGAAGGAAACTCATTTATTCAGTGAATCCAACTGCTTTCATTCGTTCAATGAATCAAACTGCACTCATTCATTCAATGTAACTCAGTGCACGTGTTAATTCCATGAGTATAGCTTCTTTCATTCATTCAATGTTTCAAGCTTAACTCATTCATTCAATGAACCAAACTGTACTTAATTAAATGAAAGAGCTTCCCTCATTCAGTCTGTGGCATCGGTTTTGCACATTGATTCAATGAAACAAAGTGCATTCAATGAAACAGACCGCACAGATTAATTCAATAATAGGATCTTCTCTTATTTATTCAATGTCTTAACGCTTAACGCTTTCATTCAATGAAACAAACTGCATTCATTCAATCATTGATTCAGATTTTAATCATTGTGATTGTGTGCTGTTTGATTGAGACAATGTGTGAAGCTTATGACATTGAATGAACGAATAGCTGTATTCATTGAATTGACAAATGCAGATTACTTCATGAACTAAATGTGCGCAATTTGTTTGATTGAAACAATGTATTAAGAGTACCTCTTAAGAATTATCATATACACTCTATTTCATTGAATAAACGAGTGTAGTAGGATTCACTAAATAACTGAGTTAGGTTTGTTCGATTGAAACAAGGAATAAGGTTTGATTAATTGATTGTAGTTTGATTGTAGTTTGATTGTAGTTTGATACAATGATTCAATGAATGCAGTTTGTTTCATTGAATGAACGTATGCATTTTGGTTCACTAAATATGGGAGGTAGATTTGTTCCATTGAAATAAAGAATACAGTGTGATTCATTGAATCAATGATTGTAGTTTGATTCAATGAATGCAGTATGTTTCATTGAATGAAAGCGTTAAGCTTGGCACAATGAAGGAATGAAAGAAGCTCTCTGATTGAACTAGCACGTGCAGTTTGGTTCATTTAGTGAATGTGTGCAGTTTGATTGAGAGAAGGTGCGAAGTTTGTGACATTGAGAGAATGAGATTACAGCTGTATTCATTGATTTGACAAATGTTGTTTGATCCATGAACTAAATGTGTGCGATTTGTTGATTGAATGAATCCATTAAGCTTGAGGCATAGAACGAAAGGGAGTACGTCTACTCTTTGAATTGATAAGTGCAGACTCTTTCATTGAATGAACGTGTGCAGTTTCATTCACTAAATAATCGTGTTGTTTGTTTCATTGAAACATTGATTAACGTTTGATTCATTGAACCAATCATTAAAGATTGTTTCAATGATTCAACGAATGCAGTTTGTTTCCTTGAATGAAAGCGTGAACCTTGACACATTGAATGAATGAGAGAATCTACACTCATTGAATGAGTGCAGTATGTTTCCTGGAGTGAATGTGTGCTGTTTGATTGAGACTATGTGTGAAGCTTGTGACATTGAATGAATGAGTAGCTGCATTCATTGTATTGACAAGTGCAGTTTGATTCATGAACTAAATGTGTGCAATATGTTTGTTTGAATCAATGCGTTAAGGTTGAGGCATGGAACGCTTTAAAGAACCTCTACTCTTTGAATTGACAAGTGCAGCCTCTTTCATTGAATGAACGTGTGCATTCTCATTCACTTAAGAAGCGTGTTAAGTTTGTTAAATTGAAACATTGAATAACGTTTGATTCATTGAACCAATCATTAAAGTTTGATTCAATGATCAATGAATGCAGTTTGTTTCATTGAATGAACGTAGGCATTTTGGTTCACTAAATAAGGGAGATAGATTTGTTCCATTGATTCATTGACTGTAGTTTGATTCAATGATTCGATGAAAGCTGTATTTTTGATTGAATGAAAGCGTGAAACTTGGCACATTGAAGGAATGAGAGAAGCTCTCTCATTGAATTAAGACGTGCAGTTTGGTTCATGGAGTGAATGTGTGCAGTTCGATTGAGACAATGTGTGAAGCTTGTGACATTGAATGAACGAGTATTCATTGAATTGACAAATGCAGTTTGCTTCATAAACTAAATGTGTGCTTTTGTTTTTTTGCATCATTGAATTATCTACTCATTGAATTGTCATGTGCAGTCTGTTTCATTGAATGAACGAGTGTAGTAGGATTCACTAAACAAGGGAGTTAGGTTAGTTCGATTGAAACAAGGAATAAGGTTTGATTCATTGAATCAATGATTGTAGTTTGTTGCAATGATTCATTGAAAGCAGTTTTTTTCATTGAATGAAAGCGTTAAGTTTGGCACATTGAATGAAAGAAGGTCTCTCATTAAATTAACACGTGCAGTTTGGTTCATGAAGTGAATGTGTGCAGTTTGATTGAGACAATGTGCGAAGCTTGTGACATTGAGAGATTAAGAGTAGCTGGATTCATGGAATTGACAAACGCAGTTTGCTTCATGTACTAAATGCGTGCAATTTGTTTGATTGAATGAATGCATTAAGAATGCCTCGACTCATTGAATTATCATGTACAGTCTGTTTTATTGAATGAACGAGTGTTGTCGGATTCACTAAATAAGTGAGTTAGGTTTGTTCGATTGAAACAAGGAATAAGGTTTGATAGATAAATTGTAGTTGATTGTAGTTTGATTGTAGTTTGATACAATGTTTCAATGAATGCAGTTTGTTTCATTGAATTGAACGTATGCATTTTGGTTCACTGAATGAGGGAGATAGATTTGTTCCATTGAAATAAAGAATACGGTGTGATTCATTGAATCAATGATTGTAGTTTGATGCAATGATTTAATGAATGCAGTTTGATTCATTGAATGAAAGCGTTAAGCTTGGCACATTGAATGAATGAGAGAAGCTCTCTGATTGAACTAACAAGCGCAGTTTGGTTCATGGAGTGAATGTGTGCAGTTTGCTTGAGACAATGTGCGAAGCTTGTGACATTAAGAGAATGAGAGTAGCTGTATTCATTGAATTGACAAATGCTGGTTGCTTCATGAACTAAACGTGTGCAATTTGTTTGTTTCAATCAATGCGTTAAGCTTGAGACATTGAACCTCTACTCTTTGTATTAATAAGTGCAGCCTCTTTCATTGAATGAACGTGTGCAGTTTCATTCACTACATACAAAAGCACACACACAGAAAAAACACACACACAAAAAACAACATACACGAAAACACACACAGAAACACACACACGATACACACAGACACACAATAACGCACACACACACAAAACACACAAAAACTCACACACAAAAAAACACACACACATAAAACCACACTCACACAAAAACACACACAAAAACACACACCCAAAAAAACACGCACACACTCACACGAAAAAACCCATACACACAAAAAACAACCACACAACACACACAAACACACAAAAACACACACATATAAACACACACAAAAAAACACACGCACAAAAACACACACACGCAAAATCACACACACAAAAGCAGATCTGTTTTTTGTGAGTCTTTGTTTTGTGTGTGTGTTTTGTGTGTGTTTTTGTGTGCGTGTTGTTGTCTGTGTGTGTTTTTGTGTTTGTTTTGTGTGTGTGTGTTATTTATGTTTGTGTATGTTTTTGTGTGTGTGTTGTTGTGTGTGTTCTTGTGTGTGTCTTTTTTCAGTATGTGTTTTTATTATGTGTGTGTTTTTGTGTGTTTGTGTGTGTCTTTTTGTGTGTGTGTGCATTTGTGTGTGTCTTTTTTGTGTCTATTTGTCTTTTTTGTGCTTTTTTGTGTGTGTTTTTGTGTGTGTTTTTCTGTGTTTTTGTGTACATTTTTTGTGTGTTTTGTTTGTGTGTGAGATTGTTTGTGTGTTTGTCTGTATTTTATTTGTGTGTTTGTTTTCGCGTGTGTGTTTTTGCGTGTTATGTGCGTGTGTTTTTTTGTGTGTGTGTTGTTTCTGTGTGCCTGTTTTTTTTGTGTTTAAATGTGTGTGTTTTTATTTGTTGAATCGATGAATAACAATTGATTCATTGAATAAATAATTGAAGTTTCGTTCAATGATTGAATGAAAGCGCGTTGTTTCATTGAATTTCAGCGTGATGCTCGGGATATTGAATGAACGTGTAGCCTGTTTCATTCAATGAATGCATGCAGTTTGATTCTATGAATGAATGCGTTCAATGTGGTTCATTAAATGAAAAAGAAAAGCTCTACTCGATGGATTAGCACGTGTGATGTGTTACATTGAATGAATGTGTGCAGATTGAATCTTTGCAGGAATGAACACCGTTGGAATGACTAAAAACTGTGTTTACTTTGTATGATTGCATGAATGTATAACGTTTGACTCATTGAATCAATGACTGAAGTTTGATTCAATGATTGAATGAATGCACGTTGTTTCATTGATTGAAAGCGTTATGTTCGGGATATTGAATTAACATGTGCAGTCTGTTTAATTCAATGAATGCATGCAATTTCTTTCTTTGAATGAATGCATTCAATGTGGTTCATTAAATGAATAGGAAAAGCTCTCCTCATTCGTGCAATAATGTAAACATAACGCAGCTTTTTTAGAGATTACAACTGTTTTCATTTCCTAACTGAATCAAACTGCAGATATTCATTCAATGTAACACACTACTCGTGCTCATTCAACGAGTAGAGCTTTTTCTGTTCTTTTAGTCAACCATATTGAACGCATTCATTCAAAGAAACAAACTGCATGCATTCATTGAATGAAACGGACTGCACATGTTAATTTAATGTCACGAGGATAACGCTTCCATTCAATGAAACGACGTGCAATTATTCAATCATTGAATCAAACGTCAATCATTTATTCAATGTATCCAACGGTATTCATAGATTCCATGAAAAAACTTAACTCATTCAATGAACCAAACTGTACTTATTAATTAAATGAAGTATTTAATGCATCAGTTTCGCACATTGATTCAATGAAACAGACCGCACATGTTAATTCAATGATAGGAGCTTCTCTCATTTATGTAATGTCTCGAGCTTAAAGCTTTCATTCAATGAATCAGATTTTAATCATTGATTCAATAGTTTAAACGTTACTCATTGATTCGATGTTACAAATTTAACTCATCTATTTACTCATTAAATTCAACTGGATGCAATCGTTCAATGAAACAAACTGCATTTGCTATTCCAATGAGTAGAGCTTTTGCCATTCATTCAATGAAACAGACTTCACGCATTCATTCAAAGGAAAATACGGCCCACATTGATTAAACAAAACATACTGCACGCTTTAATTCTCTCATTCACGGTTCTCTCATTCATTCAATGCCATCAGTTCCACGCATTGATTCATTGAAATAAACTGCACACATTCATTCAATGAAACAAAACCGGATTTGTTAATTCAATGAGTGGCGTTTCTCTCATTCGTTCAGTGCAATGTGTTTAACGAATTGGTTCAACGAAACGACTGCACGCATTCATTTAATGACTGCGCACGTTAATTCAATGATAGAAGCATCTCTCGTTTTTCAATGTCCCGAGCATAACGCTGCCATTAAATGAAACAAACTGCATTCGTTTAATCAGTGACGTCAAAGTTCAACCGTTGATTCAATGAAACAAACTTAGCATATTCGTTCAATGAAATACACTGCACGTGCTCATCCAATGGGTAGGACATTTGCAATTCATTCAATGAATCAAACTGCACACATTCTTTCAAAGTAACACACTGCACGTGCTAATCCAATGAGTGGAGCTTTGACTGTTCATTTAATGAACCACATTGAACTCATTTATTTAGTGAAACCAACTGCACTAATTCATTCAATGCAACGCAGTGTACGTGTTAATTCCATGAGTATAGCTTCTTTCATCCATTCAATGTTTCAAGCTTAACTCGTTCAATCAATGAACCAAACTGTACTTATTAATTAAATGAAGGAGCTTCCCTCATTCAGTCTGTGGCATCCGTTTCACGCATTGATTTAATGAAATAATGTGCATTCAATGAAACAGACCGCACATGTTAATAGGAGCATCTCTCATTTATTCAATCTCATTTATTCAGAGTCCCGAGTTTAATAAACCTTCAATCATTGAATCAATGAATCAAACGTTATACATTCATGCAACAATATAAACAAAACAGCAACTGTTTTCATTCCTTCATGAATCAAACTGCACACATTCATTCAACGTAAGACACTACACGTGTTCTTTCGACGAGTAGGGCCTTTTCTGTTCTTTTAATCAACCAAATTGAACGCATTCATTCAAAGAAACAATCTGCATGCATTCTTTGAATGAAACGGACTGCACATGTTTATTCAATGTCCCGAGTATAACGCTTACATTCAATGAAACAACGTGCATTCATTCAATCATTGAATCAAACTTCAATCATTTATTCAATGTATCAGACGTTATTCATAGATTCAATTAAAAAACAACTCATTTATTTAGTGAAACCAACTGCATTCTTTCCTTTAATTGAAACACACTGCATGTGCAAATTCCATGAGAATAGCTTCTCTCATTCATTCAGTGTTTCAACCGTAACTCATTCATTCAATGAACCAAACTGCACTTTTTGATTAAATGAGTAGAGCTTCCCTCATTCAGTCTGTGGCATCAGTTTCAGCATTGATTCAATGAGCCAAAGTGCATTCAATGAAACAGACCGCACATGTTAATTCAATGATAGGAGCTTCTCTCCTTTATTCATTGTCTCGAGTTAAACGCTTTAATTCAATGAAACAATGAGCAGATTCCTTCAATCATGGAATCAACCTTCATTCATTGATTCAATGAGTTAAACGTTGTACATTCCTGCCATCATACAAAGTTAACGCAGTTTTTTAGTGATTCTAACGGTGTTCAATCCTTCAAAGATCCCAAGATCTCTCTGTTCCTGCTGTTAACCCTGTATTCCACATTCTTATTTGTCTTTCCAAAATGGACAACCGCACACTTGGCAACCTCCATCTGCCACTCCTCAGCCCAGCTCTGCATCATATCTAAGTCCCCTTGCAGCTGACAACAGCCCACTTCACTATCCACAACTCCACCAATCTTCGTATCATCTGCAAATTTACTGACCCACCCTTCGACTCCCTCATCCAAGTCATTAATAAAAATTACAAACAGCAGAGGACCCAGAACTGATCCCTGCGGAACTCTACTTGTAACTGGGCTCCAGGCTGAATATTTGCCATCTACCACCACTCTCTGACTTCGACCAGTTAGCCAGTTTTCTATCCAATTGGCCAAATTTCTCTCTATCCCATGCCTCCTGACTTTCTGCATAAGCCTACCATGGGGAACGTTATCAAATGCCTTACTAAAATCCATGTATACTACATCCACTGCACTACCCGAAGCCACATGCTTGGTCATCTCCTCAAAGAATTGTAAGGCAAGACCTAACCCTTCACAAATCCGTGCTGGCTGTCCCTAATCAAGCAGTGTCTTTCTAGATACTCATAAATCCTATCCCTCAGTACCCCTTCCATTACTTTGCCTACCACCGAAGTAAGACTAACTGGCCTGTAATCCTCGGGGTTATCCCTATTCCCTTTTTTGAACAAGGGCACAACATTCACAAGTCCCCTGGTACCACCCCCGTTGACAGTGAAGGCGAAAAGATCATTGCCAACGGTTCTGCACTTTCATCTCTTGCTTCCCACATAATCCTAGGATATATCCCGTCAGGCCCGGGGGCTTGTCTATCCTCAAGTTGTTCATAATGTCCAACACATCTTCCTTCCTCACAAGTATCTCCTCTATCTTACCAGTCCGTTTCACACTCTCCTCTTCAACAATACGGTCACTCTCGTTCGTAAATACTGAAGAAAAGTACTCATTCAAGACCTCTCCTATCTCTTCCGACTTCCTACCCTCGTTCTCGTCATTCTCATGTTTCTCATGTACGCATCAAATGCCTTTGGGTTATCCTTGATCCTATCCGGCAAAGATTTTTCATGCCCTCTCTTAGCTCTCCTAATCACTTTCTTCAGGTCCCTTCTGGCTATCCTGTATCACTCCACTGCTCTGCCTGAACCCTGTTTCCTCAACCTTATGTAAGCCTCCTTCTTCCTCTTTACAAGACATTCAAACTCTCTCGTCAACCAAGGTTCCCTCACGCGACCAGTTCGTTCCTACCTGACAGGTACATACATAGCAAGGACACGTCGTATCTGTTCCTTGAAAAAGTTCCACATTTCCACGACATCCTTCCCTGACAGCCTATGCTCCCAACTTATGCTACTCAGATCCTGTCTTACAGCATCGTAATTACCTTTCCCCCAATTGTAAAACCTACCCTGTTGCATGCACCCATCTATCTCCATAACCAAGGTGAAAGTAACAGAATTGTGGTTACGACCACAAAAATGTTCACCCAATAACAATCCCATCACTTGTCCCGGTTCATTACCGAGTACCAAATCCAATATAGCCTCCCCTCTGGTCGGACAATCTACATACTGAGTTAGAAAAGCTTCCTTGACACACTGGCAAACACCACCCCATCCAATCTACTTGATTCAATTCAATGAAACAACGTGCATTCATTCAATCATTGAATCAAACTTCTATCATTTATTCAATTAATCAAACGTTATTCATGGATTCAATGAAGGAAACTCATTTATTCAGTGAATCCAACTGCTTTCATTCGTTCAATGAATCAAACTGCACTCATTCATTCAATGTAACTCAGTGCACGTGTTAATTCCATGAGTATAGCTTCTTTCATTCATTCAATGTTTCAAGCTTAACTCATTCATTCAATGAACCAAACTGTACTTAATTAAATGAAGGAGCTTCCCTCATTCAGTCTGTGGCATCAGTTTTGCACATTGATTCAATGAAACAAAGTGAATTCAATGAAACAGACCGCACAGATTAATTCAATAATAGGATCTTCTCTTATTTATTCAATGTCTTAACGCTTAACGCTTTCATTCAATGAAACAAACTGCATTCATTCAATCATTGATTCAGACTTTAATCATTGTGATTGTGTGCTGTTTGATTGAGACAATGTGTGAAGCTTATGACATTGAATGAACGAATAGCTGTATTCATTGAATTGACAAATGCAGATTACTTCATGAACTAAATGTGCGCAATTTGTTTGATTGAAACAATGTATTAAGAGTACCTCTTAAGAATTATCATATACACTCTATTTCATTGAATAAACGAGTGTAGTAGGATTCACTAAATAACTGAGTTAGGTTTGTTCGATTGAAACAAGGAATAAGGTTTGATTAATTGATTGTAGTTTGATTGTAGTTTGATTGTAGTTTGATACAATGATTCAATGAATGCAGTTTGTTTCATTGAAAGAACGTATGCATTTTGGTTCACTAAATATGGGAGATAGATTTGTTCCATTGAAATAAAGAATACAGTGTGATTCATTGAATCAATGATTGTAGTTTGATTCAATGAATGCAGTATGTTTCATTGAATGAAAGCGTTAAGCTTGGCACAATGAAGGAATGAAAGAAGCTCTCTGATTGAACAAGCACGTGCAGTTTTGTTCATTTAGTGAATGTGTGCAGTTTGATTGAGAGAAGGTGCGAAGTTTGTGACATTGAGATAATGAGATTAGCTGTATTCATTGATTTGACAAATGTTGTTTGATCCATGAACTAAATGTGTGCGATTTGTTGATTGAATGAATCCATGAAGCTTGAGGCATAGAACGAAAGGGAGTACGTCTACTCTTTGAATTGACAAGTGCAGACTCTTTCATTGAATGAACGTGTGCAGTTTCATTCACTAAATAATCGTGTTGTTTGTTTCATTGAAACATTGATTAACGTTTGATTCATTGAAACAATCATTAAAGATTGTTTCAATGATTCAACGAATGCAGTTTGTTTCCTTGAATGAAAGCGTGAATCTTGACACATTGAATGAATGAGAGAATCCACACTCATTGAATTAACACGTGCAGTATGTTTCATGGAGTGAATGTGTGCTGTTTGATTGAGACAATGTGTGAAGCTTGTGACATTGAATGAATGAGTAGCTGCATTCATTGTATTGACAAGTGCAGTTTGATTCATGAACTAAATGTGTGCAATATGTTTGTTTGAATCAATGCGTTAAGGTTGAGGCATGGAACGCTTTAAAGAACCTCTACTCTTTGAATTGACAAGTGCAACCTCTTTCATTGAATGAACGTGTGCATTCTCATTCACTTAAGAAGCGTGTTAAGTTTGCTAAATTGAAACATTGAATAACGTTTGATTCATTGAACCAATCATTAAAGTTTGATTCAATGATCAATGAATACAGTTTGTTTCATTGAATGAACGTAGGCATTTTGGTTCACTAAATAAGGGAGATAGATTTGTTCCATTGATTCATTGACTGTAGTTTGATTCAATGATTCGATGAAAGCAGTATTTTTGATTGAATGAAAGCGTGAAACTTGGCACATTGAAGGAATGAGAGAAGCTCTCTCATTGAATTAAGACACGCAGTTTGGTTCATGGAGTGAATGTGTGCAGTTCGATTGAGACAATGTGTGAAGCTTGTGACATTGAATGAACGAGTAGCTGTATTCATTGAATTGACAAATGCAGTTTGCTTCATAAACTAAATGTGTGCTTTTGTTTTTTTGCATCATTGAATTATCTACTCATTGAATTGTCATGTGCAGTCTGTTTCATTGAATGAACGAATGTAGTAGGATTCACTAAACAAGGGAGTTAGGTTAGTTCGATTGAAACAAGGAATAAGGTTTGATTCATTGAATCAATGATTGTAGTTTGTTGCAATGATTCATTGAAAGCAGTTTTTTTCATTGAATGAAAGCGTTAAGCTTGGCACATTGAATGAATGAGAGAAGGTCTCTCATTAAATTAACAGGTGCAGTTTGGTTCATGAAGTGAATGTGTGCAGTTTGATTGAGACAATGTGCGAAGCTTGTGACATTGAGAGATTAAGAGTAGCTGGATTCATGGAATTGACAAACGCAGTTTGCTTCATGTACTAAATGCGTGCAATTTGTTTGATTGAATGAATGCATTAAGAATGCCTCGACTCATTGAATTATCATGTACAGTCTGTTTTATTGAATGAACGAGTGTTGTCGGATTCACTAAATAAGTGAGTTAGGTTTGTTCGATTGAAACAAGGAATAAGGTTTGATACATGAATTGTAGTTGATTGTAGTTTGATACAATGTTTCAATGAATGCAGTTTGTTTCATTGAATTGAACGTATGCATTTTGGTTCACTGAATGAGGGAGATAGATTTGTTCCATTGAAATAAAGAATACGGTGTGATTCATTGAATCAATGATTGTAGTTTGATGCAATGATTTAATGAATGCAGTTTGATTCATTGAATGAAAGCGTTAAGCTTGGCACATTGAATGAATGAGAGAAGCTCTCTGATTGAACTAACAAGCGCAGTTTGGTTCATGGAGTGAATGTGTGCAGTTTGCTTGAGACAATGTGCGAAGCTTGTGACATTAAGAGAATGAGAGTAGCTGTATTCATTGAATTGACAAATGCTGGTGGCTTCATGAACTAAACGTGTGCAATTTGTTTGTTTCAATCAATGCGTTATGCTTGAGACATTGAACCTCGACTCTTTGAATTAATAAGTGCAGCCTCTTTCATTGAATGAACGTGTGCAGTTTCATTCACTACATAAGCACATTAAGTTTGTTTCATTGAAACACTGAAACATTGAATGAATGAAAGAAGCTATACACATGGATTTAACACGTGCACTGTGTTATATTGAATGAATGAGCGCGCAGTTTGATTCATTGAACGAATGACTGCAGTTGGATTCAATTTCCTTCATTGAATCGATGAATAACGTTTGATTCATTGAATAAATGATTGAGGTTTGATTGAACAATTGACGTGAATGAATGATTACATGTAGATGAATTTAATGAGTAAAGAGATGAGTTAAATTTGTAACATCGAATCAATGAGTAACGTTTAAACTATTGAACCAATGATTAAAGTCAGATTCAATGATTGTTTTATTGAATGTAAGCGTTATTCACGGAATATTGAATGCAGTCCGTTTCATTCAATGAATGCATGCGGTTTGTTTCTTTGAATGAATGCGTTCAATGTGGTTGTTTGAAAGAACAGAAAAAGCTCGAATCGTTGGATGAGCACGTGTAGTGTCTGACATTGAATGAATGTGTGCAGGTTGTTTCAATGAATCAATACGTGGAACTGATGGTATTGAATGAATGAGAGAAGCGTGAATGAGAGAATTAAAGCGTGCTGTCTGTTTTGTTGAATCAATGTGGGCCGTTTGATACTTTGAATGAATGCGTGACGTCTGTTTCAGTGAATGAATGGCAAAAGCTCTACTCATTGGAATAGCAAATGCAGTGTTTTTCATTGAATGATTGCATGCAGTTGAATTTAATGAGTAAATAGATGAGTTAAATTTGTAACATCGCATCGATGAGTAACGTTTAAACTATTGAATCAATGATTAAAGTCTGATTTAATGATTTTATTTTATTGAATGAAAGCGTTAAGCCCGAGACATTGAATAAACGAGAGAAGCTCCTATCATTGAATTAACATGCACAGTCAATAAATGAATGCGCGCAGTTCATTTCGTTGAATCAATTCGTTAAACTCATGGCACTGAATGAATGAGAGAAACGCTCCTCATTGAATTACATTGAATAAACGTGTGCAGTTTGTTTCAATGAATCAATACGTGGAACTGATGGCATTGAATGAATGAGAGAAGCGTGAACGAGAGAATTAAAGCTTGCAGTCTGTTTTATTGAATCAATGTGGGCCGTTTTTTAGTTTGAATGAATGCGTGAAGTCTGTTTCAGTGAATGAATTGGAAAAGCCCTGCTCATTGAAATAGTAAATGCAGTTTGTTTCATTGAATGATTGCATGCAGTTGAATTTAATGAGTAAATAGATGAGTTAAATTTGTAACATCGAATCAATGAGTAACGTTTAAACTATTGAACCAATGATTAAAGTCAGATTCAATGATTGTTTTATTGAATGAAAGCGTTAAGCTCGAGACATTGAATAAATGAGAGAAGCTCCTATCATTGAATGAATGCGTGGTCTGTGTGGTCTGTTTCATTGAATGCACTTTGTTTGATTGAAACAATGTGCGAAACTGATGCCACAGACTGAATGAAGGAAGCTCCTTCATTTAATTAGAAGTACAGTTTGGTTCATTAAATGAATGAGTTAAGCTTGAAATATTGAATGAATGAAAGAAGCTATACTCATGGAATTAACACTTGCACTGTTTTACATTGAATGAGTGCAGTTTGATTCATTGAACGGATGAAAGCAGTTGGGAGGGCGAGAGGGCAGAAACCACCACAGCTCTGTATACCATGACCTTGGTGTAGATCCAATGTTGCAATGTAGATCCAATGTAGATCCAAACTACAAACAAACTACAATCAATGAATCAAACCTTATTCCTTGTTTCAATCGAACAAACCTAACTCACTTATTTAGTGAATCCTACTACACTCGTTTATTCAATGAAATAGAGTGTATATGATAATTCAATGAGTAGAGGTACTCTTAATGCATTGTTTCAATCAAACAAATTGCACACATTTAGTTCATGAAGCAATCTGCATTTGTCAATTCACTGAATACAGCTACTCGTTCATTCAATGTCACACGTTTCACACATTGTCTCAATCGAACTGCACACATTCACTCCATGAACCAAACTGCACGTGTTAATTCAATGAGAGAGCTTCTCTTCTTCCTCCAATGTGCCAAGCTTAACGCTTTCATTCAAGGAAACAAACTGCATTCATTGAATAATTGAATCAAACGTTAATCAATGTTTCAATGAAACAAACTTAACACGCTTATTTAATGACTGAAACTGCACACGTTCATTCATTGAAAGAGGCTGCACTTGTCAATTCAAAGAGTAGAGGTCCTCTATTTCGTTCAATGCCTCATGCTTAATGCATTGATTCAAACAAACGTATTGCACACATTTAGTTCATGAAGCAAAATGCATTTGTCAATAGAATGATTACAGCTACTCATTCATTCAATGTCCAAAGCTTTACACATTGTGTCAATCATACTGCACACATTCACTCCATGAACCAAACTGCACGTGCTAATTCAATGAGTGTAGATTTTCTCATTCATTCAATGTGTCAAACAATGTGTCAAGCATTCATTGAATCAAACTACAATCATTGATTCAATGAATCAAACGTTATTCAATGTTTCAATGAAAAAAATTAACACGCTTATCTAGTGAATACAACTTCACACGTTCATTCAATGAAAGAGGCTGCACTTGTCAATTCAAAGAGGTACTCTCTTTCGTTCAATGCCTCAAGATTAACGCATTGATTCAATCAAACAATTGGCACAAAGTTAGTTCATGAAGCAAACTGCATTCGTCATTTAAATGAATACAGCTACTCGCATTCTCTCAATGTCACAAGCTCAACGCATCAGACAATGTCACATTGTCTCAATGAATTTGCACACATTCCCTCCATGAACCTAACGTGTTAATTCAATGAGAGGGCTTCTCTCATTCATTCAATGTGCCAAGCTTAACCCTTTCATTCAATTAAAAAACTGCTTTCATTGAATCATTGCATCAAACTACAATCATTGATTCAATGAATCAAACTTTATTCCTTGTTTCAATCGAACAAACCTAACTGACTTAACTAGTGAATACTACAACACTCGTTCATTCAATGAAATAGACTGCACATGATAATTCAATGAGTAGCCTTCAGAAATGAGATAACGAGAATCCAGAAAATGTATATTCCTGTCAGGGTGAAAGGAAAGGCTGGTAGGTAAAGAGAATGCTGGGTGACTAAAGAAATTGAAGGTTTGGTTAAGAAAAAGAAGGAAGCATATGTAAGGTATAGACAGGATAGTTCGAGTGAATTTGTAGGAGTGTATAAAGGAAGTAGGAGTATATTTAAGAGGGAAATCAGGAGGGCAAAAAAGATACCTTTGGCAAATTGAATTAAGGAGAATCCAAAGGGTTATTTCAAATCCATCAAGGACAAAAGGGTAACTTAAAGCTCAGTAAGGCAGCCTTTGTGTGGAGCCGCAGAAAATGGGGAACATACTAAATGAGTATTTCTTTTCAGTATTTACTGTGGAAAAGGATATGAAAGATATAGAATGTAGGGAAATTGATGGTGACAACTTGCAAAATGTTCAGATTACACAGGAGGAAGTGCTGGATGTCTTGAAACGGGTAAAGGTGGATAAATCCCCAGACCTTAATCAGGTGTACCCGAGAACTCTGTCGGATGCTAGAGAAGTGATTGTTGGGCTTCTTGCTGAGATATTTGTATCATTGATAGTCACAGGTGAGGTGCCAGAAGATTAGAGGTTGGCAAACATGGTACCACTGTTTAAGAAGGGTGGTAACGACAGGCCAGGAACTATAGACCAGTGAACCTGACCTCAGTGGTGGGCAAGTTGCTGGAGGATGTACATGTATTTGGAAAGGCAAGGACTGATTAGGGATAGTCAACATAGCTTTGTGCGTGGGAAATCATTTCTCACAAACTTGATTGAGTTTTTTGAAGTAGTAACAAAGAGGATTGATGAGAGCAGAGCGGTAGATGTGATCTATATGGACTTCAGTAAGGCGTTCGACAAGGTTCTCCATGAGAGACTGATTAACAAGGTTAGATTTCATGAATACAGGCTGAACTAGCTATTTAGATACACAACCTGCTGTACATTGGTTAGACAGAGTGTGGTGGTGGAGTGTTGTTCTTCTGGCACCTCACCTGTGACTATCAATGATACAAATATCTCAGCAAGAAGCCCAACAATCACTTCTCTAGCATCCGACAGAGTTCTCGGGTACACCTGATTAAGGTCTGGGGATTTATCCACCTTTACCCGTTTCAAGTGTTGTTTTTCAGACTGGAGGCCTGTGACCAGTGGAATGCCAAAATGATCGGTGCTGGGTCCACTACTTTCTGTCATTTACATAAATGATTTGGATGTGAGTATAAGAGGTATAGTTAGTAAGTTTTCAGATGACACCAAAATTGGAGCTGTAGTGGACAGCGAAGAGGGTTACCTCAGATTAAAACATGATTTTGGCCTCTTGGGCCAATGGGCTGAGAACTGGAAGATGGAGTTTAATTGAGATAAATTCGAGGTGCTGCATTTTGGGAAAGCAAATAAGAGCAGGACTTATACACTTAATGAGGCTCTCTGCCTGTATTCCTGATGAAGGGGTTTTGCCCGAAACGTCGATTTAACTGCTCCTCGTATGCTGTCTGAACTGCTGTATTTTTCCAGCACCACTGTAATCTAGAATCTGCTTTCCAGCATCTGCAGTCCTTGTTTTTACCTTATACAATTAATGATAAGATCCTTAGGAGTGTTGCTGAACAAAGAGACGTTTGAGTTCCGGTTCATTCCTCCTTGAAAGTGGAGTCGCAGGTCGATAGGATAGTGAAGAAGACGTTTGATATGCTTTCCTTTATTGGTATTGAGTACAGGAGTTGGGAGGTCATGTTGCAGCTGTACATTGGTTAGGCCACTGTTGGAATATTGCGTGCAGTTCTGGTCTCTTTCCTATCGGAAAGATGTTATGAAACTTGAAAGGGTTTCGAATAGATTTACAAGGATGTTGTCAGGGTTGAAGGATTTGAGCTATATGGAGAGGCTGAAAAGGTTGGGGCTGTTTTCCCTGGTGAGTCAGAGGCTGAGGTTTATAAACCTTATAGAGGTTTACAAAATTATGAGGGGCCTGGATAGGTGAAATAGACAAAGTCTTTTCCCTGGTGTTGGGGAGTCCACAACTAGTAGGCATAGGTTTAGGATGAGAGGGAAAGATATATAAGAGACCTAAGGGGAAACATGTTCACATAGAGGGTGGTACGTGCATGGAATGAGCAGCCAGAGGAAGTGGTGTAGGCTGGTACAATTGCAACACTTTAGAGGCACTGGAATGGGTATATGAATAGGAAGGATTTGAAGGGATGTGGGCTGGGTGCTGGCAGGTGGGACTAGAGGGGTTTGGGATATCTGGTCAGCATGGGCGGGTTGGACCGAAGGGCCTGTTTCCGTGCTGTACATCTCTATGACTCTATGATACTGCTGCAAGTAATTCACCTCCTGACACCTCAATGTTTAGCCACAAGGCACAAGTCAGGCGTGTGCTATCTGGATGGGTGCAGCTCCAACAACACTCAAGAAGGTTGACACCATCAAGGACAACACAACCGACTTGACTAGCACCACGTCTACACAGCATGTAGACATTCCAACAAGAAGCGAGGGCACATTAGATTTGGTACTGGGTAATGAACCCAGCCAGGTGTTAGATTTGAAGGTAGGTGAGCACTTTGATGATAGCGACCACAATTCATTTATGTTTGGTTAACGATGGAAAGCGATACGTATATACCTCAGGGCAATAGTTATAGATGGCAAGATTTAAGATGCATAGGATGATGAAGGAAATTGCAGAGGATGGGCACAATTGAAATATGGAGCTTACTCAAGGAACAGCTACTGTGGATCATAGATCAGTATGCACCTGCCTGGCAGGGAGGAAGTTGTCAAGCAATAGAGCTGTGCTTTAGTAAAGAAGTTGAATCTTTGTCCAGAGGAAGAAGAAGGCTTATGTAAGGATGAGACATGAAGGCTTAGTTAGGGCGATTGACATTTCTCCTGTTTGTGTACACCATCCTCAAAATCTGAATGATGCACTTGTGTTTTCTTTTGCTCCATAATTGTACAAGGAGAAAGTGAGGGCTGCAGATGCTGGAGATCAGAGCTGAAAATGTGTTGCTGGAAAAGCGCAGCTGGTCAGGCAGCATCCAAGGAACAGGAGAATCGACGTTTCGGGCATAAGCCCTTCTTCAGGAATGAGGAAAATGTGTCCAGCAGGCTAAGATAAAAGGTAGGGAGGAGGGACTTGGGGGAGGGGCTTTGGAAATGCGATCGGTGGAGGGAGGCAAGGTGAGGGTGATAGGCCGGAGTGGGGTGGGGGCGGAGACGTCAGGAAGAAGATTGCAGGTTAGGAAGGCGGTGCTGAGTTCGAGGGATTTGATTGAGACAAGGTTCCATCATTGTACAAAGTAAACTGACAGATTTCAGAAAATGAATGACATCTTCCTGTCATGGAGGATAACGCTTGCGTATGTGCAATCTCAGAAGTCCCACTGGAGAGCATTGGCTGCACCTTTTCAGAGTCATGTTCGGGAATATGCTCACCCTGAACATCCGCAAGATAAAGGACCTTCACTAACCTGGTCTGGCATTATGGAGCAAACCCCTAATTATCAATGTTCACATGGAGGCCTTGGACGTTCCAAATTCTCAGGATTGTCCTTTTGACTAAGATACTTATTGATGAAGAGTTCCAACACTGCCTCCATTGTGCTCGCACAGCCTTGTATATGAATAGGGTATTTGAGATCAACAACATTGGATCTACACCAAGCTCATGGTATACAGAGCTGTGGTGGTTCCCGCCCTCCTGTATCGTCTAAGACGTGGGCTGTCTACATCAGAAGCATCAAGGTGTTGGAGCTGAATAATTAGTGTTGCCTACTCAAGATCCTACGAATCTGCTGGGAGACAGATGAACCAACCAGGCCTCAACCAGGCCAACATCCCCACCATTGGCTCACTGACCATTTTTGATTGACTGCAATGTACTGGGTACAGTGCTCATGTGACCGACACGAGGCTCCCCGAACAGGTGTTTCTCTGTCAGCTCGGAAACTGCAGGTGAGCCCGAATTGGATAAAGGAAGCGCTTCAGGGATACCCTCAAGGCTTAAATGCAACATTCCCATCGAAACGTTTGTGGAGGAGATGACCTGGTGGTATTATCATGGACTTTAATCTAGAGAACCCAATAATATTCCAGGACCCCTTGTTTGAATCTGAAGAAAATATGGAACTGAGGATCTAATGATGACCCCAAATCCACCGTCAATTGTTTGATAAACCCATCGAATTCACTGATGTCCTTAGGGAAGGAAACTGCCATGATTAGATTAGGTTCCCTACAGTGTGGAAACAGGCCCTTCAGCCCAGCACGTTCACACCAACCATTCAAAGAGTAACCCACCCAGACCCATTGCCCTCTGACTAACACACCGATCACTATGGGCAATTTAGCATGGCCAATTAACATGACTTGCAGAGTTTTGGACTGCGGGAGGAAACCAGAGCACCGAAAGAAAACCCACGCAGACATAGGGAGAATGTACAAACACCACACAGACAGTAGCCTGAGGCGGGATTCGAACCCAGGCCCTTGACACTGTGAGGCAGCCGTGCTAACCACTGAGAGGCAGCAGTGCTAACCACTGAGACACCATGCCATCCTGTTAAGCTTATGCGTAATAGCAGATTCAGAGTACTGGTGTTGACTGTTAACTGCCCTCTATCTATTCACAGATTGCTCATGAAGGCTGGCTTAGCCAGTCACGCCCACGTCCCATGAATGAATCAATGACTTAAAAAACAAAGCTGGGAATCTTTGGCCCATGACCATTTAAAGTGAAGCAGGAGGATCTGGAAAGCCATTTAGCCCCTTGCGACTTGCTATCAGGAAAAAATGGAAGCCAGACAAAAACAGCGCAACAAGCATGCTCCCCCACCCATCCCTTTCCTGCATCCACCTTTTGCCCCAAGAGTGTCAGAGTCTGTGGAGGACACCTCGTAACTTCTAGCGATCAATGTACTCACCCTATCAGTGGCAGAGAGTCGCTCTCATCTGCGACGAACCGCAAATGAGATGGAGATATGAAGATTAAATTCTCTTGCAATTAAGATAGTGCTTTAGTTACAAAATCCAATAATTCCTTATCTAAAGTAGAGTCAATGTTTTGGGACTGGGAGTTTTAAAACTGCTCTTCCACCTCGGTTTTCTGACACTTATTATCCAGAAATTGCATTCAAACTGATTCATAATCTGGGGATAGAATCTTGGTAATCCCACTCTAATCCCTAATTACGAGAGTTCCCCATCCTGTTTCCCATTCTGCCTGATTTACCACAATGTTGTGTAGCCGTGAATATCGATGCCCCACTTTTTTTTGTTCACCCAGTGACAATGTCTCCTTGATAGTGATTAGATTGAAATTATTTATCTCTGTGTGTCATATGATTAACAAGGACATGGATCCTGGCATGGATCAGTGGAGCCCACCCTAATATATTAGTTCACTCCGCCCTGAGTATTGGTTGCAGTGCCTACTGAATCAGAACCATTTCTTTTGACACCATTCTTTGATCCTGATGTGTTCCTACACTCTGGTGACAATATCCAATATCTTTTGATGTGGTATCCTTCACAGTCTGGGTCTAATTGCCAACACGATAAGCGACTCTCGTTCTTGGAGCCACTGCGTGATCCTGAGCCCAGAGAGAGATGAAGCAGCACAGATCAGGGATGGAGACAGGGACTTTCCATATATCTGTGGGATTCAGTATCTATCTACATTGTATTCTTCACTGCATCTGTCTAATTTATATTTTTATCCCTCTCGTGTAGCTAATCCAAGAGTTTAATGAAGATGGTTGATCAGCCAGAAAGATGGTGAGTGGGAATTTGGAGCCTTCAATAACTCCTGTGGCATAGGATTCATTGTAAACAGCATGAGACGGAGTTATTGGACTTCTACACTCAGACCCTCAAGACATGACACAAATACAATGTTTAACAAGGAACACAGAACAGGAATCATTACCACGATCTTGTGAGAGTTCTACTCAAACCTCAGTGGTATTGGTCCTTCTGATTCATCACACGAGATTCCACTCAACAGTTCTCGCCCACACTGTGTTGGTCCTCTATGTAATCTCCTCCACTCCCTGTAATCCGTCCTTTGTTTGCAGCCTCATCTAGTTTATAGAACACTCCCTATAGCTTTCTGTTTCTCCAAACCCTAATTGTTTGTATCAATGTAACCTTCTCCAGTGGATACTAAATTAAGAGAATGAGAGTAGCTGTATTCATTGAATTGACAAATGCTGGTTGCTTCATGAACTAAACGTGTGCAATTTGTTTGTTTCAATCAATGCGTTAAGCTTGAGACATTGAACCTCTACTCTTTGAATTAATAAGTGCAGCCTCTTTCATTGAATGAACGTGTGCAGTTTCATTCACTACATAAGCACATTAAGATTGTTTCATTGAAACATTGAAACATTGAATGAATGAAAGAAGCTATACACATGGATTTAACACGTGCACTGTGTTATATTGAATACCATAAGCCTACCATGGGGAACCTTATCAAATGCCTTACTAAAATCCATGTATACTACATCCACTGCACTACCCTAAGCCACATGCTTGGTCATTTCCACAAAGAATTGTAAGGCAAGACCTACCCTTCACAAATCCGTGCTGGCTGTCCCTAATCAAGCAGTGTCTTTCTAGATACTCATAAATCCTATCCCTCAGTACCCTTTCCATTACTTTGCCTACCACCGAAGTAAGACTAACTGGCCTGTAATTCTCGGGGTTATCCCTATTCCCTTTTTTGAACAAGGGCACAACATTCACCAGTCCCCTGGTACCACCCCCGTTGACAGTGAAGGCGAAAAGATTATTGCCAACGGTTCTGCACTTTCATCTCTTGCTTCCCACATAATCCTAGGATATATCCCGTCAGGCCCGGGGGCTTGTCTATCCTCAAGTTGTTCATAATGTCCAACACATCTTCCTTCCTCACAAGTATCTCCTCTAGCTTACAAGTCCGTTTCACACTCTCCTCTTCAACAATACGGTCACTCTCGTTCGTAAATACTGAAGAAAAGTACTCATTCAAGACCTCTCCTATCTCTTCCGACTTCCTACCCTCGTTCTCGTCATTCTCATGTTTCTCACGTACGCATCAAATGCCTTTGGGTTATCCTTGATCCTATCCGGCAAAGATTTTTCATGCCGTCTCTTAGCTCTCCTAATCACTTTCTTCAGGTCCCTTCTGGCTATCCTGTATCACTCCACTGCTCTGCCTGAACCCTGTTTCCTCAACCTTATGTAAGCCTCCTTCTTCCTCTTTACAAGACATTCAAACTCTCTCGTCAACCAAGGTTCCCTCACGCGACCAGTTCGTTCCTACCTGACAGGTACATACATATCAAGGACACGTCGTATCTGTTCCTTGAAAAAGTTCCACATTTCCACGACATCCTTCCCTGACAGCCTATGCTCCCAACTTATGCTACTCAGATCCTGTCTTACAGCATCGTAATTAGCCTTCCCCCAATTGTAAAACCTACCCCGTTGCACGCACCCATCTCTCTCCATAACCAAGGTGAAAGTAACAGAATTGTGGTTACGACCACAAAAATGTTCACCCAATAACAATCCAATCACTTGTCCCGGTTCATTACCGAGTACCAAATCCAATATAGCCTCCCCTCTGGTCGGACAATCTACATACTGAGTTAGAAAAGCTTCCTTGACACACTGGCAAACACCACCCCATCCAATCTACTTGATTCAATTCAATGAAACAACGTGCATTCATTCAATCATTGAATCAAACTTCTATCATTTATTCAATTAATCAAACGTTATTCATGGATTCAATGAAGGAAACTCATTTATTCAGTGAATCCAACTGTTTTCATTCGTTCAATGAATCAAACTGCACTCATTCATTCAGTGTAACTCAGTGCACGTGTTAATTCCATGAGTATAGCTTCTTTCATTCATTCAATGTTTCAAGCTTAACTCATTCATTCAATGAACCAAACTGTACTTAATTAAATGAAGGAGCTTCCCTCATTCAGTCTGTGGCATCAGTTTTGCACATTGATTCAATGAAACAAAGTGCATTCAATGAAACAGACCGCACAGATTAATTCAATAATAGGATCTTCTCTGATTTATTCAATGTCTTAACGCTTAACGCTTTCATTCAATGAAACAAACTGCATTCATTCAATCATTGATTCAGACTTTAATCATTGTGACTGTGTGCTGTTTGATTGAGACAATGTGTGAAGCTTATGACATTGAATGAACGAATAGCTGTATTCATTGAATTGACAAATGCAGATTGCTTCATGAACTAAATGTGCGCAATTTGTTTGATTGAAACAATGTATTAAGAGTACCTCTACTCATTGAATTATCATATACACTCTATTTCATTGAATAAACGAGTGTAGTAGGATTCACTAAATAACTGAGTTAGGTTTGTTCGATTGAAACAAGGAATAAGGTTTGATTAATTGATTGTAGTTTGATTGTAGTTTGATTGTAGTTTGATACAATGATTCAATGAATGCAGTTTGTTTCATTGAATGAACGTATGCATTTTGGTTCACTAAATATGGGAGATAGATTTGTTCCATTGAAATAAAGAATACAGTGTGATTCATTGAATCAATGATTGTAGTTTGATTCAATGAATGCAGTATGTTTCATTGAATGAAAGCGTTAAGCTTGGCACAATGAAGGAATGAAAGAAGCTCTCTGATTGAACTAGCACGTGCAGTTTGGTTCATTTAGTGAATGTGTGCAGTTTGATTGAGAGAAGGTGCGAAGTTTGTGACATTGAGAGAATTGACAGAATGAGATTAGCTGTATTCATTGATTTGACAAATGTTGTTTGATCCATGAACTAAATGTGTGCGATTTGTTGATTGAATGAATCCATGAAGCTTGAGGCATAGAACGAAAGGGAGTACGTCTACTCTTTGAATTGACAAGTGCAGACTCTTTCATTGAATGAACGTGTGCAGTTTCATTCACTAAATAATCGTGTTGTTTGTTTCATTGAAACATTGATTAACGTTTGATTCATTGAAACAATCATTAAAGATTGTTTCAATGATTCAACGAATGCAGTTTGTTTCCTTGAATGAAAGCGTGAATCTTGACACATTGAATGAATGAGAGAATCCACACTCATTGAATTAACACGTGCAGTATGTTTCATGGAGTGAATGTGTGCTGTTTGATTGAGACAATGTGTGAAGCTTGTGACATTGAATGAATGAGTAGCTGCATTCATTGTATTGACAAGTGCAGTTTGATTCATGAACTAAATGTGTGCAATATGTTTGTTTGAATCAATGCGTTAAGGTTGAGGCATGGAACGCTTTAAAGAACCTCTACTCTTTGAATTGACAAGTGCAGCCTCTTTCATTGAATGAACGTGTGCATTCTCATTCACTTAAGAAGCGTGTTAAGTTTGCTAAATTGAAACATTAAATAACGTTTGATTCATTGAACCAATCATTAAAGTTTGATTCAATGATCAATGAATACAGTTTGTTTCATTGAATGAACGTAGGCATTTTGGTTCACTAAATAAGGGAGATAGATTTGTTCCATTGATTCATTGACTGTAGTTTGATTCAATGATTCGATGAAAGCAGTATTTTTGATTGAATGAAAGCGTGAAACTTGGCACATTGAAGGAATGAGAGAAGCTCTCTCATTGAATTAAGACACGCAGTTTGGTTCATGGAGTGAATGTGTGCAGTTCGATTGAGACAATGTGTGAAGCTTGTGACATTGAATGAACGAGTAGCTGTATTCATTGAATTGACAAATGCAGTTTGCTTCATAAACTAAATGTGTGCTTTTGTTTTTTTGCATCATTGAATTATCTACTCATTGAATTGTCATGTGCAGTCTGTTTCATTGAATGAACGAATGTAGTAGGATTCACTAAACAAGGGAGTTAGGTTAGTTCGATTGAAACAAGGAATAAGGTTTGATTCATTGAATCAATGATTGTAGTTTGTTGCAATGATTCATTGAAAGCAGTTTTTTTCATTGAATGAAAGCGTTAAGCTTGGCACATTGAATGAATGAGAGAAGGTCTCTCATTAAATTAACACGTGCAGTTTGGTTCATGAAGTGAATGTGTGCAGTTTGATTGAGACAATGTGCGAAGCTTGTGACATTGAGAGATTAAGAGTAGCTGGATTCATGGAATTGACAAACGCAGTTTGCTTCATGTACTAAATGCGTGCAATTTGTTTGATTGAATGAATGCATTAAGAATGCCTCGACTCATTGAATTATCATGTACAGTCTGTTTTATTGAATGAACGAGTGTTGTCGGATTCACTAAATAAGTGAGTTAGGTTTGTTCGATTGAAACAAGGAATAAGGTTTGATACATGAATTGTAGTTGATTGTAGTTTGATACAATGTTTCAATGAATGCAGTTTGTTTCATTGAATTGAACGTATGCATTTTGGTTCACTGAATGAGGGAGATAGATTTGTTCCATTGAAATAAAGAATACGGTGTGATTCATTGAATCAATGATTGTAGTTTGATGCAATGATTTAATGAATGCAGTTTGATTCATTGAATGAAAGCGTTAAGCTTGGCACATTGAATGAATGAGAGAAGCTCTCTGATTGAACTAACAAGCGCAGTTTGGTTCATGGAGTGAATGTGTGCAGTTTGCTTGAGACAATGTGCGAAGCTTGTGACATTAAGAGAATGAAAGTAGCTGTATTCATTGAATTGACAAATGCTGGTGGCTTCATGAACTAAACGTGTGCAATTTGTTTGTTTCAATCAATGCGTTATGCTTGAGACATTGAACCTCGACTCTTTGAATTAATAAGTGCAGCCTCTTTCATTGAATTAACGTGTGCAGTTTCATTCACTAGATAAGCACATTAAGTTTGTTTCATTGAAACACTGAAACATTGAATGAATGAAAGAAGCTATACACATGGATTTAACACGTGCACTGTGTTATATTGAATGAATGAGCGCGCAGTTTGATTCATTGAACGAATGACTGCAGTTGGATTCAATTTCCTTCATTGAATAACGTTTGCTTCATTGAATAAATGATTGAGGTTTGATTGAACAATTGAATGAATGCACGTGAATGAATGATTACACGTAGATGAATTTAATGAGTAAAGGGATGAGTTAAATTTCTCACATCGAATCAATGAGTAACGTTTAAACTATTGAACCAATGATTAAAGTCAGATTCAATGATTGTTTTATTGAATGTAAGCGTTATTCACGGAATATTGAATTAACATGTGCAGTCCGTTTCATTCAATGAATGCATGCGGTTTGTTTCTTGAATGAATGCGTTCAATGTGGTTGTTTGAAAGAACAGAAAAAGCTCGAATCGTTGGATGAGCACGTGTAGGGTCTGACATTGAATGAATGTGTGCAGGTTGTTTCAATGAATCAATACGTGGAACTGATGGCTTTGAATGAATGAGAGAAGCGTGAATGAGAGAATTAAAGCGTGCTGTCTGTTTTATTGAATCAATGTGGGCCGTTTTTTAGTTTGAATGAATGCGTGAAGTCTGTTTACTCATTAAATTCAACTGGATGCAATCGTTCAATGAAACAAACTGCATTTGCTATTCCAATGAGTAGAGCTTTTGCCATTCATTCAATGAAACAGACTTCACGCATTCATTCAAAGGAAAATACGGCCCACATTGATTAAACAAAACATACTGCACGCTTTAACTCTCTCATTCACGGTTCTCTCATTCATTCAATGCCATCAGTTCCACGCATTGATTCATTGAAACAAACTGCACACATTCATTCAATGAAACAAAACCGGATTTGTTAATTCAATGAGTGGCGTTTCTCTCATTCGTTCAGTGCAATGTGTTTAACGAATTGGTTCAACGAAACGAACTGCACGCATTCATTTAATGACTGCGCACGTTAATTCAATGATAGAAGCATCTCTCGTTTTTCAATGTCCCGAGCATAACGCTGGCATTAAATGAAACAAACTGCATTCGTTTAATCAGTGACGTCAATGTTCAACCATTGATTCAATGAAACAAACTTAGCACATTCGTTCAATGAAATACACTGCACGTGCTCATCCAATGGGTAGAACTTTTGCAATTCATTCAATGAATCAAACTGCACACATTCTTTCAAAGTAACACACTGCACGTGCTAATCCAATGAGTGGAGCTTTGACTATTCATTTAATGAACCACATTGAACTCATTTATTTAGTGAAACCAACTGCACTAATTCATTCAATGCAACACAGTGTACGTGTTAATTCCATGAGTATAGCTTCTTTCATCCATTCAATGTTTCAAGCTTAACTCGTTCAATCAATGAACCAAACTGTACTTATTAATTAAATGAAGGAGCTTCCCTCATTCAGTCTGTGGCATCCGTTTCACGCATTGATTTAATGAAATAATGTGCATTCAATGAAACAGACCGCACATGTTAATAGGAGCATCTCTCATTTATTCAATCTCATTTATTCAGAGTCCCGAGTTTAATAAACCTTCAATCATTGAATCAATGAATCAAACGTTATACATTCATGCAACAATATAAACAAAACGCAGCTTTTTTTAGAGATAACAACTGTTTTCATTCCTTCTCTGACTTCGACCGGTTAGCCAGTTTTCTATCCAATTGGCCAAATTTCTCTCTATCCCATGCCTCCTGACTTTCCGCATAAGCCTACCATGGGGAACCTTATCAAATGCCTTACTAAAATCCATGTATACTACATCCACTGCACTACCCTAAGCCACATGCTTGGTCATCTCCTCAAAGAATTGTAAGGCAAGACCTACCCTTCACAAATCCGTGCTGGCTGTCCCTAATCAAGCAGTGTCTTTCTAGATACTCATAAATCCTATCCCTCAGTACCCTTTCCATTACTTTGCCTACCATCGAAGTAAGACTAACTGGCCTGTAATTCTCGGGGTTATCCCTATTCCCTTTTTTGAACAAGGGCACAACATTCACCAGTCCCCTGGTACCACCCCCGTTGACAGTGAAGACGAAAAGATCATTGCCAACGGTTCTGCACTTTCATCTCTTGCTTCCCACATAATCCTAGGATATATCCCGTCAGGCCCGGGGACTTTTCTATCCTCAAGTTGTTCATAATGTCCAACACATCTTCCTTCCTCACAAGTGTCTCCTCTAGCTTACCAGTCCGTTTCACACTCTCCTCTTCAACAATACGGTCACTCTCGTTCGTAAATACTGAAGAAAAGTACTCATTCAAGACCTCTTCTATCTCTTCCGACTTCCTACCCTCGTTCTCGTCATTCTCATGTTTCTCACGTACGCATCAAATGCCTTTGGGTTATCCTTGATCCTATCCGGCAAAGATTTTTCATGCCCTCTCTTAGCTCTCCTAATCACTTTCTTCAGGTCCCTTCTGGCTATCCTGTATCACTCCACTGCTCTGCCTGAACCCTGTTTCCTCAACCTTATGTAAGCCTCCTTCTTCCTCTTTACAAGACATTCAAACTCTCTCGTCAACCAAGGTTCCCTCACGCGACCAGTTCGTTCCTACCTGACAGGTACATACATATCAAGGACACGTCGTATCTGTTCCTTGAAAAAGTTCCACATTTCCACGACATCCTTCCCTGACAGCCTATGCTCCCAACTTATGCTACTCAGATCCTGTCTTACAGCATCGTAATTACCCTTCCCCCAATTGTAAAACCTACCCTGTTGCACGCACCCATCTCTCTCCATAACCAAGGTGAAAGTAACAGAATTGTGGTTACGACCACAAAAATGTTCACCCAATAACAATCCCATCACTTGTCCCGGTTCATTACCGAGTACCAAATCCAATATAGCCTCCCCTCTGGTCGGACAATCTACATACTGAGTTAGAAAAGCTTCCTTGACACACTGGCAAACACCACCCCATCCAATCTACTTGATTCAATTCAATGAAACAACGTGCATTCATTCAATCATTGAATCAAACTTCTATCATTTATTCAATTAATCAAACGTTATTCATGGATTCAATGAAGGAAACTCATTTATTCAGTGAATCCAACTGTTTTCATTCGTTCAATGAATCAAACTGCACTCATTCATTCAGTGTAACGCAGTGCACGTGTTAATTCCATGAGTATAGCTTCTTTCATTCATTCAATGTTTCAAGCTTAACTCATTCATTCAATGAACCAAACTGTACTTAATTAAATGAAGGAGCTTCCCTCATTCAGTCTGTGGCATCAGTTTTGCACATTGATTCAATGAAACAAAGTGCATTCAATGAAACAGACCGCACAGATTAATTCAATAATAGGATCTTCTCTTATTTATTCAATGTCTTAACGCTTAACGCTTTCATTCAATGAAACAAACTGCATTCATTCAATCATTGATTCAGACTTTAATCATTGTGACTGTGTGCTGTTTGATTGAGACAATGTGTGAAGCTTATGACATTGAATGAACGAATAGCTGTATTCATTGAATTGACAAATGCAGATTGCTTCATGAACTAAATGTGCGCAATTTGTTTGATTGAAACAATGTATTAAGAGTACCTCTACTCATTGAATTATCATATACACTCTATTTCATTGAATAAACGAGTGTAGTAGGATTCACTAAATAACTGAGTTAGGTTTGTTCGATTGAAACAAGGAATAAGGTTTGATTAATTGATTGTAGTTTGATTGTAGTTTGATACAATGATTCAATGAATGCAGTTTGTTTCATTGAATGAACGTATGCATTTTGGTTCACTAAATATGGGAGATAGATTTGTTCCATTGAAATAAAGAATACAGTGTGATTCATTGAATCAATGATTGTAGTTTGATTCAATGAATGCAGTATGTTTCATTGAATGAAAGCGTTAAGCTTGGCACAATGAAGGAATGAAAGAAGCTCTCTGATTGAACTAGCACGTGCAGTTTGGTTCATTTAGTGAATGTGTGCAGTTTGATTGAGAGAAGGTGCGAAGTTTGTGACATTGAGAGAATGAGATTAGCTGTATTCATTGATTTGACAAATGTTGTTTGATCCATGAACTAAATGTGTGCGATTTGTTGATTGAATGAATCCATTAAGCTTGAGGCATAGAACGAAAGGGAGTACGTCTGCTCTTTGAATTGACAAGTGCAGACTCTTTCATTGAATGAACGTGTGCAGTTTCATTCACTAAATAATCGTGTTGTTTGTTTCATTGAAACATTGATTAACGTTTGATTCATTGAACCAATCATTAAAGATTGTTTCAATGATTCAACGAATGCAGTTTGTTTCCTTGAATGAAAGCGTGAATCTTGACACATTGAATGAATGAGAGAATCCACACTCATTGAATTAACACGTGCAGTATGTTTCATGGAGTGAATGTGTGCTGTTTGATTGAGACAATGTGTGAAGCTTGTGACATTGAATGAATGAGTAGCTGCATTCATTGTATTGACAAGTGCAGTTTGATTCATGAACTAAATGTGTGCAATATGTTTGTTTGAATCAATGCGTTAAGGTTGAGGCATGGAACGCTTTAAAGAACCTCTACTCTTTGAATTGACAAGTGCAGCCTCTTTCATTGAATGAACGTGTGCATTCTCATTCACTTAAGAAGCGTGTTAAGTTTGCTAAATTGAAACATTGAATAACGTTTGATTCATTGAACCAATCATTAAAGTTTGATTCAATGATCAATGAATACAGTTTGTTTCATTGAATGAACGTAGGCATTTTGGTTCACTAAATAAGGGAGATAGATTTGTTCCATTGATTCATTGACTGTAGTTTGATTCAATGATTCGATGAAAGCAGTATTTTTGATTGAATGAAAGCGTGAAACTTGGCACATTGAAGGAATGAGAGAAGCTCTCTCATTGAATTAAGACACGCAGTTTGGTTCATGGAGTGAATGTGTGCAGTTCGATTGAGACAATGTGTGAAGCTTGTGACATTGAATGAACGAGTAGCTGTATTCATTGAATTGACAAATGCAGTTTGCTTCATAAACTAAATGTGTGCTTTTGTTTTTTTGCATCATTGAATTATCTACTCATTGAATTGTCATGTGCAGTCTGTTTCATTGAATGAACGAATGTAGTAGGATTCACTAAACAAGGGAGTTAGGTTAGTTCGATTGAAACAAGGAATAAGGTTTGATTCATTGAATCAATGATTGTAGTTTGTTGCAATGATTCATTGAAAGCAGTTTTTTTCATTGAATGAAAGCGTTAAGCTTGGCACATTGAATGAATGAGAGAAGGTCTCTCATTAAATTAACAGGTGCAGTTTGGTTCATGAAGTGAATGTGTGCAGTTTGATTGAGACAATGTGCGAAGCTTGTGACATTGAGAGATTAAGAGTAGCTGGATTCATGGAATTGACAAACGCAGTTTGCTTCATGTACTAAATGCGTGCAATTTGTTTGATTGAATGAATGCATTAAGAATGCCTCGACTCATTGAATTATCATGTACAGTCTGTTTTATTGAATGAACGAGTGTTGTCGGATTCACTAAATAAGTGAGTTAGGTTTGTTCGATTGAAACAAGGAATAAGGTTTGATACATGAATTGTAGTTGATTGTAGTTTGATACAATGTTTCAATGAATGCAGTTTGTTTCATTGAATTGAACGTATGCATTTTGGTTCACTGAATGAGGGAGATAGATTTGTTCCATTGAAATAAAGAATACGGTGTGATTCATTGAATCAATGATTGTAGTTTGATGCAATGATTTAATGAATGCAGTTTGATTCATTGAATGAAAGCTTTAAGCTTGGCACATTGAATGAATGAGAGAAGCTCTCTGATTGAACTAACAAGCGCAGTTTGGTTCATGGAGTGAATGTGTGCAGTTTGCTTGAGACAATGTGCGAAGCTTGTGACATTAAGAGAATGAGAGTAGCTGTATTCATTGAATTGACAAATGCTGGTGGCTTCATGAACTAAACGTGTGCAATTTGTTTGTTTCAATCAATGCGTTATGCTTGAGACATTGAACCTCGACTCTTTGAATTAATAAGTGCAGCCTCTTTCATTGAATGAACGTGTGCAGTTTCATTCACTACATAAGCACATTAAGTTTGTTTCATTGAAACACTGAAACATTGAATGAATGAAAGAAGCTATACACATGGATTTAACACGTGCACTGTGTTATATTGAATGAATGAGCGCGCATTTTGATTCATTGAACGAATGACTGCAGTTGGATTCAATTTCCTTCATTGAATCGATGAATAACGTTTGATTCATTGAATAAATGATTGAGGTTTGATTGAACAATTGAATGAATGCACGTGAATGAATGATTACACGTAGATGAATTTAATGAGTAAAGAGATGAGTTAAATTTCTCACATCGAATCAATGAGTAACGTTTAAACTATTGAACCAATGATTAAAGTCAGATTCAATGATTGTTTTATTGAATGTAAGCGTTATTCACGGAATATTGAATTAACATGTGCAGTCCGTTTCATTCAATGAATGCATGCGGTTTGTTTCTTGAATGAATGCGTTCAATTTGGTTGTTTGAAAGAACAGAAAAAGCTCGAATCGTTGGATGAGCACGTGTAGTGTCTGACATTGAATGAATGTGTGCAGGTTGTTTCAATGAATCAATACGTGGAACTGATGGCTTTGAATGAATGAGAGAAGCGTGAATGAGAGAATTAAAGCGTGCTGTCTGTTTTATTGAATCAATGTGGGCCGTTTTTTAGTTTGAATGAATGCGTGAAGTCTGTTTACTCATTAAATTCAACTGGATGCAATCGTTCAATGAAACAAACTGCATTTGCTATTCCAATGAGTAGAGCTTTTGCCTTTCATTCAATGAAACAGACTTCACGCATTCATTCAAAGGAAAATACGGCCCACATTGATTAAACAAAACATACTGCACGCTTTAACTCTCTCATTCACGGTTCTCTCATTCATTCAATGCCATCAGTTCCACGCATTGATTCATTGAAACAAACTGCACACATTCATTCAATGAAACAAAACCGGATTTGTTAATTCAATGAGTGGCGTTTCTCTCATTCGTTCAGTGCAATGTGTTTAACGAATTGGTTCAATGAAACGAACTGCACGCATTCATTTAATGACTGCGCACGTTAATTCAATGATAGAAGCATCTCTCGTTTTTCAATGTCCCGAGCATAACGCTGGCATTAAATGAAACAAACTGCATTCGTTTAATCAGTGACGTCAATGTTCAACCATTGATTCAATGAAACAAACTTAGCACATTCGTTCAATGAAATACACTGCACGTGCTCATCCAATGGGTAGAACTTTTGCAATTCATTCAATGAATCAAACTGCACACATTCTTTCAAAGTAACACACTGCACGTGCTAATCCAATGAGTGGAGCTTTGACTATTCATTTAATGAACCACATTGAACTCATTTATTTAGTGAAACCAACTGCACTAATTCATTCAATGCAACACAGTGTACGTGTTAATTCCATGAGTATAGCTTCTTTCATCCATTCAATGTTTCAAGCTTAACTCGTTCAATCAATGAACCAAACTGTACTTATTAATTAAATGAAGGAGCTTCCCTCATTCAGTCTGTGGCATCCGTTTCACGCATTGATTTAATGAAATAATGTGCATTCAATGAAACAGACCGCACATGTTAATAGGAGCATCTCTCATTTATTCAATCTCATTTATTCAGAGTCCCGAGTTTAATAAACCTTCAATCATTGAATCAATGAATCAAACGTTATACATTCATGCAACAATATAAACAAAACGCAGCTTTTTTTAGAGATAACAACTGTTTTCATTCCTTCTCTGACTTCGACCGGTTAGCCAGTTTTCTATCCAATTGGCCAAATTTCTCTCTATCCCATGCCTCCTGACTTTCCGCATAAGCCTACCATGGGGAACCTTATCAAATGCCTTACTAAAATCCATGTATACTACATCCACTGCACTACCCTAAGCCACATACTTGGTCATCTCCTCAAAGAATTGTAAGGCAAGACTTGCCCTTCACAAATCCGTGCTGGCTGTCCCTAATCAAGCAGTGTCTTTCTAGATACTCATAAATCCTATCCCTCAGTACCCTTTCCATTACTTTGCCTACCATCGAAGTAAGACTAAGTGGCCTGTAATTCTCGGGGTTATCCCTATTCCCTTTTTTGAACAAGGGCACAACATTCACCAGTCCCCTGGTACCACCCCCGTTGACAGTGAAGACGAAAAGATCATTGCCAACGGTTCTGCACTTTCATCTCTTGCTTCCCACATAATCCTAGGATATATCCCGTCAGGCCCGGGGGCTTGTCTATCCTCAAGTTGTTCATAATGTCCAACACATCTTCCTTCCTCACAAGTATCTCCTCTAGCTTACCAGTCCGTTTCACACTCTCCTCTTCAACAATACGGTCACTCTCGTTCGTAAATACTGAAGAAAAGTACTCATTCAAGACCTCTTCTATCTCTTCCGACTTCCTACCCTCGTTCTCGTCATTCTCATGTTTCTCACGAACGCATCAAATGCCTTTGGGTTATCCTTGATCCTATCCGGCAAAGATTTTTCATGCCCTCTCTTAGCTCTCCTAATCACTTTCTTCAGGTCCCTTCTGGCTATCCTGTATCACTCCACTGCTCTGCCTGAACCCTGTTTCCTCAACCTTATGTAAGCCTCCTTCTTCCTCTTTACAAGACATTCAAACTCTCTCGTCAACTAAGGTTCCCTCACGCGACCAGTTCGTTCCTACCTGACAGGTACATACATATCAAGGACACGTCGTATCTGTTCCTTGAAAAAGTTCCACATTTCCACGACATCCTTCCCTGACAGCCTATGCTCCCAACTTATGCTAATCAGATCCTGTCTTACAGCATCGTAATTACCCTTCCCCCAATTGTAAAACCTACCCTGTTGCACGCACCCATCTCTCTCCATAACCAAGGTGAAAGTAACAGAATTGTGGTTACGACCACAAAAATGTTCACCCAATAACAATCCCATCACTTGTCCCGGTTCATTACCGAGTACCAAATCCAATATAGCCTCCCCTCTGGTCGGACAATCTACATACTGAGTTAGAAAAGCTTCCTTGACACACTGGCAAACACCACCCCATCCAATCTACTTGATTCAATTCAATGAAACAACGTGCATTCATTCAATCATTGAATCAAACTTCTATCATTTATTCAATTAATCAAACGTTATTCATGGATTCAATGAAGGAAACTCATTTATTCAGTGAATCCAACTGTTTTCATTCGTTCAATGAATCAAACTGCACTCATTCATTCAGTGTAACGCAGTGCACGTGTTAATTCCATGAGTATAGCTTCTTTCATTCATTCAATGTTTCAAGCTTAACTCATTCATTCAATGAACCAAACTGTACTTAATTAAATGAAGGAGCTTCCCTCATTCAGTCTGTGGCATCAGTTTTGCACATTGATTCAATGAAACAAAGTGCATTCAATGAAACAGACCGCACAGATTAATTCAATAATAGGATCTTCTCTTATTTATTCAATGTCTTAACGCTTAACGCTTTCATTCAATGAAACAAACTGCATTCATTCAATCATTGATTCAGACTTTAATCATTGTGACTGTGTGCTGTTTGATTGAGACAATGTGTGAAGCTTATGACATTGAATGAACGAATAGCTGTATTCATTGAATTGACAAATGCAGATTGCTTCATGAACTAAATGTGCGCAATTTGTTTGATTGAAACAATGTATTAAGAGTACCTCTACTCATTGAATTATCATATACACTCTATTTCATTGAATAAACGAGTGTAGTAGGATTCACTAAATAACTGAGTTAGGTTTGTTCGATTGAAACAAGGAATAAGGTTTGATTAATTGATTGTAGTTTGATTGTAGTTTGATTGTAGTTTGATACAATGATTCAATGAATGCAGTTTGTTTCATTGAATGAACGTATGCATTTTGGTTCACTAAATATGGGAGATAGATTTGTTCCATTGAAATAAAGAATACAGTGTGATTCATTGAATCAATGATTGTAGTTTGATTCAATGAATGCAGTATGTTTCATTGAATGAAAGCGTTAAGCTTGGCACAATGAAGGAATGAAAGAAGCTCTCTGATTGAACTAGCACGTGCAGTTTGGTTCATTTAGTGAATGTGTGCAGTTTGATTGAGAGAAGGTGCGAAGTTTGTGACATTGAGAGAATGAGATTAGCTGTATTCATTGATTTGACAAATGTTGTTTGATCCATGAACTAAATGTGTGCGATTTGTTGATTGAATGAATCCATTAAGCTTGAGGCATAGAACGAAAGGGAGTACGTCTACTCTTTGAATTGACAAGTGCAGACTCTTTCATTGAATGAACGTGTGCAGTTTCATTCACTAAATAATCGTGTTGTTTGTTTCATTGAAACATTGATTAACGTTTGATTCATTGAACCAATCATTAAAGATTGTTTCAATGATTCAACGAATGCAGTTTGTTTCCTTGAATGAAAGCGTGAATCTTGACACATTGAATGAATGAGAGAATCCACACTCATTGAATTAACACGTGCAGTATGTTTCATGGAGTGAATGTGTGCTGTTTGATTGAGACAATGTGTGAAGCTTGTGACATTGAATGAATGAGTAGCTGCATTCATTGTACTGACAAGTGCAGTTTGATTCATGAACTAAATGTGTGCAATATGTTTGTTTGAATCAATGCGTTAAGGTTGAGGCATGGAACGCTTTAAAGAACCTCTACTCTTTGAATTGACAAGTGCAGCCTCTTTCATTGAATGAACGTGTGCATTCTCATTCACTTAAGAAGCGTGTTAAGTTTGTTAAATTGAAACATTGAATAACGTTTGATTCATTGAACCAATCATTAAAGTTTGATTCAATGATCAATGAATGCAGTTTGTTTCATTGAATGAACGTAGGCATTTTGGTTCACTAAATAAGGGAGATAGATTTGTTCCATTGATTCATTGACTGTAGTTTGATTCAATGATTCGATGAAAGCAGTATTTTTGATTGAATGAAAGCGTGAAACTTGGCACATTGAAGGAATGAGAGAAGCTCTCTCATTGAATTAGGACGTGCAGTTTGGTTCATGGAGTGAATGTGTGCAGTTCGATTGAGACAATGTGTGAAGCTTGTGACATTGAATGAACGAGTAGCTGTATTCATTGAATTGACAAATGCAGTTTGCTTCATAAACTAAATGTGTGCTTTTGTTTTTTTGCATCATTGAATTATCTACTCATTGAATTGTCATGTGCAGTCTGTTTCATTGAATGAACGAATGTAGTAGGATTCACTAAACAAGGGAGTTAGGTTAGTTCGATTGAAACAAGGAATAAGGTTTGATTCATTGAATCAATGATTGTAGTTTGTTGCAATGATTCATTGAAAGCAGTTTTTTTCATTGAATGAAAGCGTTAAGCTTGGCACATTGAATGAATGAGAGAAGGTCTCTCATTAAATTAACAGGTGCAGTTTGGTTCATGAAGTGAATGTGTGCAGTTTGATTGAGACAATGTGCGAAGCTTGTGACATTGAGAGATTAAGAGTAGCTGGATTCATGGAATTGACAAACGCAGTTTGCTTCATGTACTAAATGCGTGCAATTTGTTTGATTGAATGAATGCATTAAGAATGCCTCGACTCATTGAATTATCATGTACAGTCTGTTTTATTGAATGAACGAGTGTTGTCGGATTCACTAAATAAGTGAGTTAGGTTTGTTCGATTGAAACAAGGAATAAGGTTTGATACATGAATTGTAGTTGATTGTAGTTTGATTGTAGTTTGATACAATGTTTCAATGAATGCAGTTTGTTTCATTGAATTGAACGTATGCATTTTGGTTCACTGAATGAGGGAGATAGATTTGTTCCATTGAAATAAAGAATACGGTGTGATTCATTGAATCAATGATTGTAGGTTGATGCAATGATTTAATGAATGCAGTTTGATTCATTGAATGAAAGCGTTAAGCTTGGCACATTGAATGAATGAGAGAAGCTCTCTGATTGAACTAACAAGCGCAGTTTGGTTCATGGAGTGAATGTGTGCAGTTTGCTTGAGACAATGTGCGAAGCTTGTGATATTAAGAGAATGAGAGTAGCTGTATTCATTGAATTGGCAAATGCTGGTGGCTTCATGAACTAAACGTGTGCAATTTGTTTGTTTCAATCAATGCGTTAAGCTTGAGACATTGAACCTCTACTCTTTGAATTAATAAGTGCAGCCTCTTTCATTGAATGAACGTGTGCAGTTTCATTCACTACATAAGCACATTAAGTTTGTTTCATTGAAACACTGAAACATTGAATGAATGAAAGAAGCTATACACATGGATTTAACACGTGCACTGTGTTATATTGAATGAATGAGCGCGCAGTTTGATTCATTGAACGAATGACTGCAGTTGGATTCAATTTCCTTCATTGAATCGATGAATAACGTTTGATTCATTGAATAAATGATTGAGGTTTGATTGAACAATTGAATGAATGCACGTGAATGAATGATTACACGTAGATGAATTTAATGAGTAAAGAGATGAGTTAAATTTCTCACATCGAATCAATGAGTAACGTTTAAACTATTGAACCAATGATTAAAGTCAGATTCAATGATTGTTTTATTGAATGTAAGCGTTATTCACGGAATATTGAATTAACATGTGCAGTCCGTTTCATTCAATGAATGCATGCGGTTTGTTTCTTGAATGAATGCGTTCAATGTGGTTGTTTGAAAGAACAGAAAAAGCTCGAATCGTTGGATGAGCACGTGTAGTGTCTGACATTGAATGAATGTGTGCAGGTTGTTTCAATGAATCAATACGTGGAACTGATGGCTTTGAATGAATGAGAGAAGCGTGAATGAGAGAATTAAAGCGTGCTGTCTGTTTTATTGAATCAATGTGGGCCGTTTTTTAGTTTGAATGAATGCGTGAAGTCTGTTTACTCATTAAATTCAACTGGATGCAATCGTTCAATGAAACAAACTGCATTTGCTATTCCAATGAGTAGAGCTTTTGCCATTCATTCAATGAAACAGACTTCACGCATTCATTCAAAGGAAAATACGGCCCACATTGATTAAACAAAACATACTGCACGCTTTAACTCTCTCATTCACGGTTCTCTCATTCATTCAATGCCATCAGTTCCACGCATTGATTCATTGAAACAAACTGCACACATTCATTCAATGAAACAAAACCGGATTTGTTAATTCAATGAGTGGCGTTTCTCTCATTCGTTCAGTGCAATGTGTTTAACGAATTGGTTCAACGAAACGAACTGCACGCATTCATTTAATGACTGCGCACGTTAATTCAATGATAGAAGCATCTCTCGTTTTTCAATGTCCCGAGCATAACGCTGGCATTAAATGAAACAAACTGCATTCGTTTAATCAGTGACGTCAATGTTCAACCATTGATTCAATGAAACAAACTTAGCACATTCGTTCAATGAAATACACTGCACGTGCTCATCCAATGGGTAGAACTTTTGCAATTCATTCAATGAATCAAACTGCACACATTCTTTCAAAGTAACACACTGCACGTGCTAATCCAATGAGTGGAGCTTTGACTATTCATTTAATGAACCACATTGAACTCATTTATTTAGTGAAACCAACTGCACTAATTCATTCAATGCAACACAGTGTACGTGTTAATTCCATGAGTATAGCTTCTTTCATCCATTCAATGTTTCAAGCTTAACTCGTTCAATCAATGCACCAAACTGTACTTATTAATTAAATGAAGGAGCTTCCCTCATTCAGTCTGTGGCATCCGTTTCACGCATTGATTTAATGAAATAATGTGCATTCAATGAAACAGACCGCACATGTTAATAGGAGCATCTCTCATTTATTCAATCTCATTTATTCAGAGTCCCGAGTTTAATAAACCTTCAATCATTGAATCAATGAATCAAACGTTATACATTCATGCAACAATATAAACAAAACGCAGCTTTTTTTTAGAGATAACAACTGTTTTCATTCCTTCTCTGACTTCGACCGGTTAGCCAGTTTTCTATCCAATTGGCCAAATTTCTCTCTATCCCATGCCTCCTGACTTTCCGCATAAGCCTACCATGGGGAACCTTATCAAATGCCTCACTAAAATCCATGTATACTACATCCACTGCACTACCCTAAGCCACATGCTTGGTCATCTCCTCAAAGAATTGTAAGGCAAGACCTACCCTTCACAAATCCGTGCTGGCTGTCCCTAATCAAGCAGTGTCTTTCTAGATACTCATAAATCCTATCCCTCAGTACCCTTTCCATTACTTTGCCTACCATCGAAGTAAGACTAACTGGCCTGTAATTCTCGGGGTTATCCCTATTCCCTTTTTTGAACAAGGGCACAACATTCACCAGTCCCCTGGTACCACCCCCGTTGACAGTGAAGACGAAAAGATCATTGCCAACGGTTCTGCACTTTCATCTCTTGCTTCCCACATAATCCTAGGATATATCCCGTCAGGCCCGGGGGCTTGTCTATCCTCAAGTTGTTCATAATGTCCAACACATCTTCCTTCCTCACAAGTATCTCCTCTAGCTTACCAGTCCGTTTCACACTCTCCTCTTCAACAATACGGTCACTCTCGTTCGTAAATACTGAAGAAAAGTACTCATTCAAGACCTCTTCTATCTCTTCCGACTTCCTACCCTCGTTCTCGTCATTCTCATGTTTCTCACGTACGCATCAAATGCCTTTGGGTTATCCTTGATCCTATCCGGCAAAGATTTTTCATGCCCTCTCTTAGCTCTCCTAATCACTTTCTTCAGGTCCCTTCTGGCTATCCTGTATCACTCCACTGCTCTGCCTGAACCCTGTTTCCTCAACCTTATGTAAGCCTCCTTCTTCCTCTTTACAAGACATTCAAACTCTCTCGTCAACCAAGGTTCCCTCACGCGACCAGTTCGTTCCTACCTGACAGGTTCATACATATCAAGGACACGTCGTATCTGTTCCTTGAAAAAGTTCCACATTTCCACGACATCCTTCTCTGACAGCCTATGCTCCCAACTTATGCTACTCAGATCCTGTCTTACAGCATCGTAATTACCCTTCCCCCAATTGTAAAACCTACCCTGTTGCACGCACCCATCTCTCTCCATAACCAAGGTGAAAGTAACAGAATTGTGGTTACGACCACAAAAATGTTCACCCAATAACAATCCCATCACTTGTCCCGGTTCATTACCGAGTACCAAATCCAATATAGCCTCCCCTCTGGTCGGACAATCTACATACTGAGTTAGAAAAGCTTCCTTGACACACTGGCAAACACCACCCCATCCAATCTACTTGATTCAATTCAATGAAACAACGTGCATTCATTCAATCATTGAATCAAACTTCTATCATTTATTCAATTAATCAAACGTTATTCATGGATTCAATGAAGGAAACTCATTTATTCAGTGAATCCAACTGTTTTCATTCGTTCAATGAATCAAACTGCACTCATTCATTCAGTGTAACTCAGTGCACGTGTTAATTCCATGAGTATAGCTTCTTTCATTCATTCAATGTTTCAAGCTTAACTCATTCATTCAATGAACCAAACTGTACTTAATTAAATGAAGGAGCTTCCCTCATTCAGTCTGTGGCATCAGTTTTGCACATTGATTCAATGAAACAAAGTGCATTCAATGAAACAGACCGCACAGATTAATTCAATAATAGGATCTTCTCTTATTTATTCAATGTCTTAACGCTTAACGCTTTCATTCAATGAAACAAACTGCATTCATTCAATCATTGATTCAGACTTTAATCATTGTGACTGTGTGCTGTTTGATTGAGACAATGTGTGAAGCTTATGACATTGAATGAACGAATAGCTGTATTCATTGAATTGACAAATGCAGATTGCTTCATGAACTAAATGTGCGCAATTTGTTTGATTGAAACAATGTATTAAGAGTACCTCTACTCATTGAATTATCATATACACTCTATTTCATTGAATAAACGAGTGTAGTAGGATTCACTAAATAACTGAGTTAGGTTTGTTCGATTGAAACAAGGAATAAGGTTTGATTAATTGATTGTAGTTTGATTGTAGTTTGATTGTAGTTTGATACAATGATTCAATGAATGCAGTTTGTTTCATTGAATGAACGTATGCATTTTGGTTCACTAAATATGGGAGATAGATTTGTTCCATTGAAATAAAGAATACAGTGTGATTCATTGAATCAATGATTGTAGTTTGATTCAATGAATGCAGTATGTTTCATTGAATGAAAGCGTTAAGCTTGGCACAATGAAGGAATGAAAGAAGCTCTCTGATTGAACTAGCACGTGCAGTTTGGTTCATTTAGTGAATGTGTGCAGTTTGATTGAGAGAAGGTGCGAAGTTTGTGACATTGAGAGAATGAGATTAGCTGTATTCATTGATTTGACAAATGTTGTTTGATCCATGAACTAAATGTGTGCGATTTGTTGATTGAATGAATCCATTAATCTTGAGGCATAGAACGAAAGGGAGTACGTCTACTCTTTGAATTGACAAGTGCAGACTCTTTCATTGAATGAACGTGTGCAGTTTCATTCACTAAATAATCGTGTTGTTTGTTTCATTGAAACATTGATTAACGTTTGATTCATTGAACCAATCATTAAAGATTGTTTCAATGATTCAACGAATGCAGTTTGTTTCCTTGAATGAAAGCGTGAATCTTGACACATTGAATGAATGAGAGAATCCACACTCATTGAATTAACACGTGCAGTATGTTTCATGGAGTGAATGTGTGCTGTTTGATTGAGACAATGTGTGAAGCTTGTGACATTGAATGAATGAGTAGCTGCATTCATTGTACTGACAAGTGCAGTTTGATTCATGAACTAAATGTGTGCAATATGTTTGTTTGAATCAATGCGTTAAGGTTGAGGCATGGAACGCTTTAAAGAACCTCTACTCTTTGAATTGACAAGTGCAGCCTCTTTCATTGAATGAACGTGTGCATTCTCATTCACTTAAGAAGCGTGTTAAGTTTGTTAAATTGAAACATTGAATAACGTTTGATTCATTGAACCAATCATTAAAGTTTGATTCAATGATCAATGAATACAGTTTGTTTCATTGAATGAACGTAGGCATTTTGGTTCACTAAATAAGGGAGATAGATTTGTTCCATTGATTCATTGACTGTAGTTTGATTCAATGATTCGATGAAAGCAGTATTTTTGATTGAATGAAAGCGTGAAACTTGGCACATTGAAGGAATGAGAGAAGCTCTCTCATTGAATTAAGACACGCAGTTTGGTTCATGGAGTGAATGTGTGCAGTTCGATTGAGACAATGTGTGAAGCTTGTGACATTGAATGAACGAGTAGCTGTATTCATTGAATTGACAAATGCAGTTTGCTTCATAAACTAAATGTGTGCTTTTGTTTTTTTGCATCATTGAATTATCTACTCATTGAATTGTCATGTGCAGTCTGTTTCATTGAATGAACGAATGTAGTAGGATTCACTAAACAAGGGAGTTAGGTTAGTTCGATTGAAACAAGGAATAAGGTTTGATTCATTGAATCAATGATTGTAGTTTGTTGCAATGATTCATTGAAAGCAGTTTTTTTCATTGAATGAAAGCGTTAAGCTTGGCACATTGAATGAATGAGAGAAGGTCTCTCATTAAATTAACACGTGCAGTTTGGTTCATGAAGTGAATGTGTGCAGTTTGATTGAGACAATGTGCGAAGCTTGTGACATTGAGAGATTAAGAGTAGCTGGATTCATGGAATTGACAAACGCAGTTTGCTTCATGTACTAAATGCGTGCAATTTGTTTGATTGAATGAATGCATTAAGAATGCCTCGACTCATTGAATTATCATGTACAGTCTGTTTTATTGAATGAACGAGTGTTGTCGGATTCACTAAATAAGTGAGTTAGGTTTGTTCGATTGAAACAAGGAATAAGGTTTGATACATGAATTGTAGTTGATTGTAGTTTGATTGTAGTTTGATACAATGTTTCAATGAATGCAGTTTGTTTCATTGAATTGAACGTATGCATTTTGGTTCACTGAATGAGGGAGATAGATTTGTTCCATTGAAATAAAGAATACGGTGTGATTCATTGAATCAATGATTGTAGTTTGATGCAATGATTTAATGAATGCAGTTTGATTCATTGAATGAAAGCGTTAAGCTTGGCACATTGAATGAATGAGAGAAGCTCTCTGATTGAACTAACAAGCGCAGTTTGGTTCATGGAGTGAATGTGTGCAGTTTGCTTGAGACAATGTGCGAAGCTTGTGATATTAAGAGAATGAGAGTAGCTGTATTCATTGAATTGGCAAATGCTGGTGGCTTCATGAACTAAACGTGTGCAATTTGTTTGTTTCAATCAATGCGTTAAGCTTGAGACATTGAACCTCTACTCTTTGAATTAATAAGTGCAGCCTCTTTCATTGAATGAACGTGTGCAGTTTCATTCACTACATAAGCACATTAAGTTTGTTTCATTGAAACATTGAAACATTGAATGAATGAAAGAAGCTATACACATGGATTTAACACGTGCACTGTGTTATATTGAATGAATGAGCGCGCAGTTTGATTCATTGAACGAATGACTGCAGTTGGATTCAATTTCCTTCATTGAATCGATGAATAACGTTTGATTCATTGAATAAATGATTGAGGTTTGATTGAACAATTGACGTGAATGAATGATTACATGTAGATGAATTTAATGAGTAAAGAGATGAGTTAAATTTGTAACATCGAATCAATGAGTAACGTTTAAACTATTGAACCAATGATTAAAGTCAGATTCAATGATTGTTTTATTGAATGTAAGCGTTATTCACGGAATATTGAATTAACATGTGCAGTCCGTTTCATTCAATGAATGCATGCGGTTTGTTTCTTGAATGAATGCGTTCAATTTGGTTGTTTGAAAGAACAGAAAAAGCTCGAATCGTTGGATGAGCACGTGTAGTGTCTGACATTGAATGAATGTGTGCAGGTTGTTTCAATGAATCAATACGTGGAACTGATGGCTTTGAATGAATGAGAGAAGCGTGAATGAGAGAATTAAAGCGTGCTGTCTGTTTTATTGAATCAATGTGGGCCGTTTTTTAGTTTGAATGAATGCGTGAAGTCTGTTTACTCATTAAATTCAACTGGATGCAATCGTTCAATGAAACAAACTGCATTTGCTATTCCAATGAGTAGAGCTTTTGCCATTCATTCAATGAAACAGACTTCACGCATTCATTCAAAGGAAAATACGGCCCACATTGATTAAACAAAACATACTGCACGCTTTAACTCTCTCATTCACGGTTCTCTCATTCATTCAATGCCATCAGTTCCACGCATTGATTCATTGAAACAAACTGCACACATTCATTCAATGAAACAAAACCGGATTTGTTAATTCAATGAGTGGCGTTTCTCTCATTCGTTCAGTGCAATGTGTTTAACGAATTGGTTCAACGAAACGAACTGCACGCATTCATTTAATGACTGCGCACGTTAATTCAATGATAGAAGCATCTCTCGTTTTTCAATGTCCCGAGCATAACGCTGGCATTAAATGAAACAAACTGCATTCGTTTAATCAGTGACGTCAATGTTCAACCATTGATTCAATGAAACAAACTTAGCACATTCGTTCAATGAAATACACTGCACGTGCTCATCCAATGGGTAGAACTTTTGCAATTCATTCAATGAATCAAACTGCACACATTCTTTCAAAGTAACACACTGCACGTGCTAATCCAATGAGTGGAGCTTTGACTATTCATTTAATGAACCACATTGAACTCATTTATTTAGTGAAACCAACTGCACTAATTCATTCAATGCAACACAGTGTACGTGTTAATTCCATGAGTATAGCTTCTTTCATCCATTCAATGTTTCAAGCTTAACTCGTTCAATCAATGCACCAAACTGTACTTATTAATTAAATGAAGGAGCTTCCCTCATTCAGTCTGTGGCATCCGTTTCACGCATTGATTTAATGAAATAATGTGCATTCAATGAAACAGACCGCACATGTTAATAGGAGCATCTCTCATTTATTCAATCTCATTTATTCAGAGTCCCGAGTTTAATAAACCTTCAATCATTGAATCAATGAATCAAACGTTATACATTCATGCAACAATATAAACAAAACGCAGCTTTTTTTTTAGAGATAACAACTGTTTTCATTCCTTCTCTGACTTCGACCGGTTAGCCAGTTTTCTATCCAATTGGCCAAATTTCTCTCTATCCCATGCCTCCTGACTTTCCGCATAAGCCTACCATGGGGAACCTTATCAAATGCCTCACTAAAATCCATGTATACTACATCCACTGCACTACCCTAAGCCACATGCTTGGTCATCTCCTCAAAGAATTGTAAGGCAAGACCTACCCTTCACAAATCCGTGCTGGCTGTCCCTAATCAAGCAGTGTCTTTCTAGATACTCATAAATCCTATCCCTCAGTACCCTTTCCATTACTTTGCCTACCACCGAAGTAAGACTAACTGGCCTGTAATTCTCGGGGTTATCCCTATTCCCTTTTTTGAACAAGGGCACAACATTCACCAGTCCCCTGGTACCACCCCCGTTGACAGTGAAGGCGAAAAGATCATTGCCAACGGTTCTGCACTTTCATCTCTTGCTTCCCACATAATCCTAGGATATATTCCGTCAGGCCCGGGGGCTTGTCTATCCTCAAGTTGTTCATAATGTCCAACACATCTTCCTTCCTCACAAGTATCTCCTCTAGCTTACCAGTCCGTTTCACACTCTCCTCTTCAACAATACGGTCACTCTCGTTCGTAAATACTGAAGAAAAGTACTCATTCAAGACCTCTCCTATCTCTTCCGACTTCCTACCCTCGTTCTCGTCATTCTCATGTTTCTCACGTACGCATCAAATGCCTTTGGGTTATCCTTGATCCTATCCGGCAAAGATTTTTCATGCCGTCTCTTAGCTCTCCTAATCACTTTCTTCAGGTCCCTTCTGGCTATCCTGTATCACTCCACTGCTCTGCCTGAACCCTGTTTCCTCAACCTTATGTAAGCCTCCTTCTTCCTCTTTACAAGACATTCAAACTCTCTCGTCAACCAAGGTTCCCTCACGCGACCAGTTCGTTCCTACCTGACAGGTACATACATATCAAGGACACGTCGTATGTGTTCCTTGAAAAAGTTCCACATTTCCACGACATCCTTCTCTGACAGCCTATGCTCCCAACTTATGCTACTCAGATCCTGTCTTACAGCATCGTAATTACCCTTCCCCCAATTGTAAAACCTACCCTGTTGCACGCACCCATCTCTCTCCATAACCAAGGTGAAAGTAACAGAATTGTGGTTACGACCACAAAAATGTTCACCCAATAACAATCCCATCACTTGTCCCGGTTCATTACCGAGTACCAAATCCAATATAGCCTCCCCTCTGGTCGGACAATCTACATACTGAGTTAGAAAAGCTTCCTTGACACACTGGCAAACACCACCCCATCCAATCTACTTGATTCAATTCAATGAAACAACGTGCATTCATTCAATCATTGAATCAAACTTCTATCATTTATTCAATTAATCAAACGTTATTCATAGATTCAATGAAGGAAACTCATTTATTCAGTGAATCCAACTGCTTTCATTCGTTCAATGAATCAAACTGCACTCATTCATTCAATGTAACTCAGTGTACGTGTTAATTCCATGAGTATAGCTTCTTTCATTCATTCAATGTTTCAAGCTTAACTCATTCATTCAATGAACCAAACTGTACTTAATTAAATGAAGGAGCTTCCCTCATTCAGTCTGTGGCATCAGTTTTGCACATTGATTCAATGAAACAAAGTGCATTCAATGAAACAGACCGCACAGATTAATTCAATAATAGGATCTTCTCTTATTTATTCAATGTCTTAACGCTTAACGCTTTCATTCAATGAAACAAACTGCATTCATTCAATCATTGATTCAGACTTTAATCATTGTGATTGTGTGCTGTTTGATTGAGACAATGTGTGAAGCTTATGACATTGAATGAACGAATAGCTGTATTCATTGAATTGACAAATGCAGATTACTTCATGAACTAAATGTGCGCAATTTGTTTGATTGAAACAATGTATTAAGAGTACCTCTTCAGAATTATCATATACACTCTATTTCATTGAATAAACGAGTGTAGTAGGATTCACTAAATAACTGAGTTAGGTTTGTTCGATTGAAACAAGGAATAAGGTTTGATTAATTGATTGTAGTTTGATTGTAGTTTGATTGTAGTTTGATACAATGATTCAATGAATGCAGTTTGTTTCATTGAATGAACGTATGCATTTTGGTTCACTAAATATGGGAGATAGATTTGTTCCATTGAAATAAAGAATACAGTGTGATTCATTGAATCAATGATTGTAGTTTGATTCAATGAATGCAGTATGTTTCATTGAATGAAAGCGTTAAGCTTGGCACAATGAAGGAATGAAAGAAGCTCTCTGATTGAACTAGCACGTGCAGTTTGGTTCATTTAGTGAATGTGTGCAGTTTGATTGAGAGAAGGTGCGAAGTTTGTGACATTGAGAGAATGAGATTAGCTGTATTCATTGATTTGACAAATGTTGTTTGATCCATGAACTAAATGTGTGCGATTTGTTGATTGAATGAATCCATTAAGCTTGAGGCATAGAACGAAAGGGAGTACGTCTACTCTTTGAATTGACAAGTGCAGACTCTTTCATTGAATGAACGTGTGCAGTTTCATTCACTAAATAATCGTGTTGTTTGTTTCATTGAAACATTGATTAACGTTTGATTCATTGAACCAATCATTAAAGATTGTTTCAATGATTCAACGAATGCAGTTTGTTTCCTTGAATGAAAGCGTGAATCTTGACACATTGAATGAATGAGAGAATCTACACTCATTGAATTAACAAGTGCAGTATGTTTCATGGAGTGAATGTGTGCTGTTTGATTGAGACAATGTGTGAAGCTTGTGACATTGAATGAATGAGTAGCTGCATTCATTGTATTGACAAGTGCAGTTTGATTCATGAACTAAATGTGTGCAATATGTTTGTTTGAATCAATGCGTTAAGATTGAGGCATGGAACGCTTTAAAGAACCTCTACTCTTTGAATTGACAAGTGCAGCCTCTTTCATTGAATGAACGTGTGCATTCTCATTCACTTAAGAAGCGTGTTAAGTTTGTTAAATTGAAACATTGAATAACGTTTGATTCATTGAACCAATCATTAAAGTTTGATTCAATGATCAATGAATGCAGTTTGTTTCATTGAATGAACGTAGGCATTTTGGTTCACTAAATAAGGGAGATAGATTTGTTCCATTGATTCATTGACTGTAGTTTGATTCAATGATTCGATGAAAGCAGTATTTTTGATTGAATGAAAGCGTGAAACTTGGCACATTGAAGGAATGAGAGAAGCTCTCTCATTGAATTAAGACACGCAGTTTGGTTCATGGAGTGAATGTGTGCAGTTTGATTGAGACAATGTGTGAAGCTTGTGACATTGAATGAACGAGTAGCTGTATTCATTGAATTGACAAATGCAGTTTGCTTCATAAACTAAATGTGTGCTTTTGTTTTTTTGCATCATTGAATTATCTACTCATTGAATTGTCATGTGCAGTCTGTTTCATTGAATGAACGAGTGTACTAGGATTCACTAAACAAGGGAGTTAGATTAGTTCGATTGAAACAAGGAATAAGGTTTGATTCATTGAATCAATGATTGTAGTTTGTTGCAATGATTCATTGAAAGCAGATTTTTTCATTGAATGAAAGCGTTAAGCTTGGCACATTGAATGAATGAGAGAAGGTCTCTCATTAAATTAACAGGTGCAGTTTGGTTCATGAAGTGAATGTGTGCAGTTTGATTGAGACAATGTGCGAAGCTTGTGACATTGAGAGATTAAGAGTAGCTGGATTCATGGAATTGACAAACGCAGTTTGCTTCATGTACTAAATGCGTGCAATTTGTTTGATTGAATGAATGCATTAAGAATGCCTCGACTCATTGAATTATCATGTACAGTCTGTTTTATTGAATGAACGAGTGTTGTCGGATTCACTAAATAAGTGTGTTAGGTTTGTTCGATTGAAACAAGGAATAAGGTTTGATACATGAATTGTAGTTGATTGTAGTTTGATTGTAGTTTGATACAATGTTTCAATGAATGCAGTTTGTTTCATTGAATTGAACGTATGCATTTTGGTTCACTGAATGAGGGAGATAGATTTGTTCCATTGAAATAAAGAATACGGTGTGATTCATTGAATCAATGATTGTAGTTTGATGCAATGATTTAATGAATGCAGTTTGATTCATTGAATGAAAGCGTTAAGCTTGGCACATTGAATGAATGAGAGAAGCTCTCTGATTGAACTAACAAGCGCAGTTTGGTTCATGGAGTGAATGTGTGCAGTTTGCTTGAGACAATGTGCGAAGCTTGTGACATTAAGAGAATGAGAGTAGCTGTATTCATTGAATTGACAAATGCTGGTTGCTTCATGAACTAAACGTGTGCAATTTGTTTGTTTCAATCAATGCGTTAAGCTTGAGACATTGAACCTCTACTCTTTGAATTAATAAGTGCAGCCTCTTTCATTGAATGAACGTGTGCAGTTTCATTCACTACATAAGCACATAAAGTTTGTTTCATTGAAACATTGAAACATTGAATGAATGAAAGAAGCTATACACATGGATTTAACACGCGCACTGTGTTATATTGAATGAATGAGCGCGCAGTTTGATTCATTGAACGAATGACTGCAGTTGGATTCAATTTCCTTCATTGAATCGATGAATAACGTTTGATTCATTGAATAAATGATTGAGGTTTGATTGAACAATTGAATGAATGCACGTGAATGAATGATTACATGTAGATGAATTTCATGGCACTGAACGAATGAGAGAAACGCTCCTCATTGAATTATATTGAATAAACGTGTGCAGTTTGTTTCAATGAATCAATACGTGGAACTGATGGCTTTGAATGAATGAGAGAAGCGTGAACGAGAGAATTAAAGCTTGCAGTCTGTTTTATTGAATCAATGTGGGCCGTTTTTTAGTTTGAATGAATGCGTGAAGTCTGTTTCAGTGAATGAATTGGAAAAGCCCTCCTGATTGAAATAGTAAATGCAGTTTGTTTCATTGAATGATTGCATGCAGTTGAATTTAATGAGTAAATAGATGAGTTAAATTTGTAACATCGAATCAATGAGTAACGTTTAAACTATTGAACCAATGATTAAAGTCAGATTCAATGATTGTTTTATTGAATGAAAGCGTTAAGCTCGAGACATTGAATAAATGAGAGAAGCTCCTATCATTGAATGAATGCGTGGTCTGTGTGGTCTGTTTCATTGAATGCACTTTGTTTGATTGAAACAATGTGCGAAACTGATGCCACAGACTGAATGAAGGAAGCTCCTTCATTTAATTAGAAGTACAGTTTGGTTCATTGAATGAATGAGTTAAGCTTGAAACATTGAATGAATGAAAGAAGCTATACTCATGGAATTAACACTTGCACTGTTTTACATTGAATGAGTGCAGTTTGATTCATTGAACGGATGAAAGCAGTTGGGAGGGCGAGAGGGCGGGAACCACCACAGCTCTGTATACCATGAGCTTGGTGTAGATCCAATGTTGCAATGTAGATCCAATGTAGATCCAAACTACAAACAAACTACAATCAATGAATCAAACCTTATTCCTTGTTTCAACCGAACAAACCTAACTCACTTATTTAGTGAATCCTACTACACTCGTTTATTCAATGAAATAGAGTGTATATGATAATTCAATGAGTAGAGGTACTCTTAATGCATTGTTTCAATCAAACAAATTGCACACATTTAGTTCATGAAGCAATCTGCATTTGTCAATTCACTGAATACAGCTACTCGTTCATTCAATGTCACACGTTTCACACATTTTCTCAATCGAACTGCACACATTCACTCCATGAACCAAACTGCACGTGTTAATTCAATAAGAGAGCTTCTCTTCTTCCTCCAATGTGCCAAGCTTAACGCTTTCATTCAAGGAAACAAACTGCATTCATTGAATAATTGAATCAAACGTTAATCAATGTTTCAATGAAACAAACTTAACACGCTTATTTAATGACTGAAACTGCACACGTTCATTCATTGAAAGAGGCTGCACTTGTCAATTCAAAGAGTAGAGGTCCTCTATTTCGTTCAATGCCTCATGCTTAATGCATTGATTCAAACAAACGTATTGCACACATTTAGTTCATGAAGCAAAATGCATTTGTCAATAGAATGATTACAGCTACTCATTCATTCAATGTCCAAAGCTTTACACATTGTGTCAATCATACTGCACACATTCACTCCATGAACCAAACTGCACGTGCTAATTCAATGAGTGTAGATTTTCTCATTCATTCAATGTGTCAAGCAATGTGTCAAGCATTCATTGAATCAAACTACAATCATTGATTCAATGAATCAAACGTTATTCAATGTTTCAATGAAAAAAATTAACACGCTTATCTAGTGAATACAACTTCACACGTTCATTCAATGAAAGAGGCTGCACTTGTCAATTCAAAGAGGTACTCTCTTTCGTTCAATGCCTCAAGATTAACGCATTGATTCAATCAAACAATTGGCACAAAGTTAGTTCATGAAGCAAACTGCATTCGTCATTTAAATGAATACAGCTACTCGCATTCTCTCAATGTCACAAGCTCAACGCATCAGACAATGTCACATTGTCTCAATGAATTTGCACACATTCCCTCCATGAACCTAACTGCACGTGTTAATTCAATGAGAGGGCTTCTCTCATTCATTCAATGTGCCAAGCTTAACCCTTTCATTCAATTAAAAAACTGCTTTCATTGAATCATTGCATCAAACTACAATCATTGATTCAATGAATCAAACTTTATTCCTTGTTTCAATCGAACAAACCTAACTGACTTAACTAGTGAATACTACAACACTCGTTCATTCAATGAAATAGACTGCACATGATAATTCAATGAGTAGCCTTCAGAAATGAGATAACGAGAATCCAGAAAATGTATATTCCTGTCAGGGTGAAAGGAAAGGCTGGTAGGTATAGAGAATGCTGGGTGACTAAAGAAATTGAAGGTTTGGTTAAGAAAAAGAAGGAAGCATATGTAAGGTATAGACAGGATAGTTCGAGTGAATTTGTAGGAGTGTATAAAGGAAGTAGGAGTATATTTAAGAGGGAAATCAGGAGGGCAAAAAAGATACCTTTGGCAAATTGAATTAAGGAGAATCCAAAGGGTTATTACAAATACATCAAGGACAAAAGGGTAACTTAAAGCTCAGTAAGGCAGCCTTTGTGTGGAGCCGCAGAAAACGGGGAACATACTAAATGAGTATTTCTTTTCAGTATTTACTGAAAAGGATATGAAAGATATAGAATGTAGGGAAATTGATGGTGACAACTTGTAAAAAGTCCAGATTACACAGGAGGAAGTGCTGGATGTCTTGAAACGGGTAAAGGTGGATAAATCCCCAGACCTTAATCAGGTGTACCCGAGAACTCTGTCGGATGCTAGAGAAGTGATTGTTGGGCTTCTTGCTGAGATATTTGTATCATTGATAGTCACAGGTGAGGTGCCAGAAGATTAGAGGTTGGCAAACATGGTACCACTGTTTAAGAAGGGTGGTAACGACAGGCCAGGAACTATAGACCAGTGAACCTGACCTCAGTGGTGGGCAAGTTGCTGGAGGATGTACATGTATTTGGAAAGGCAAGGACTGATTAGGGATAGTCAACATAGCTTTGTGCGTGGGAAATCATGTCTCACAAACTTGATTGAGTTTTTTGAAGTAGTAACAAAGAGGATTGATGAGAGCAGAGCGGTAGATGTGATCTATATGGACTTCAGTAAGGCGTTCGACAAGGTTCTCCATGAGAGACTGATTAACAAGGTTAGATTTCATGAATACAGGCTGAACTAGCTATTTGGATACGCAACCTGCTGTACATTGGTTAGACAGAGTGTGGTGGTGGAGTGTTGTTCTTCTGGCACCTCACCAGTGACTATCAATGATACAAATATCTCAGCAAGAAGCCCAACAATCACTTCTCTAGCATCCGACAGAGTTCTCGGGTACACCTGATTAAGGTCTGGGGATTTATCCACCTTTACCCGTTTCAAGTGTTGTTTTTCAGACTGGAGGCCTGTGACCAGTGGAATGCCAAAATGATCGGTGCTGGGTCCACTACTTTCTGTCATTTACATAAATGATTTGGATGTGAGTATAAGAGGTATAGTTAGTAAGTTTTCAGATGACACCAAAATTGGAGCTGTAGTGGACAGCGAAGAGGGTTACCTCAGATTAAAACATGATTTTGGCCTCTTGGGCCAATGGGCTGAGAACTGGAAGATGGAGTTTAATTGAGATAAATTCGAGGTGCTGCATTTTGGGAAAGCAAATAAGAGCAGGACTTATACACTTAATGAGGCTCTCTGCCTGTCTTCCTGATGAAGGGGTTTTGCCCGAAACATCGATTTAACTGTTCCTCGTATGCTGTCTGAACTGCTGTATTTTTCCAGCACCACTGTAATCTAGAATCTGCTTTCCAGCATCTGCTGTCCTTGTTTTTACCTTATACAATTAATGATAAGATCCTTATGAGTGTTGCTGAACAAAGAGACGTTTGAGTTCCGGTTCATTCCTCCTTGAAAGTGGAGTCGCAGGTCGATAAGATAGTGAAGAAGACGTTTGATATGCTTTCCTTTATTGGTATTGAGTACAGGAGTTGGGAGGTCATGTTGCAGCTGTACATTGGTTAGGACACTGTTGGAATATTGCGTGCAGTTCTGGTCTCTTTCCTATCGGAAAGATGTTATGAAACTTGAAAGGGTTTCGAATAGATTTACAAGGATGTTGTCAGGGTTGAAGGATTTGAGCTATATGGAGAGGCTGAAAAGGTTGGGGCTGTTTTCCCTGGTGAGTCAGAGGCTGAGGTTTATAAACCTTATAGAGGTTTACAAAATTATGAGGGGCCTGGATAGGTGAAATAGACAAAGTCTTTTCCCTGGTGTTGGGGAGTCCACAACTAGTAGGCATAGGTTTAGGATGAGAGGGAAAGATATATAAGAGACCTAAGGGGAAACATTTTCACATAGAGGGTGATACGTGCATGGAATGAGCAGCCAGAGGAAGTGGTGTAGGCTGGTACAATTGCAACACTTTAGAGGCACTGGAATGGGCATATGAATAGGAAGGATTTGAAGGGATGTGGGCTGGGTGCTGGCAGGTGGGACTAGAGGGGTTTGGGATATCTGGTCAGCATGGGCGGGTTGGACCGAAGGGCCTGTTTCCGTGCTGTACATCTCTATGACTCTATGATACTGCTGCAAGTAATTCACCTCCTGACACCTCAATGTTTAGCCACAAGGCACAAGTCAGGCGTGTGCTATCTGGATGGGTGCAGCTCCAACAACACTCAAGAAGGTTGACATCATCAAGGACAACACAACCGACTTGACTAGCACCACGTCTACACAGCATGTAGACATTCCAACAAGAAGCGAGGGCACATTAGATTTGGTACTGGGTAATGAACCCAGCCAGGTGTTAGATTTGAAGGTAGGTGAGCACTTTGATGATAGCGACCACAATTCATTTATGTTTGGTTAACGATGGAAAGCGATACGTATATACCGCAGGGCAATAGTTATAGATGGCAAGATTTAAGATGCATAGGATGATGAAGGAAATTGCAGAGGATGGGCACAATTGAAATATGGAGCTTACTCAAGGAACAGCTACTGTGGATCATAGATCAGTATGCACCTGCCTGGCAGGGAGGAAGTTGTCAAGCAATAGAGCTGTGCTTTAGTAAAGAAGTTGAATCTTTGTCCAGAGGAAGAAGAAGGCTTATGTAAGGATGAGACATGAAGGCTTAGTTAGGGCGATTGACATTTCTCCTGTTTGTGTACACCATCCTCAAAATCTGAATGATGCACTTGTGTTTTCTTTTGCTCCATAATTGTACAAGGAGAAAGTGAGGGCTGCAGATGCTGGAGATCAGAGCTGAAAATGTGTTGCTGGAAAAGCGCAGCTGGTCAGGCAGCATCCAAGGAACAGGAGAATCGACGTTTCGGGCATAAGCCCTTCTTCAGGAATGAGGAAAATGTGTCCAGCAGGCTAAGATAAAAGGTAGGGAGAAGGGACTTGGGGGAGGGGCTTTGGAAATGCGATCGGTGGAGGGAGGCAAGGTGAGGGTGATAGGCCGGAGTGGAGTGGGGGCGGAGACGTCAGGAAGAAGATTGCAGGTTAGGAAGGCGGTGCTGAGTTCGAGGGATTTGATTGAGACAAGGTTCCATCATTGTACAAAGTAAACTGACAGATTTCAGAAAATGAATGACATCTTCCTGTCATGGAGGATAACGCTTGCGTATGTGCAATCTCAGAAGACCCACTGGAGAGCATTGGCTGCACCTTTTCAGAGTCATGCTCGGGAATATGCTCACCCTGAACATCCGCAAGATAAAGGACCTTTACTAACCTGGTCTGGCATTATGGAGCAAACCCCTAATTATCAATGTTCACATGGAGGCCTTGGACGTTCCAAATTCTCAGGATTGTCTTTTTGACTAAGATACTTATTGATGAAGAGTTCCAACACTGCCTCCATTGTGCTTGCAAAGCCTTGTATATGAATAGGGTATTTGAGATCAACAACATTGGATCTACACCAAGCTCATGGTATACAGAGCTGTGGTGGTTCCCGCTCTCCTGTATCGTCTAAGACGTGGGCTGTCTACATCAGAAGCATCAAGGTGTTGGAGCTGAATAATTAGTGTTGCCTACTCAAGATCCTACGAATCTGCTGGGAGACAGATGAACCAACCAGGCCTCAACCAGGCCAACATCCCCACCATTGGCTCACTGACCATCTTTGATCGACTGCAATGGACTGGGTACAGTGCTCATGTGACCGACACGAGGCTCCCCGAACAGGTGTTTCTCTGTCAGCTCGGAAACTGCAGGTGAGCCCGAATTGGATAAAGGAAGCGCTTCAGGGATACCCTCAAGGGTTAAATGCAACATTCCCATCGAAACGTTTGTGGAGGAGATGACCTGGTGGTATTATCATGGACTTTAATCTAGAGAACCCAATAATATTCCAGGACCCCTTGTTTGAATCTGAAGAAAATATGGAACTGAGGATCTAATGATGACCCCAAATCCACCGTCAATTGTTTGATAAACCCATCGAATTCACTGATGTCCTTAGGGAAGGAAACTGCCATGATAAGTTTAGGTTCCCTACAGTGTGGAAACAGGCCCTTCAGCCCAGCACGTTCACACCAACCATTCAAAGAGTAACCCACCCAGACCCATTGCCCTCTGACTAACACACCGATCACTATGGGCAATTTAGCATGGCCAATTAATATGACTTGCAGAGTTTTGGACTGCGGGAGGAAACCAGAGCACCGAAAGAAAACCCACGCAGACATAGGGAGAATGTACAAACACCACACAGACAGTAGCCTGAGGCGGGATTCGAACCCAGGCCCTTGGCACTGTGAGGCAGCCGTGCTAACCACTGAGAGGCAGCAGTGCTAACCACTGAGACACCATGCCATCCTGTTAAACTTATGCGTAATAGCAGATTCAGAGTACTGGGGTTGACTGTCCCATGAATGAATCAATGATTTAAAAAACAAAGCTGGGAATCTTTGGCCCATGACCATTTAAAGTGAAGCAGGAGGATCTGGAAAGCCATTTAGCCCCTTGCGACTTGCTATCAGGAAAAAATGGAAGCCAGACAAAAACAGCGCAACAAGCATGCGCCCCCACCCATCCCTTTCCTGCATCCACCTTTTGCCCCAAGAGTGTCAGAGACTGTGGAGGACACCTCGTAACTTCTAGCGATCAATGTACTCACCCTATCAGTGGCAGAGAGTCGCTCTCATCTGCGACGAACCGCAAATGAGATGGAGATATGAAGATTAAATTCTCTTGCAATTAAGATAGTGCTTTAGTTACAAAATCCAATAATTCCTTATCTAAAGTAGAGTCAATGTTTTGGGACTGGGAGTTTTAAAACTGCTCTTCCACCTCGGTTTTCTGACACTTATTATCCAGAAATTGCATTCAAACTGATTCATAATCTGGGGATAGAATCTTGGTAATCCCACTCTAATCCTTAATTACGAGAGCTCCCCATCCTGTTTCCCATTCTGCCTGATTTACCACAATGTTGTGTAGCCGTGAATATCGATGCCCCACTTTTTTTTGTTCACCCAGTGACAATGTCTCCTTGATAGTGATTAGATTGAAATTATTTATCTCTGTGTGTCATATGATTAACAAGGACATGGATCCTGGCATGGATCAGTGGAGCCCACCCTAATATATTAGTTCACTCCTCCCTGAGTATTGGTTGCAGTGCCTACTGAATCAGAACCATTTCTTTTGACACCATTCTTTGATCCTGATGTGTTCCTACACTCTGGTGACAATATCCAATATCTTTTGATGTGGTATCCTTCACAGTCTGGGTCTAATTGCCAACACGATAAGCGACTCTCGTTCTTGGAGCCACTGCGTGATCCTGAGCCCAGAGAGAGATGAAGCAGCACAGATCAGGGATGGAGACAGGGACTTTCCATATATCTGTGGGATTCAGTATCTATCTACATTGTATTCTTCACTGCATCTGTCTAATTTATATTTTTATCCCTCTCGTGTAGCTAATCCAAGAGTTTAATGAAGATGGTTGATCAGCCAGAAAGATGGTGAGTGGGAATTTGGAGCCTTCAATAACTCCTGTGGCATAGGATTCATTGTAAACAGCATGAGACGGAGTTATTGGACTTCTACACTCAGACCCTCAAGACATGACACAAATACAATGTTTAACAAGGAACACAGAACAGGAATCATTACCACGATCTTGTGAGAGTTCTACTCAAACCTCAGTGGTATTGGTCCTTCTGATTCATCACACGAGATTCCACTCAACAGTTCTCGCCCACACTGTGTTGGTCCTCTATGTAATCTCCTCCACTCCCTGTAATCCGTCCTTTGTTTGCAGCCTCATCTAGTTTATAGAACACTCCCTATTGCTTTCTGTTTCTCCAATCCCTAATTGTTTGTATCAATGTAACCTTCTCCAGTGGATACTAAATTAAGAGAATGAGAGTAGCTGTATTCATTGAATTGACAAATGCTGGTTGCTTCATGAACTAAACGTGTGCAATTTGTTTGTTTCAATCAATGCGTTAAGCTTGAGACATTGAACCTCTACTCTTTGAATTAATAAGTGCAGCCTCTTTCATTGAATGAACGTGTGCAGTTTCATTCACTACATAAGCACATTAAGTTTGTTTCATTGAAACATTGAAACATTGAATGAATGAAAGAAGCTATACACATGGATTTAACACGTGCACTGTGTTATATTGAATGAATGAGCGCGCAGTTTGATTCATTGAACGAATGACTGCAGTTGGATTCAATTTCCTTCATTGAATCGATGAATAACGTTTGATTCATTGAATAAATGATTGAGGTTTGATTGAACAATTGAATGAATGCACGTGAATGAATGATTACATGTAGATGAATTTAATGAGTAAAGAGATGAGTTAAATTTGTAACATCGAATCAATGAGTAACGTTTAAACTATTGAACCAATGATTAAAGTCAGATTCAATGATTGTTTTATTGAATGTAAGCGTTATTCACGGAATATTGAATTAACATGTGCAGTCCGTTTCATTCAATGAATGCATGCGGTTTGTTTCTTTGAATGAATGCGTTCAATGTGGTTGTTTGAAAGAACAGAAAAAGCTCTAATCGTTGGATGAGCACGTGTAGTGTCTGACGTTGAATTAATGTGTGCAGGTTGTTTCAATGAATCAATACGTGGAACTGATGGCATTGCATGAATGAGAGAAGCGTGAATGAGAGAATTAAAGGTGCTGTCTGTTTTGTTGAATCAATGTGGGCCGTTTGATACTTTGAATGAATGCGTGACGTCTGTTTCAGTGAATGAATGGCAAAAGCTCTACTCATTGGAATAGCAAATGCAGTTTGTTTCATTGAATGATTGCATGCAGTTGAATTTAATGAGTAAATAGATGAGTTAAATTTGTAACATCGCATCGATGAGTAACGTTTAAACTATTGAATCAATGATTAAAGTCTGATTTAATGATTTTATTTTATTGAATGAAAGCGTTAAGCTCGAGACATTGAATAAACGAGAGAAGCTCCTATCATTGAATTAACATGCACAGTCAATAAATGAATGCGCGCAGTTCATTTCGTTGAATCAATTCGTTAAACTCATGGCACTGAACGAATGAGAGAAACGCTCCTCATTGAATTACATTGAATAAACGTGTGCAGTTTGTTTCAATGAATCAATACGTGGAACTGATGGCATTGAATGAATGAGAGAAGCGTGATCGAGAGAATTAAAGCTTGCAGTCTGTTTTATTGAATCAATGTGGGCCGTTTTTTTAGTTTGAATGAATGCGTGAAGTCTGTTTCAGTGAATGAATTGGAAAAGCCCTACTCATTGAAATAGTAAATGCAGTTTGTTTCATTGAATGATTGCATGCAGTTGAATTTAATGAGTAAATAGATGAGTTAAATTTGTAACATCGAATCAATGAGTAACGTTTAAACTATTGAACCAATGATTAAAGTCAGATTCAATGATTGTTTTATTGAATGAAAGCGTTAAGCTCGAGACATTGAATAAATGAGAGAAGCTCCTATCATTGAATGAATGCGTGGTCTGTGTGGTCTGTTTCATTGAATGCACTTTGTTTGATTGAAACAATGTGCGAAACTGATGCCACAGACTGAATGAAGGAAGCTCATTCATTTAATTAGAAGTACAGTTTGGTTCATTGAATGACTGAGTTAAGCTTGAAACATTGAATGAATGAAAGAAGCTATACTCATGGAATTAACACTTGCACTGTTTTACATTGAATGAGTGCAGTTTGATTCATTGAACGGATGAAAGCAGTTGGGAGGACGAGAGGGCGGGAACCACCACAGCTCTGTATACCATGAGCTTGGTGTAGATCCAATGTTGCAATGTAGATCCAATGTAGATCCAAACTACAAACAAACTACAATCAATGAATCAAACCTTATTCCTTGTTTCAACCGAACAAACCTAACTCACTTATTTAGTGAATCCTACTACACTCGTTTATTCAATGAAATAGAGTGTATATGATAATTCAATGAGTAGAGGTACTCTTAATGCATTGTTTCAATCAAACAAATTGTACACATTTAGTTCATGAAGCAATCTGCATTTGTCAATTCACTGAATACAGCTACTCGTTCATTCAATGTCACACGTTTCACACATTGTCTCAATCGAACTGCGCACATTCACTCCATGAACCAAACTGCACGTGTTAATTCAATGAGAGAGCTTCTCTTCTTCCTCCAATGTGCCAATCTTAACGCTTTCATTCAAGGAAACAAACTGCATTCATTGAATCATTGAATCAAACGTTAATCAATGTTTCAATGAAACAAACTTAACACGTTTATTTAATGACTGAAACTGCACACGTTCATTCATTGAAAGAGGCTGCACTTGTCAATTCAAAGAGTAGAGGTCCTCTATTTCGTTCAATGCCTCATGCTTAATGCATTGATTCAAACAAACGTATTGCACACATTTAGTTCATGAAGCAAAATGCATTTGTCAATAGAATGATTACAGCTACTCATTCATTCAATGTCCAAAGCTTTACACATTGTGTCAATCATACTGCACACATTCACTCCATGAACCAAACTGCACGTGCTAATTCAATGAGTGTAGATTTTCTCATTCATTCAATGTGTCAAGCAATGTGTCAAGCATTCATTGAATCAAACTACAATCATTGATTCAATGAATCAAACGTTATTCAATGTTTCAATGAAAAAAATTAACACGCTTATCTAGTGAATACAACTTCACACGTTCATTCAATGAAAGAGGCTGCACTTGTCAATTCAAAGAGGTACTCTCTTTCGTTCAATGCCTCAAGATTAACGCATTGATTCAATCAAACAATTGGCACAAAGTTAGTTCATGAAGCAAACTGCATTCGTCATTTAAATGAATACAGCTACTCGCATTCTCTCAATGTCACAAGCTCAACGCATCAGACAATGTCACATTGTCTCAATGAATTTGCACACATTCCCTCCATGAACCTAACTGCACGTGTTAATTCAATGAGAGGGTTTCTCTCATTCATTCAATGTGCCAAGCTTAACCCTTTCATTCAATTAAAAAACTGCTTTCATTGAATCATTGCATCAAACTACAATCATTGATTCAATGAATCAAACTTTATTCCTTGTTTCAATCGAACAAACCTAACTGACTTAACTAGTGAATACTACAACACTCGTTCATTCAATGAAATAGACTGCACATGATAATTCAATGAGTAGCCTTCAGAAATGAGATAACGAGAATCCAGAAAATGTATATTCCTGTCAGGGTGAAAGGAAAGGCTGGTAGGTATAGAGAATGCTGGGTGACTAAAGAAATTGAAGGTTTGGTTAAGAAAAAGAAGGAAGCATATGTAAGGTATAGACAGGATAGTTCGAGTGAATTTGTAGGAGTGTATAAAGGAAGTAGGAGTATATTTAAGAGGGAAATCAGGAGGGCAAAAAAGATACCTTTGGCAAATTGAATTAAGGAGAATCCAAAGGGTTATTACAAATACATCAAGGACAAAAGGGTAACTTAAAGCTCAGTAAGGCAGCCTTTGTGTGGAGCCGCAGAAAATGGGGAACATACTAAATGAGTATTTCTTTTCAGTATTTACTGTGGAAAAGGATATGAAAGATATAGAATGTAGGGAAATTGATGGTGACAACTTGTAAAAAGTCCAGATTACACAGGAGGAAGTGCTGGATGTCTTGAAACGGGTAAAGGTGGATAAATCCCCAGACCTTAATCAGGTGTACCCGAGAACTCTGTCGGATGCTAGAGAAGTGATTGTTGGGCTTCTTGCTGAGATATTTGTATCATTGATAGTCACAGGTGAGGTGCCAGAAGATTAGAGGTTGGCAAACATGGTACCACTGTTTAAGAAGGGTGGTAACGACAGGCCAGGAACTATAGACCAGTGAACCTGACCTCAGTGGTGGGCAAGTTGCTGGAGGATGTACATGTATTTGGAAAGGCAAGGACTGATTAGGGATAGTCAACATAGCTTTGTGCGTGGGAAATCATGTCTCACAAACTTGATTGAGTTTTTTGAAGTAGTAACAAAGAGGATTGATGAGAGCAGAGCGGTAGATGTGATCTATATGGACTTCAGTAAGGCGTTCGACAAGGTTCTCCATGAGAGACTGATTAACAAGGTTAGATTTCATGAATACAGGCTGAACTAGCTATTTGGATACACAACCTGCTGTACATTGGTTAGACAGAGTGTGGTGGTGGAGTGTTGTTCTTCTGGCACCTCACCTGTGACTATCAATGATACAAATATCTCAGCAAGAAGCCCAACAATCACTTCTCTAGCATCCGACAGAGTTCTCGGGTACACCTGATTAAGGTCTGGGGATTTATCCACCTTTACCCGTTTCAAGTGTTGTTTTTCAGACTGGAGGCCTGTGACCAGTGGAATGCCAAAATGATCGGTGCTGGGTCCACTACTTTCTGTCATTTACATGTGAGTATAAGAGGTATAGTTAGTAAGTTTTCAGATGACACCAAAATTGGAGCTGTAGTGGACAGCGAAGAGGGTTACCTCAGATTAAAACATGATTTTGGCCTCTTGGGCCAATGGGCTGAGAACTGGAAGATGGAGTTTAATTGAGATAAATTCGAGGTGCTGCATTTTGGGAAAGCAAATAAGAGCAGGACTTATACACTTAATGAGGCTCTCTGCCTGTATTCCTGATTAAGGGGCTTTGCCCGAAACGTCGATTTAACAGCTCCTCGTATGCTGTCTGAACTGCTGTATTTTTCCAGCACCACTGTAATCTAGAATCTGCTTTCCAGCATCTGCAGTCCTTGTTTTTACCTTATACAATTAATGATAAGATCCTTAGGAGTGTTGCTGAACAAAGAGACGTTTGAGTTCCGGTTCATTCCTCCTTGAAAGTGGAGTCGCAGGTCGATAGGATAGTGAAGAAGACGTTTGATATGCTTTCCTTTATTGGTATTGAGTACAGGAGTTGGGAGGTCATGTTGCAGCTGTACATTGGTTAGGCCACTGTTGGAATATTGCGTGCAGTTCTGGTCTCTTTCCTATCGGAAAGATGTTATGAAACTTGAAAGGGTTTCGAATAGATTTACAAGGATGTTGTCAGGGTTGAAGGATTTGAGCTATATGGAGAGGCTGAAAAGGTTGGGGCTGTTTTCCCTGGTGAGTCAGAGGCTGAGGTTTATAAACCTTATAGAGGTTTACAAAATTATGAGGGGCCTGGATAGGTGAAATAGACAAAGTCTTTTCCCTGGTGTTGGGGAGTCCACAACTAGTAGGCATAGGTTTAGGATGAGAGGGAAAGATATATAAGAGACCTAAGGGGAAACATTTTCACATCGAGGGTGGTACGTGCATGGAATGAGCAGCCAGAGGAAGTGGTGTAGGCTGGTACAATTGCAACACTTTAGAGGCACTGGAATGGGTATATGAATAGGAAGGATTTGAAGGGATGTGGGCTGGGTGCTGGCAGGTGGGACTAGAGGGGTTTGGGATATCTGGTCAGCATGGGCGGGTTGGACCGAAGGGCCTGTTTCCGTGCTGTACATCTCTATGACTCTATGATACTGCTGCAAGTAATTCACCTCCTGACACCTCAATGTTTAGCCACAAGGCACAAGTCAGGCGTGTGCTATCTGGATGGGTGCAGCTCCAACAACACTCAAGAAGGTTGACACCATCAAGGACAACACAACCGACTTGACTAGCACCACGTCTACACAGCATGTAGACATTCCAACAAGAAGCGAGGGCACATTAGATTTGGTACTGGGTAATGAACCCAGCCAGGTGTTAGATTTGAAGGCAGGTGAGCACTTTGATGATAGCGACCACAATTCATTTATGTTTGGTTAACGATGGAAAGGGATACGTATATACCGCAGGGCAATAGTTATAGCTGGCAAGATTTAAGATGCATAGGATGATGAAGGAAATTGCAGAGGATGGGCACAATTGAAATATGGAGCTTACTCAAGGAACAGCTACTGTGGATCATAGATCAGTATGCACCTGCCTGGCAGGGAGGAAGTTGTCAAGCAATAGAGCTGTGCTTTAGTAAAGAAGTTGAATCTTTGTCCAGAGGAAGAAGAAGGCTTATGTAAGGATGAGACATGAAGGCTTAGTTAGGGCGATTGACAGTTACTGGTTAGCCAGCAAAGACTTAAAGAGAGAGCTAAGAAGAGACAGAAGGTGACAAAAGAAGTCTTTGACAGATAGTATCAAGAAAAACTTTGAAGCTTTCGAGAGGTATATCAGGAATAAAAGACTGACTGGATTAAGATTAGGGCCAATCAAGGTCAGTCGTGGGAAATTGTGTATAGAATCAGAGGAGTTAGGGGAAGCGCTAACTGAATAGTCAGTATTCACACTAGAAAAGAAGAATGTTGTCGAGGAGATGCAGACTAATAGACTAGATGGGATTGAGGTTCACAAGGAGGGCGTGTCAGCAATTCTGGAAAGTGTAAATATAAGTAAGTCCTCCCTTATCCTAGGTTTCTCTGGGAGTCAGGGAGGAGATTGCCGAGCCTTTGGCTTTGATCTTTATGTCATCATTGTCTACAGGATTAGTACCAGAAGACTGCAAGATAGCAGATGTTGTCCCCTTGTGAACAAGGGGAACAGAGACAACCCTGGTAATTATAGACCAGTGAGCCTTATTTCGGTTGTTGGTAAAGTGTTGGAAAGGGTTATAAGAGATAGGATTTATAATCATCTACAATGGAATAAGTTGACGAGGGATAGTCAACACAATTTAGAGAAGGGTAGGTCGTGCCTCACAAAACTTCTTTAAGATGGTGACCAAACAGGTGGATGAGGGTAAAACGGTTGATGTGGTGTATATGTATTTCAGTAAGGCGTTTGATAAGGTTCCCCATGGTAGGTGATTGCACAAAATACTGAGGTATGTTGATGAATCGGTTTGGATCAGAAATTGGCTCGCTGAAAGAAAACAGTGGGTTGATGGGAAATAATCATCTTGGAGTTCAGTTACTACTGATGAACCGCAAGGATCTGTATTGGGTCTACTGCTGTTTGTAATTTTTATAAATTACCTGGATAAGGGCATAAAAGGATGAGTTAGTAAATTTGCGGGAGACACTAAGGTCGGTAGAGTTGCAGATAGCGATAAAAGATGTTATAGTTTACAGACGGACATAGATAAGCTGCAGAGCTGGTCTAAGAGTTGGTAAATGGAGTTTAATGCAGAAACGTGTGAGGTGATTCACTTTGGAAGAAGTAAAAAGAATGCAGAGTACTGGACTAATGGTAAGATTCATGGAAGTGTACATGAGCAGAGAGATCTTCGGGTCCAGGTACATAGATCCTTGAAAGTTGCCACACAGGTTGATAGGGTTATTAAGAAAGCATACGGTGTGTTAGCTTTTATTGGTAGAGGGATTGAGTTTCAGAGCCATGAGGTCATGCTGCAGCTGTACAAAACTCTGGTGCGGCCGCACATGGAGTATTGCATACAGTTCTGGTCACTGCATTATAAGAAGGATGTGGGAGCTTTGGAAAGGGCTCAGAGGAGCTTTACTTGGATTTTGCCTGGTATACACGGAAGGACTTATGAGGAAAGACTGAGGGACTTGAGGCTGTTTTCCTGAGAGAGAAGAATGTTGAGAGGTGACTTAATTGAGACATATAAGTTAATCAGAGGATTAGATAGGGTGGACAGTCAGTGCCTTTTGTCTCAGATGGCGATGGCTAGCATGAGGGGATATAGCTTTAAATAGATATAGGACAGATGTCAGAGGTAGTTCCTTACTCAGAGAGTAGTAGAGGTATGGAACACACTGTCTGCAACAGTAGTAGACTCGCCAAGCGTAAGGGCATTTAAATGGCCATTAGATAGGCATATGGACAGGAATGGAATAGTGTAGGTTAGGTGGGCTTCAGATTGGTTTCACAGGTCGGCACAACATCATGGTCCGAAGGTCCGTAGACTGCGCTGTAATGTTCAATGTTCTATGTTCTAAAAAACGTTCCATCCCTTCGTCACCAGCACTCAGTAGCAGCAGCGTATACTATCTACAAGATGCACCGGAGAAATTCATCAAAGCTCCTTCGACAGTACCATCCAAACCCATGACCACTTCCATCTAAAAGGACAAGGGCATCAGGTACGTGGGAACACAATACCCTGCAAGTTCCCCTCCAAGCCACTCACCACCCTGACTTGGAAGTATACTGTCATTCCTTCACAGTCATTGGGTCACAATCCTAAATTTCCTCCTTACCAGCATTATGGTCAAACCAGAGCAAGTGGACTGCAGTGATTTAAGAAGGCAGCTCACCATCACCTTTTCAAGGGCAAATACGAATGGGCTATCAATGCTGGCCAGCCAGCAACATCCAAATCCCACAAAGTGTAAAAACAAGATGTCTTTCTCCACATTAAATACTCATGCAAAATATTTGCCTAAGATCTTACCTAGAGATTTTAGGTCCCACGCATATATGATCTTTAAGGGCCTCTATTTTGTTATTCTTTAACTCTGGCTGAAAATTGACAAAAGCCTTCTAAAACCTTTCTGAAAAGCCTTACCCCAAACCCCACTGCCCTTCCCTCCACTTAATTATTCTGCCTTTATAGTCACATCAGAACAAAATGCAACAGGTTCATCAAAACTATTTCCCTTTTGCAAAATCAGTCCAGTTATTGTTTATTGTTATAACTTTTAAAATACATTCCAACGTACTGTCAGGCTAACACATTGGGTTTCTGGCTGACTGCACAAATTGTTTTGGGACTCATTATCTATTAATAGGAAAAGAAGTTGTCTTACATAATAAGCAGATAATCGAAAAGGCTAACTCAATGCTGGCATTTATTACTAAGGGAACGGAGTCTAAAAATAGGAAGGTCTGGCGAAAGCTATGCAAGGTACAAACTAGACCACACCTAAAATATCATGAATGGTACGAGTGAACGAAAGAAAGACATTATTGAATTGGAGGCAGGCCAGAAAAAGTTTTCTCAGCTGCTCTTGGCAATGAAGGGATTTCCCAATGAGAAGAGTTTGGAGTAGAGAAAAAATAGATTGAAATTTCATGAAACATCTGAGATTCGCAGCGGTTTTGCCAGGGTTGATGCTGGGATGGTAGAAAATTGAACATTATATTACAGCAATTGACCCTTCGACCCAACATGATTGTGCGAACAGTGATGCTACTCTAAACTAACATTATCTGCCAATGCATGGTCCTTATTGTTATAATATCTGCCTTTTCACGTGCCTGTGTAAATACCACTTAAACTCGGTTTTCCCTATATTTAAAAAATGTGCCTCACGCATCATTTATAAAATTTATCTCTCTCTTATCTCAAACCAATGTGTCCTACTATTTGTCATTTCCACATTGGAGAAGAGTTTCTGACTATACACACTACCAATGTATCTCTGAATTTTATATATCCTTACCAGTCTCCCCTCAGCCTTTGACAAATTTGCCAAAATAACGTAGGTCTATTCTACTTCTCCTTATTGATTGTACACTCTTATCGAGGCAACATTCAGCAAGCCTCTTCAAATTCACCACAACATTTCTGTAGTGTGGCAATGGAAACTGGGCACATTACTACCAATGTGATTGTACCGAAGTTTTATAGGGTTGCAAAGTAACTTACAAACTTCTGTACTCAATACTGTGACAGATGATGTAGTACTTTTTAAGGACCAATGGAATTGCACCCAAGATCACTCTGTATACCAATGCTGTTTAGGATCCGACCATTTACAAGTATATCGGTAAAAACAAGGACTGCAGATGCTGGAAACAAGAAGCTAGATTAGAGTGGTGCTTGAAAAGCACAGCAGATCAGGCAGTATCCTCATGAAGGGCTTTATCCCGAAACCTAGATATTTCTGCCCCATTTACAGTATATGTTTGTCTTCCACTTGACTTCCCAAGATTCGTCACTTCATACTTGCCCAGACTTAAGTCGATTTGCCTTCTCTCCATTCACTTTACCAAATGATCTATGTCTTTTTTAGATATTCTCCCTCATTATCCTCAAATCCACCATTTTTCAAATCATCTGCAAAATAATTGATCATACTACCAATATTTTCTTCAAAATCACTTGTATGAATTGCAAACAGATTGCATAAAATAGATCTTTCTGGTAAACCACTGGCAGCAGGCTTCCAGCAAGAAATATACCCCTCCACAACTACCCTTTGTTTTCAGTGACCAAGCAATTTTGATTCAAACTTGCCAACTACCAAGGAACCTATGGATTGTGATTTTACCCTCTGCACCTACCTATCATGAGCAAACCTGTCAAATGCCTTAATAACATCGCTTCAGACAACATCCATTGCCTTAACCTCAACAATCATCTTTGCCACTTTCTTTGTTTTCCCTTATACGAGAATCTATAACTAGAGGGCATAAAGTCTCAGCAAGGTCTCACTCATTCATGATTGAGATTAGGAGGAATATATTTACTCAAAGAGTAGTGTATCTATGGAATTGCTTACTGCATAGAGGTGTCGAGGCTGGATCATTAAGTATATTTACAGCTGATATGATAAGATTTTAATCAATCAGGGAATCATTATGATTTATGGAGATGGCAGGAAAGTAGACTTGAGGTCAGGAAGTTGGATTAGTGGAGCAAGTTTGATTGATGTGGTTTGTTTGATGGATTGAAGAAGGAGGTTACATAGATAGAGAGTTGACATAGAAACACAGGAAAGTGGAGCAGGTGTTGGTCACATGAGGTAGCCCCACCATTTAATATGCTCATGTCTGATCATCTAACACAGTACACTGGTCCTGTTTTCTCCCCAAACTCTGATATTGTAGTGAGTTTTTCGATTTAGTCTTATGGTCGGCTGCGGTTACTAGAATAAGCTTTACAGAGATAGAGAGGGCTGTGGATGCTGGAACAGGTGCTAGAGGTAGGGAGGGTTTTAAGAATGGGAGGACCTTAGAGAAACAGAGGTATGTAGGGATGGGCCATGGTTACAATCACAGGGAGGATGCTAGGAGCTCACGTCAGTTAGGGAAATAAAGTGTGTTGTCGTATCTGAAAGAGCTTGCAGTTGTAAACGTTTGTAGTGGTTGAAGGAGATTACATGCATAAGGACAGTAATGTGGATGAACGGAGTTTACCGAGATTTATTGTATTTTCGAGACAGGAGGCGTTTATACTCAGTGTTAGCCCTGGATGGTGCTCAGAAACATACAGAACTCTAATACCGGGAAGAGGTTACTAATGCAGAGAGTTTTTTGTCCTGATAGGGGAAGGCTATATAGATAGCGTGGTTAGTAGGAGCTTGTCATTGTTACAAATACAGGAACGTTTTCAGCTCTGGAAGAGAAATACATGGATGGGGTGGCACAAGAGAGTGAAGAATATTTCATCGTTAACGAGGGTTGTACGGGTTGTGGAAGATTATACATATAGGTACAGATATAGGGAGTAAAATCAAATACACAGGTTATGGAGAGGTGAATTGGCAGGAAGAGGTTACAGGGATAGGCAGGATTCTAGGGGTTTACAAAAGTAGTGAATTTAGTATCCACTGGAGAAGGTTACATTGATACAAACAATTAGGGATTGGAGAAACAGAAAGCAATAGGGAGTGTTCTATAAACTAGATGAGGCTGCAAACAAAGGACGGATTACAGGGAGTGGAGGAGATTACATAGAGGACCAACACAGTGTGGGCGAGAACTGTTGAGTGGAATCTCGTGTGATGAATCAGAAGGACCAATACCACTGAGGTTTGAGTAGAACTCTCACAAGATCGTGGTAATGATTCCTGTTCTGTGTTCCTTGTTAAACATTGTATTTGTGTCATGTCTTGAGGGTCTGAGTGTAGAAGTCCAATAACTCCGTCTCATGCTGTTTACAATGAATCCTATGCCACAGGAGTTATTGAAGGCTCCAAATTCCCACTCACCATCTTTCTGGCTGATCAACCATCTTCATTAAACTCTTGGATTAGCTACACGAGAGGGATAAAAATATAAATTAGACAGATGCAGTGAAGAATACAATGTAGATAGATACTGAATCCCACAGATATATGGAAAGTCCCTGTCTCCATCCCTGATCTGTGCTGCTTCATCTCTCTCTGGGCTCAGGATCACGCAGTGGCTCCAAGAACGAGAGTCGCTTATCGTGGTGGCAATTAGACCCACACTGTGAAGGATACCACATCAAAAGATATTGGATATTGTCACCAGAGTGTAGGAACACATCAGGATCAAAGAATGGTGTCAAAAGAAATGGTTCTGATTCAGTAGGCACTGCAACCAATACTCAGGGAGGAGTGAACATGGATCCATGCCAGGATCCATGTCCTTGTTAATCATATGACACACAGAGATAAATAATTTGAATCTAATCACTATCAAGGAGACATTGTCACTGGGTGAACAAAAAAAAGTGGGGCATCGATATTCACGGCTACACAACATTGTGGTAAATCAGGCAGAATGGGAAACAGGATGGGGATCTCTCGTAATTAGGGATTAGAGTGGGATTACCAAGATTCTATCCCCAGATTATGAATCAGTTTGAATGCAATTTCTGGATAATAAGTGTCAGAAAACCGAGGTGGAAGAGCAGTTTTAAAACTCCCAGTCCCAAAACCTGGATGGAAGAAGACAGAGGGTAGTAGTTGATGGCAAAGTTTCTTCATGGAGTGCCGTCACTAGCGGTGTTCCGCAAGGATCTGTTTTGGGACCATTGCTGTTTGTCATTTTTATAAATGACCTGGAAGAGGGGTTAGAAGGTTGGGTGAGCAAGTTTGCGGATGACACGAAAGTCGGAGGAGTTGTTGACAGTGAGGAAGCATGTGGCAGGTTACAGCAGGATATAGAGAAGCTGCAGAGCTGGGCAGAAAGGTGGCAGATGGAATTCAATGTAGCTAAGTGCGAGGTGATTCACTTTGGGAAGAATAACAAAAAGATGGGGTACTGGGCTAATGGTCGGATACTTGGTAGTGTGGATGAGCAGAGGGATCTTGGTGTCCATGTACACAGATCTCTGAAAGTTGCCACCCAGGTAAATAGTGCGGTGAGGAAGGCATATGGCGTACTGGCTTTTATTGGTAGAGGAATTGAGTTCCGGAGTCCTGAGGTCATGATGCAGTTGTATAAGACTCTGGTACGGCCGCATCTGGAATATTGTGTGCAGTTTTGGTCGCCATACTATAGGAAGGATGTGGAGGCATTGGAACGGGTGCAGAGGAGGTTTACCAGGATGTTGCCTGGTATGAAAGGAAAATCGTATGAGGAAAGACTGAGGCACTTGGGGCTGTTTTCACTAGAGAAAAGAAGGTTTAGGGGTGACTTGATTGAGGTGTACAAGATGATTAGGGGGTTAGATAGGGTCGACAGTATGAACCTTTTCCCGCGTATTGAGTCGGGTATTACAAGGGGGCATAGCTTTAAATTAAGGGGGGGTAGATATAGGACTGATGTTAGGGGTAGGTTCTTCACTCAGCGAGTCGTTAGTTCATGGAATGCCCTGCCAGTAACAGTGGTGGACTCTCCCTCTTTATGGGCATTTAAGAGGGCATCGGATAGGTACATGGAGGATAGTGGGTTAGTGTAGTTTAGGTGGGCTTGGATCGGCGCAACATCGAGGGCCCAAGGGCCTGTACTGCGCTGTATTCTTCTATGTTCTATGTTCTATGTTCTAAAACATTGACTCTACTTTAGATAAGGAATTATTGGATTTTGTAACTAAAGCACTATCTTAATTGCAAGAGAATTTAATCTTCATATCTCCATCTCATTTGCGGTTCGTCGCAGATGAGAGCGACTCTGTGCCACTGATAAGGTGAGTACATTGATCGCTAGAAGTTACGAGGTGTCCTCCACAGACTCTGACACTCTTGGGGCAAAAGGTGGATGCAGGAAAGGGATGGGTGGGGGAGCATGCTTGTTGCGCTGTTTTTGTCTGGCTTCCATTTTTTCCTGATAGCAAGTCGCAAGGGGCTAAATGGCTTTCCAGATCCTCCTGCTTCACTTTAAATGGTCATGGGCCAAAGATTCCCAGCTTTGTTTTTTAATTCATTGATTCATTCATGGGACAGTCAACCCCAGTACTCTGAATCTGCTATTACGCATAAGCTTAACAGGATGGCATGGTGTCTCAGTGGTTAGCAGTGCTGCCTCTCAGTGGTTAGCACGGCTACCTCACAGTGCCAAGGGCCTGGGTTCGAATCCCACCTCAGGCTACTGTCTGTGTGGTGTTTGTACATTCTCCCTATGTCTGCGTGGGTTTTCTTTCGGTGCTCTGGTTTCCTCCCGCAGTCCAAAACTCTGCAAGTCATGTTAATTGGCCATGCTAAATTGCCCATAGTGATCGGTGTGTTAGTCAGAGGGCAATGGGTCTGGGTGGGTTACTCTTTGAATGGTTGGTGTGAACGTGCTGGGCTGAAGGGCTTGTTTCCACACTGTAGGGAACCTAATCTAATCATGGCAGTTTCCTTCCCTAAGGACATCAGTGAATTCGATGGGTTTATCAAACAATTGACGGTGGATTTGGGGTCATCATTAGATCCTCAGTTCCATATTTTCTTCAGATTCAAACAAGGGGTCCTGGAATATTATTGGGTTCTCTAGATTAAAGTCCATGATAATACCACCAGGTCATCTCCTCCACAAACGTTTCGATGGGAATGTTGCACTTAAGCCTTGAGGGTATCCCTGAAGCGCTTCCTTTATCCAATTCGGGCTCACCTGCAGTTTCCGAGCTGACAGAGAAACACCTGTTCGGGGAGCCTCGTGTCGGTCACATGAGCACTGTACCCAGTCCATTGCAGTCGATCAAAGATGGTCAGTGAGCCAATGGTGGGGATGTTGGCCTGGTTGAGGCCTGGTTGGTTCATCTGTCCCCCAGCAGATTCGTAGGATCTTGAGTAGGCAACACTAATTATTCAGCTCCAACACCTTGATGCTTCTGATGTAGACAGCCCACGTCTTAGACGATACAGGAGGGCGGGAACCACCACAGCTCTGTATACCATGAGCTTGGTGTAGATCCAATGTTGTTGATCTCAAATACCCTATTCATATACAAGGCTGTGCAAGCACAATGGAGGCAGTGTTGGAACTCTTCATCAATAAGTATCTTAGTGAAAAAGACAATCCTGAGAATTTGGAACGTCCAAGGCCTCCATGTGAACATTGATAATTAGGGGTTTGCTCCATAATGCCAGACCAGGTTAGTAAAGGTCCTTTATCTTGCGGATGTTCAGGGTGAGTATATTCCCGAACATGACTCTGAAAAGGTGCAGCCAATGCTCTCCAGTGGGACTTCTGAGATTGCACATACGCAAGCGTTATCCTCCATGACAGGAAGATGTCATTCATTTTCTGAAATCTGTCAGTTTACTTTGTACAATGATGGAACCTTGTCTCAATCAAATCCCTCGAACTCAGCACCGCCTTCCTAACCTGCAATCTTCTTCCTGACGTCTCCGCCCTCACCCCACTCCGGCCTATCACCCTCACCTTGCCTCTCTCCACCGATCGCATTTCCAAAGCCCCTCCCCCAAGTCCCTCCTCCCTACCTTTTATCTTAGCCTGCTGGACACATTTTCCTCATTCCTGAAGAAGGGCTTATGCCCGAAACGTCGATTCTCCTGTTCCTTGGATGCTGCCTGACCAGCTGCGCTTTTCCAGCAACACATTTTCAGCTCTGATCTCCAGCATCTGCAGCCCTCACTTTCTCCTTGTACAATTATGGAGCAAAAGAAAACATAAGTGCATCATTCAGATTTTGAGGATGGTGTACACAAACAGGAGAAATGCAATAGAAGCTGTGAGGAATGTGAAGAGGCAATTCAGTCCCTCAAAGATATTCCACACAGATATTCTAGCCTCTTACTTAGGAACAGGAGGAGGACACCTACTATCAGAAACCTGGTACACAGGAACAGGAGGGAATCATTTAAATGCTCGAGATTGGCACACTAGAATAACTGGAGGTCAGTGAGCCCCGAGTATTATGTTTCCCAGAAACTTATTCCCCATTCGTGTAACACACTGGGAGAAAACGAAAATTGGTTTGTTACAAACGGAAGCATATGAACAATTTACAAGAGCATGTTATTCAATCCTGGTTCTGCATTCAATAACATCATGTCTGATCTGCAGCTCCAGCATCTGCAACCTTTTGTTGGTCATGTTACAGACCCAGGTGCTGTAACTAGAGTTACCATGGCTCATCCAGAGTGGGTCACCAAAGCCTCAGGTCTTCCTGAATATCCACAACAGCTTAAAGTACAACCTCCAGGAAACCATCCCCAGTACCTCCACTAAGTTTCAAATACCATAATTAAGTCAAACGCCACACTAATACATGTTAGAAGCCTGGTCTGAATACATAAGTCGAGGAGGTTCCTCATGTGGCTGATCCCATGATCAGCTGAGCGTGACTAACACAGGCGTTCAGTGGACAAGTGCAGATTACAGTAGAAAGATGTGTCTCAAAGCTACTGAAAGCCCTTGTCCTACATGACGCACCACACAGGATAGCGTGAAGTTAGAGAAAGTGTGTGTGTGCTACGTCTTTTTAAAAAATCTGAGCTTCAAAAAGGTGAAATCCAATGCTCCAGATGAAACAGGAGAAAGTAATGACTGTAGATGCTGAAGAATTAGAGTTGAAAAATGTGGCGCCGGAATAACACAGCAGGTCAGGCAACATCCAAGGAGCAGGATTATTGATGTTTCAGGCATAAGGCGTTCATCAGGAATGCATGAGGAGTTGTGGCTGAAGGGGAGGATGGAGCAGATAGGTGGGAAGGAAGATGGACTGGTAGGACTGTTCAAGAGAGCAGTATCGAGTTGGAGGGTTGAATCTGGGATGAGGTTGGGGGAGGTGAGATGAGGGAACTGGTGAAATCAACGTTGATGCCATGTGATTGGAGTGTCCCAAGGCGAGATGAGGCGTTTTGCCTCCAGGTGTTGGATGGCTTGGATTTGGCGGTGGACGTGGCCCAAAACTTGCTTGTCCTTGACGGAGTGGAAGGGGGAGTTGGAGTGGTCGGCCACAGGGTAGTGGGATTGTTTGTTATGTGCATCCCAGAGATGTTCCCTGAAATGTTCCCAAGTTGGTGTCATGTCTCCCCAATTAGAGGGGATCACATGGAGAGCAACAGACACAGTAGCTGATTTGTTGGCAGGTCAATATGCTCTCCAGTGCATCTCCACCTTGAACACCACCTCTCCAACCCCCTAATGAGTTGAGAGTTTCCCCGAATGGGAGGAAACATCCCTGTCTGATGTTCGTTGCACAGAATCCATTCATCCATTGTCATACATCTGCTTAGTCCCGCCAATGCACCTTGCCTCGGGAATCCTTGCCTTCAGCTTTCGGATGGGCAAAGTTGGCCAAGTCACATGAGTACCTGCTGCTCACATGGTAGATGGGGTCTTCACGTGTAATGGTCGTATCTTGTCGACACTCTGACACGTCTTGCAGTGATTGTACGGTGTTGTGTATAATGATGTCCTGAAGGCTGGGCGGTTTGCTGTGAACAATGATCTGCTTAAGGTTTGCTGGTTATTTAAAGACGATGAGTGGAGACATAGGGACAGTCTTGGTGAAGTGCTCATCCTCCTCGATAATGTGTTGCAGTCTGCGAAGAAGTGGGGATGTTCCCTCCGAGTTGTGGAACACTTCAGCGGTCAGGAATATTCGACATTAGATCTTTGGGTGACCATCCTCCAAGGTGGATTTCTAGATATCTAACAATACAGTGTAGCTGAGCAGAGGCTGATAGACAAGCTCAGTTCTCATGAGGATGGCCACAACCGAGATCTTGGGTCCACGTCATACTACAGGGGACCTCACTACTCTATACCCTCTCACATACACAACACATTGTCACAGAAGTACACATGCACATTCACTCTTACATGCTCACACACTTATATAGTCCCTCTCTAATGCACACACACTCTCTCAGGCACACACACAGACATCCCCAACACTCATACCCATATGCGCACCCTCTCACAGGCATATACTCCATTGCACTCATGTATAGACTCTAACTCATATATGCACAGATACACAAACTCGAATACACGCACACTCATGTTCTCTCTCCCTCGATTTCTTTCTCTCCCGTTAACATGCGCATACATACACACAGGGTAAAAGTGTATTTGTAGAATTGCATTTGCGGATGCATTCTATTTTGTTCAAAAAACGTATAATCTGTTGGCATTCAGTACTTTTATAATTGATGTGACATTTTATACATTCATTGTGCAAAGGAAGCTTCACTCTGTATCTAACACTGGCCAGTAGCTATCCAGAGAGTGTTTGGTGATTACTGTGTTGAGCTTGATCTATATAATATCTACGATGCTGAACGCCGCTTGTGTGTTTGGCAAGGGCTTGTCTAGAAGGATCTTTGCTTCATGTCTAAACCTGTGCTGTAATTATAGGATCCCTACACTGCGGAAGCAGGTCCTTCAGCCCAACACGTCCACATTGACCCTCGAAAGCGCGACTCACCCAGACCCATTCCCCTATTTTTACCCCTGACTAAGGCACATAACCTGAATAAATTAGCATGGCCAATTCACCTAATCTGCACATCTTTGGATTGTGGCATGTAGAGCACACCCACACAGACATGGGGAAAATGTGCAAACTCCACACACAGTCACCTGAGGCTGGAATCGAAGCCACGTCCCAGGTACTGTAAGGCAGTAGAGTTAACCACTGAGCCACTGTGCTGTATACTAGAAATGCTTGATGGGGAGAGTGTGGACAGTCATTTAATCAATATCAAATTCCAAGCTGAATATAGCCTGTGTACTTGACATGGGCCTGTGCGGAGGATCTTTAGTCTGTATGTAAACTTCTCTGGGATGTGTCTTGGAGAGTTTGATGGGCATCCAGAAGACCTTTCAGGATCTGTGAAGAGAAAACAGAGTTAAGTTATGGGACAAGTTACCCTATTTCAGAAGCGTAGTGAAGAAGGGTACTGGACCCGAAATGCTAACTCTGTTTTCTGTTCAAAACTGCTGCCAGGCCTGCCGAGATTTCTCAGAAATATCGGTTTGCGTTTTTTGTTTTGAGCATCTGCACTTTTTTTTAACAGCGTTATCTTTATTCCAAATATAAATCTGTGCTGTACCTATCTTCGGAGTGTTCGATAGGGACAGTACAGTGACCGAACTTGGTTGGTCACTTAACCAGAAAACACCAGTCTGTGTTGATGAAAATGAATAGGAGATCCAAATACAGATTAACCGACACCGCATGGCATTTATGACAGTTATCCATCAACTGCACTCAGAAGAATATAGTCAGGCCTACAGGTGACTGAAGGCTGAGGTCTAATACAAAGTAACTGTGGGGGACGGGGTGGTAAGCGGCGGGGGTGGGGGGGGGCGGGGGCGGGGTGGGTTGGGGAAAGCATTGGAGGCACAATGAATGGCCGACAACCATGATGTGCAGGGTTTAATTTAGGCTGCCAAGACCACATACGGACAAAAACCCAAGGCCACACCCCACTGCTGGCTAAGGATAGAGTAACTCTGGTCAAAGACAAAGAAATCAACAAACAATGCCGGAGAGAACACTTCAGAGACCTCCTCAACCAGATTCTGTCTTTGATCAGAATCCTTGACCTTTTACCACAGCACACTACACACCACAGGCTCAGCAAAACCCCAGTCCCAAACAAAGTAGAAAAGGTTATCCACCAGTTCAAGAACAGCACGGCTGCTGGAGCAGACGATATTCCTGCAGAGGCATTAAATTATTCAGCATAGAAGCTACAAGCCCTCTGCCTTACCTGGGAGGTGGAGAGCATCCCAGGAGAGCTTCGAGATGTCACGGTTATGACTATTTTTGAAAAAAAGAGAACAAGTCTGACTGTGGCAACTGCAGATGAGTGTCTCCGTTGTGGATCATTGGAAAATAAATCGCCACCGTCTCCACCTTATGGCTGAGGAACACCTCGCAGAATCACAGTGTGACTTTTGCCCAGGAAGGGGCACAGTAGACATGATTTTCACCGCGCTACAGCGGTAGGAGAAATGCAGAGCAAAATATTTCCCTCTTTACCCATCTGCCTTCTACCTCGTGGATGTCTTAGACATCATCAACCAGAAAGTATTATTAAGCATCCTCATTTGCTTTGGCTAAACTAAACGATTGTCCTTCATCTGCTCAACAAAGGCATGGAAGTTGTAGTATTGACAAAAGGTTCCACCAGGGACCCATTCCCCATTCTGACTAGTGTCAAGCGGGTGTCATTGCCCCAACATTGTTCTTTATCTCCCTTGCTGCAATACTTCAAATCACTGTAGACAAGCTGGAATGAAGCTAACCAACAGAAGCAACAGGACGTTATTCAACCTCTGCCACCTTCAGGCCTAAACCAAAGTCACCCCAACCCAGTAACAGGCTTCAAAGGCTAAATGACCTCCTCCTGTTCCTGTGTTACAGGCTTGAAAGGCTGAATGGCTTCTTCGTGTCGCCGTTAGACTCAAGAGGCTGAATGCTCTCTTGTTGTCCCTCTGTTACAGATTCGAGACACTGAATGCCCTCCTCCTGTCCCTCTGTAACAGGCTTAAGACGCTGAATAGTCTCCTTATGTTCCTGTATAACCGATTCGAGAGGCAAAATAGCCCATTCCTGTCCCACTGAAACAGGCCTGAGATATTAAATGAAGCAGCAAAACGTATGTTATGGGCAACCGTTAAACTGTATCTGATGGAGGTCCCTCCCTTCTCAGTTACAAAAACACAAACAACAAAATATACTTGAGGTGGCCTCACCTTGTGACCATGTGCAGCTCTAGGAACACTTCTTTATGTGTTGAATGATTCCGTTTGCAAAATATGCCAACCTTCCAGCTTTCCACCTCTTCAAGTCACAATACACTAGAGTGGGCTGAATGGCTTCCTCCTATCCCCCTACAACAGGCACATGAGGACAGAATTGTTTCATCCTGTTCCTGAGCAACAGTTGAAATCCTCTGAATGATGTCTCAAAGGATTTGATAACACAGCACTTAAAAATAGGAACAGCATCACACAAATTCAATGAGCTATAAATGTTGTTATCTTGTTTTGTGGTCTATAGAGATTTCTATACCAGAAATTTTATTTAGTTGGTCAATTGTTTTATCTCTTTCTCATTTTACAAACAGGGTGGGACATACAAAATCCTGCAGTGTTTTCTCTGTACTCCCACATACTAGAAAGAAAGATTAAAAATATTGAAAGATTTATGGTTTATTTCTCAGCTACCCTCATCCATTCCATCAAGACTGAGTAAATATTCCCTTTTATTGTGATATGAACAGCCATGTAAGGAAGAAGTTAACTGAACCTCTTTGTTTGGTGACTGTAATTAACGCCTGTCTCCATGGATTTTAATTATCCAAGTGGAGGGTTTCCATCTTTTAATAATAAATGCGGTCTGATTAATGTATTTTCCCGTAGTATGAGCGGTATCATTAACTACAGCAATAACAGGGATTAACAGCTCCAGAAAGAGGGATAGGACAGATCAGAATCTGAGAATATTAGACTAGAAAGTTTAAAAACTGGAGCAGAATCTGAGAACAATGCACTGGAATGCTACAACATTGGACAAGGGTTTTGTTTCTTTCAACATATGATGATCAACGGTCATTTTCATTGTGGATTAAAATTTCACTTTTGATTATTCAATATTTTTATTATCCTATCCTGGCTATCGTTGGTGTTCCTGGTAAGTTTCACTGTCCAGTTATTATTTCAATAAACCATGTTTAACTGCATTATAGTTTTAAAAATTTATTCTACACTCCACACAGTTGTTATTGTTCATGCTGAGACTTTGCATCCAGATATTTATTCTACAAATGACTACTAACTGCATCAGCGAAATTCACTCTCTCGCGTTTTGCTTCTGGCAGCGTCACTTATGTTGACCTACGCTGTTTCATCTGTCCTCTTATTTAAATCTTGGGATCATGGTGGTCACTGTCTTCTATTCTGGATACAAACCCGATTTCCGTCCTCTGACGCCATCTGATCAATATCTGAGGCTATTACTGTGGTGATCCATTTGGCCATGAGCTGACTCCTGACACCATAATGTGACTATTCCTAATTTTAACAACTAATACGGCCAGAAAATACTTCACTGGCTCGTCCCATATACTATTTGAACCTTGAGAAATGAAATTTAGTCTTAATGGTACCAAAACATTGCTGCTGATCTCCCAGCATCAAACTTGCAGAAGCAAATCTGAGTTGATAGACACGACTCGTATCCAAACTCACACTAAAATTCCATCCATCTATCATTCCTGTGCGCATTGATCTATAGTGTTATTGGATCTGTCAATGCCTTTATTTAAATACTCTCAAGCAGGTCCACCAAAAGTCCCCCAGCCTCTGTTAGGGCTGTCTATGACTGAACGGCACAACATGCCGACAACTGTCCATGGCTAATGCATCACAATTTGGCTGGTAGTAGTCAGGATACTTGGGATATTCACAAGTAGAACAGTAGTATCTCTGTAAACTCAAAATTAGCAGCAGTTTCTGACACAAAATACAGGAAAAAATCGCATTAATTAGTTGTTTCTCTTGAATTGCTTAATCAATTCATTGCAATTTTAAGAGTAGGCTTAAGATAAGATTGTTCAGATAAATATAGGGATGGATTTCAAGGTCGTTATGTATCCACAGATACACGAAAATCACTAAAAGCATGGGCGGAAAAGATCCAAATCAGTTTCAGACTAGGCGCAATTACCACTCCCCATACCCCCAACACTACAGATTGGAATGAATGTTAAGGCATTGGAATGTGGATTGAACGAACACATTGAGACACAAGTTGTCAGCTAAGGAATTTTAACATTAGATATAATCATGTAACTTTGTTGGGACTGATCAAAAATCAATATTCTTGAGAAATTTGAAAGTTTCCTGAAGTGATAGGTAAGTAGCTGAAAATGTGTTGCTGGAAAAGCGCAACAGGTCAGGCAGCATCCATGGAGCAGGAGAATCGACGTTTCGGGCATGAGCCCTTCTTCAGGAAGGTAAGTATACAATTTATTGGCAGTTAACACAGTGCAGCTGACAAATGTTTACTTGAAAATGTAAAAAGCCTCAAAAAAATAAGAAAGTCTGGGAAAACATTATGAAGGAGCAGGAGTGATCACAACCTTCTCCATCTCAGTGATTAACAAACTTGAAATGTGTAAAATGCTTTACCAGAGAGCCAATTGCAAACACAGCACCTGCTGACTAATAATAAAGGAAGTTGGGGAGGAGGTTGCCATACTGTTGTTCATTGACCTAACTTGTTAATATCCACTTGTTGAGCTCTCAGCTATTGGGTGGTCTAGAAGAGATTGTCGGTGATTGTCAATCCTAGGCACTTTACTCTATCTACTTTCACCACCTTAGTTCCATGGATGTAAATAGTGGCATATTCTCCTGTTTGGTTCCTGAAGTCGATGACTTTGGGTTTGGTGACATTAAGGGAATGATTGTTATTTTTACATCACATCATCAAGTACTCCATATTTTTTCGTGTCTTCAATTTTGTCATTGTTCTATATCCAGCCTACAACGAACTTGTTGATGGAGTTAGAATCAATTTGGCCACAGTCATGAGTATATAAGGAGTATAGTAAGGTGCTGAGTACACAACCTTGCAGGGCATGAGTGCTGACGATTACCATGGAGGAGGTGCAGTTGTTGATCCTCGTTGATTGTGGTCTGTGGATCAAGAGTTCAAGGATCTAGTTACAGAGGGTGGAGCAGACACCTTCGTCTCGGAGTGTTGAGATTGGTTTGGTTGAAATTATTATGTTGAAGGCGGTGCTGTAGTCAATAAGTAGAAACCTGATGTAGGTCTCCTTGTTATTCAGATGTGCCAGAGATAGTGTAGGGCTAGGGAGATGGCATTGGCCAAGGGTTTGTTGCGCCAGTAGGCAAATTGAAACTTGTCAAGGCAGGGTGGGAGGCTAGAGTTACTATAAGCCATGACTAACCTCTCGAAACTCTTCATAATGATGGAGATCAGAGCAACTGGGCATGAGATTTCTTTGGGGCTGGTGGTCTTCTTGAAGCAGGTGGATAAGGAGGGGTTAAATTTGTCATCGAATGTCCTGCCAGCCGATCGGCACAGGATTAAGTGGATGGCGGGGAGTCCATCTGGAGCAGTTGATCTCTATGGGTTCACTCTTAAGAAGGCTGAAATGACGTCTGCAATAGTGACTGAGGGTACAAGTGACAGTGTTTCACTGACGTTCTGTTTGAACCAAGTGGAAAAAGCATTAAACTGTTGGGGAGAGTGTTGGAGGGCGATGGGTGTGTGTGGATGTGTGATGGGGAGGAGAGGGTTATGTGGGTTATGTCACAGAAAGTTGAGGGTGCAAAGCTGGTCGGCACAACATCGTGGGCTGAAGGGCCTGATCTGTGCTGTACTGTTCTATGTTGTATATCTTTTTGTTGGCTATTCTGTTCTGCTTCACTTTGCAGATTATGGTCCCATCTTAGCCTTGGCAAAATGCCAGGTGTATGTGTGGTTAGTTTGAGTCCAGTATATCCTCTTGGCATCTCTCATGGTCATAGGGAGGTTTTTTCTGGATTTTCTGTAAAGGCCTAGGTCATCTGACTTGAATGCTGCACACTTGGTCTTTAGTAGGCAAGATTTCCGGTTGCAGAAGGTACAGATTGCCTTCTTTGGCATGCAGTCCTGTACACTTTTGCTAAAGAAGTCTGTGATGGCAGTGACATACTCATCTATTTTGGCCGCTGAATTATTGCACAAGGACCAGTCCACTGATTCCAAACAGTCCTGCAGTAATGCTTCCACTGCCTTAGAAAGCAGTGTACTATTTTCTGCCTGGATGTTCAAGTTTTACCTTCTACTTTTGAGCTGGGAGGCAGAACACAGCGTTGTGATTAGATTAAATTACTTACAGTGTGGAAACAGGCCCTTCGGCCCAACAAGTCCACACCGCCCCGCCGAAGCGCAACCCACCCATACCCTTACGTTTACCCCTTACCTAACACTACGGGTGATTTAGCATGGTCAATTCACCTGATCTGCACATCTTTGGACTGTGGGAGGAAACCGGAGCACCCGGAGGAAACCCACGCAGACACGGGGAGAACGTGCAAACTCCACACAGTTAGTCGCCTGAGGCGGGAATTGAACCCGGGTCTCTGGCGCTGTGAAGCAGCAGTGCTAACCACTGTGCCACTGTGCCGCCGTGCCGCCCAATCTAATTGTGATCTAATTTTCCAAAGTGCAGATGGAGAATGGAAGAGTAAGCTATGTAGTAGTGGTCAAGGATGTTTAGCCCCGTTGGTGCATAAGATATGTTGACATTATTATGATGGTACCCTCAAGAGGTTGGCCTGGTTGAAGTCAACAGCTATGATAAGAGTTTGAGGTATTTCGTCTCAAGTCAATTTGCAGCCGTGTTCATTTCATTGTTCACTTTCACATGGGATGGGATATAGGCTGCTGTCGGGTGGCGGGGTGAACTTGTGCAGCACACAGTAGGGACGGCATTTCACTCTGAGATATTGTAGGTCCAGGGGAACCGTAACTCACTAGGGTCACCATATCTGAGCACTGACAGGTGTTGATTAGGACGCAGACCCCACAGTCTCTTATATTACCCAAAGATACCATGCTGTCCATGTGATGTATGGAGGAAACGTCAGGTTGTAAGGCTCAGCAGGAATGTAAGGTAGCAGGAATTAGATATTTCTCTGTAAACCAGACCACATTGCATTCTCTCAGCTTCCTCTGGAAGCTAAGTCCCGCTTTCAATTCATCTGTTTTGTTCTCTTTGGCTGAGACGTTTGCCAGTGGTATGCAAGGGAGGGGGCAATTGAAACCACGTTATCTGCATGCCAGCATATTTCCCATGGTTCCTAGCAAGGTGTCTGCTTCTCGGTGATCCTGGGCATCAGTGATGGATGTCTGCTGCTCCGGAAGGTAAAGAATGTTTCCAATGGAGTCTTGGGTGTGGGTTGTGGCCAAGAGCGCTATGCAGGTTCTTGGAGTTAATTCTGTCGGGTCTTCACATTGTCTGGTCCATTTAAGGTCGTTTGACGTTACTGGGCTTGTCCTGCCTCATCAGGGTTGGGTCACTCTGGGGTTGGAGTTCAGGTCTGGGCTGATCAGGCCTCTTCGCTGTCTGGTAGGAGTTCTGTTCTGGGGCTGGTCAGGCTTCCTTAGGATCAGATCGCTGCAGGGGTCAGTTTTTTTCTGGACTGGGTCTCCATCGGGTCAAATCACTGTGGGGTCAGAATTCAAGCCTCGGCGCTGGGTTTCTCCCTGGTTGGGTAGCTCCAGCTGATGGGAAGTAGATTTGTTTCCCTGAGTTCGCGAATTCAGCATCAGTAATACTTACATCTGGATGTTTGTATAATATACAGACCCGTAAATAGATTTAATAGAACTTGTCAGTAATTTTTGAAGCCTTAGAATTAAGGTTTAAAACTGGTGAACGATTGTAAGAAATGTCTGCTGTGGAGAGTTTGAGAAGAATCGCCATATGTTGGCATCATCTTAAATCCATCCCATACGCTGATACAGAAATTTAGGTGTGAATAATCAAAATGGATTGACTCTATTGACTGTAAGATAAAGAGAAAGACACAAGCAAGGCAAGATCATAGGGAAACTAAAAGGGAGGATGTAAAAAAAATGGAGATTAGACATAATGTGATATGGCTGTGAAGTTTAGAATTGAATATTAAGTCCTACAGACTGTAACATAACAAAACTTAAAGTGAAGTGTTATTTCAGATTATGTTACAAAGTGGAGGTCAACACCTCTCTGATAATTAAAACTGAAACTCCCAGAAGGCAGCGCATTGCCTGATAATCTAATAAAGAAATTTGACAAAGTGGTATAACCTACCTCTTACCTGAAATGAAATGCTTTCACACACTGTATAATTAACAAGTAAAAAATTATTTTTACAGCTTCAACAGTGAGCAATTAACAGAAGTACTAACGAACAGAATAAATCTTTTCAAATTTTTACACATTCCCTTAGTGAAATAAATTCTAATAGGTGTGCTAGTTCAAAAGCACAGGCCCCACTTTTACAAATCTAACTAATAAGAATAATAAACTAAAATGTAATCTCCCCAAGTTCGCACCGTCTATGTCTTTTCTACTTTAATCTTACTTCTGCTGATCTCACATTGCAAAGGCCTTTCTTCGAATAATTCTTCTATGCAGGTTATCAGCTGGAAATACTGAATAGGTCCTTTTAGAAAACTTAACAATTTTGGGTGACAATTTGATTCTCTTTGTCTCTTCATCGCTGTGAGATTCAGCTTGCGAATGAAATCTCCTTGGTGACTTGGATGGAAAGACTGAGAAAGAAATAGAAATTGATTAAAATAAAAATAGCAGCAAGATCCTGTCACTCGCTGCCTTCCAAAATTTGACGCATCTCCCCCTCAGCCACAGCACAGCAAGAAACTACTGCTGATTTGAATTCCACAATCGTACACTTTACAGTCCCAGCACAGCCATTGATGTTAAATCCAGAATCGGGGAAAGGAGCCATGTCAAACTGAATCAGGATTGTTCCAGTGTTTCTGTGTGATGGGAGCAAAAGTAGCGATATTTACTCCAGAGGCTGCGATTCAGTTCATCATTCCCACTTCCAGAGTTTGAGTGTCTCCCTCTGCCTGTGCCCAAGCTTCAGTCTCTCAGAAATCTGCCCGAGAGAGAGAGAGAGAGAGAGAGGAATTGATCAAATCATACTCAAGATATCTGGAATTAAAAACAAAGAGAATCAAACGAGATCTCATCACTGACTGATTTCCATAATCTCCCCAATTATTCTGCATTTCCCCCTGGCTTTAAACCTAGAGAACAGGAACAGATTTCATCAGTAACTGGGGGCAACTTCTGTCCGCAATGTTTATTTTATGAGACACTGAACAGTGACTTATTGATGGGGTAGTCACTCCCAGGGCCCGTGGTTTTTCCTCCCTCGCTCTCTATCTCACCCTGCCTCCCACCCTTTGTCTTTAATCAGCTCCCTTCAGCTGGTTATCTGCCAGCCTGGAGGGGGAATGACGAAAAAAGCACAAAAAAAAACTAATTTTTCCCCCTCCTCGTCCCACTCATATTCATCGGGCACAACCACCTCACCCCCGGCCCACTCCGTCCAGGATTGGTGCTATTTCGATATGAAATAGAACAAAGAATAAAAGAATCTCCAGCACAGGAACAGGTCCTTTGAATGTTCAAGCTTGGGCCAATCCACATCCTCTATCTAAACCTGTCACCTATTTTGCAAGGTTCTGTATCCCTCTGCCCCTGCCCATTTTAGTACCTGTCTAGATACTTTTAAATGGTGCTTCTGCCACTTCCGCTGGCCATGCATTCCAGGCACCCGGTGTAAACTATTTCTCACACATATCTCTCTTAAACTTTTCCCCTCTCACATTGAATGCTAGACCCCCAGTAATTGAATCCCTCTCTTTAGGAAAGAGCTTCTTATGATCCACCCAGTTCATACCTCTCATAATTTTGTAAACATCAATCAGACCCCCCTCCAACCTTCATCTGTCTGCTGAAAATAATCCTAATCTCCTCAACTACTCTTCACAGCAGGCACCCTCTATACCAGGCAGCATCCTGGTGAGCCTCCTCTGCACCTTCTCCAAAGCATCCACATCGTTTTGGTAATGTGGCAACCAGAACTGTATGCAGTATTCCAAATGTGACTGAATCAAAATTCTCTACAACTGTAACATGACCTGCCTACTCAATAGCCTGTCCAATGAAGGAAAGCATGCCATATGCCTTCTTGACAACTCCATCGACCTGTATTGGCACCTCAGGGTACAATGTACCTGAACACCCAGATATTACTGTAAAACTATTTTCCTCATGGTTTTTCCATTTAGGGTATACTTTGCTCGAATAATTGACCTTCCAAAATGCATCACCTCGCATTGAACTCCATCTGCCATTTCTCTTGCCCAACTCTCCAATCTATCTGTATTCTGCTGTAATCTCTGACAGCCCCCGTCACTATCTGCTACTCCACCAATTTTAGTATCATCTGCAAACTTGCTAATCAGCCTCCTGTACCTTCCTCCAGATCATTTATGTATATCCCAGCACGAATCCCAGTGGAACACCATTAGTCATAGTTCTCCATTTTGAGAAACTCCCTTCCATTACTCTGTTGCCCAGCCAGTTCCATCTAGCTAGTACACCCTGGACCACATGAGACTTCACTATCTCCAACAGCCTGCCATAGGGAACCTTATCAAATGCCTCACCGAAGTCCATGTAGATGGCATCTACAGCCCTTCTTCTTCAAAGAATTCTATTAAGTTGTTAAGATATGACCTTCCCTGCACAAAGCTATGCTGCCTATCACTGGCATGCCCATTTTCTTCCAAATGTAATTGGATCCTATGCCTCAGTATCTTCTCCAGCAGCTTCCCTAACCCTGACATCAGGCTCACCGGTCTATAATTACCTGGATTATCCTTGCTGCCATTATTAAACAAGGGGACAATACTAGCAATTCTCTAGTCCCGTGGAACCTCACCTGCATTGAAGGATGCTAAAAGTATTCCTGTTAAGGCCCCAACCGTTTCATCTCTCACTTCCCTCAGTAAACTGAGATAGATCCCATCTGGACTGTGGATTTGTTGACCTTAATGCCTTTTAGAATAACCAGCATCTTTATGCCAACTTGACATAGAATAAGCCAGCATCTATCCCTCAGCTCAATATCCATCATGCACCTCTCCTCGATGAATATCCACACAAATTACTCGTTAGGAATCTCGCCCACGTTCTCTGACTCCCAACATAACTATGTTCCTTTGTCTTTGAGTGGGGCAACTCTTTATCTAGTTACCCCCTTGTTCCTCATACACAAATAAAAGGCTTTGGGATTTTCCTTAACCCTGTTTGCTAAAGTTATCCGATTAAACCTTTTAACTCTCTTAATTCCTTGTTTCAGATTGGTCCTATTTTCCCAATATTCATCCAAAGCTTCGTCTGTTTTCAGTTGTCGAGACCTTATGCTGAACATTGAACATAGAATTTTACACAGTACAAGCCCTTCAGCCCTCAGTGTTGCGCCGACCTGTGGAACCAATCTGAAGCCCATCTATCCTACACTTCCATTCTCGAACATTTGTTTATCCAATGGCCATTTAAATGCCCTTAAAGTTAGTGAGTTTTCTATTGTTTCAGGCAGTGTGTTCCATGCCCCTAGTACTCTTTAAGTAAAGAATCTCCCCTGACACTCCCAATTTAAAGCTATGTCCCCTAATGCTAGCTATCAGCATCCGAGGAAAAAGGCTCTCACTGTCCACCACATTGAACCCTATGATTATCGTGTATGTCTCAATTTAGTCACCTCTCAACCTTTTTCTCTCCAACATAAATGGCCTCAACTCCCTCAGCCTTTCCTCATTAGACCTTCCCTCCATACCAGTCAACATCAGAGGAAATCTCCTCTGAATCCTCTCTGAAGCTTCCACATAATCTTCCTATAAGGCGGTGACCAGAACTCTATGCAATAGTCCAAGTACGACTGCACCCGAATTTTATACAGTTTCAGCATATCTTCATGGCTCCGAAATGCAATCCCTCTACCAATAAAAACAAACACAACATATGCCTTCTTAACAACCTTATCAACCTGGGTGGCAACTTTCAGGGATCCAAGTGCATGGGCCCAGAGGTCTCTCTGCTCAACACACTCCAAAGGTTATTACCATTAGCCCAGTACTCTGTATTACTGTTACTCCTTCCAAAGTGAATTGCCTCGAACCTTGCCACATTAAACTCCATTTTCCACCTCTGCAACTTACCTATGTCACTCTATAGCCTGCAGCATCCTTCAGCCCAATCCATAATTCCACTGACCTTAGTTTCACCTGCATATTTACTAACCCATCCTTCTACGGCCTCATCCAGGTCATTTATAAAAATGATAAACAGCAGTGGCCCCAAGATGGATACTGGCGGAATACCACTAGTAACTGAACTGTTGGATGAACATTTCCCATCAACCACCACCCTCTGTCTTCTTTCAGTGAGCCATCTTCTGATCCAAACCACTAAATCACCGTCAATCCTCAGCCCATTCTACCTTCGTGGATGAGTCCTTAAACATCCTTTATGTTACCGTAATACTACCCTTGACTAACAATGCCACACCTCCCCCTCTTTTACCACCTTCTCTGTTCTTACTGAAACATCTAACTCCCGGAACCTGCAGCAACCATTCCTGTCGCTGCTCTATCCATGTCTCCGAAATGGCCGCAACATCGAATTCCCAGGTAGCAACCCAAGCTGCAAGTTCACTCACATTATTCTGGATGCACCTGGCATTGAGATAGACACACTTCAAACCACATTCTTGCTTGCCGGTGAATTCTTGCGACCTTGAAACCATGTTTCTGACCTCACTACTCTCAACCTCACGAACATTGCAACTACTATGTCAGTTCCCATCTCCCAACGTAATTATTTTAAACCCTCCCGAATTGTATCAGCAAATTCATCTCCACTCCACCTCCCTCCCCCCTCCCCCCGCGCTCAGGTTTCCCTTTGGTCGAGGTGTTTGTTTGTAGTATTCCCACTGACCCCAGAAAGATCCCCAATTATCCAAGTATCTGAAACTCCCTCCTGTAGCCACATTTTCAACTCCTCTCTCTCCCTATTCCTCCCATCTCTAGTATGTGGAACAGGCAATGAACCAGAGATAACAAATCTGTTCTAGCCCTAAGCTTCCATCCTAGCTCCCTGAATTTCTGCATCAAATCCCTTTTCCTACCTATCTCGTTAGTACCTCTCTGGACCATGACTTGGGACTACTCGCTCTCTCCTGCAAGGATCCTGAAAATACGGTTCAAGACACCACAAACCCTGGCACCAGGGAGGGAACACAACAACTGTGAGTCTCTATCGTTCCCACAGAACCTCCTGTCTGTCCCCCTAACAATGGAATCCCCAATGACGAATGCTCCATTCATTTCCCCTCACCCCCCACTTCCTTTCTAAGCAACAGGGACAGAATCTGTGCCAAAGACCTGCACCCCTTGGCTTACCGCTGGTTAAGTTGTTCCCCCGCCCCAACAGTATACTTGTTATTGAGGGACACAACTACAGGGAATCTCTGCACTGTCTGCCCGTTCCCTTTCGATCCCCGACTGGAACCCTTCTGCCTTTCTCTTGCACCTAAAGTGTGACTACCTCCCTGTTACTCGCCTCAGTAACCCCCCTCCACCTTCTGAATGATCTGAAGTTCATCCAGCTCCTGCTGCAGTTCCCTGACCTGGTTGGGTGCGCTTCCCACAGATGAAGTCAGCAGGGTCACTAGTGATGACACTTACCACCCACATTCAGCAGGAGCAACATTCAACTTCCTTAACTGCCATCCCCACAATTCTAAATTTCCAAAGAGACCGCAGAAAAAAAGTATTTAAAAAAACTAGTTACCTTAGCAATTCAGTGCATGCTGAAATGTTTCATTTTTCCCCTTAGCTAGTCTTACAATTTCACCTGACATCTATGGTTCCTGACTCTTGCCATTTCGATTCCTCATTTTCACAGGGACATGTCTATCCTGCACTCTAATCAACCTGTCTTTAAAAGCTTCCAATATATCAAATGTGGATTTACCCTGAAACAGCTGCTCCCAATTCACTTTCGCCAGTTCCTGCCGAATATTGGTATAGTTACCCTACCCCCCGATTTATCATCTTACTTTTGGACCACTCTTGTCTTTGTCAATGAGTATTCTAAAACTTACAGAATTGTGATCACTATTCCCAAAGTAATCCCCTACTGAAACGTCAACGACTCATTTCCCAACACCAAGTTTTTATGGGCCTTTCCTGAAATGGACTATTTGCATACTACTCTGCAAAGCACTCCTGGATACTCTTTACAAGTTCTGCTTCATCTAAACCTCTAGCACAAAGTAAACCCCAGTTAATGTTGGGAAAATTAAGATATCCCATCACAACCTTCATCATCCCATAATCTGTCTGCATATTTGTACCTCTATCTCACTCTCGCTGTTGGGAGGCCTGTAGTACAGCCCCAACATTGTTACCGCACTCTTCCTATTTCTGAGCTCTGCCCACATTGCCTCTGCTCGAGTCCTCCATAGAGCCCTACTTCAACACAGCTATCATGTCCTCTCTGACCAGAAATGCAACTTCTTCACTCTGTTTGCCACCTTCACTATACCACATAAAGCTTCCAAATCCTGGGATATTTAGTTGCCAATCTTTCCCTTCCCTGAACCAAATCAAGCCCTAAGTTCATCTGCCTTACCTACTACATTTCTCACATTAAAACAAAAGTAACTCAGACCACCTGCCCCTTTGTGTTCATCATCCGTTCCCTGCCTACTCTTCCCTTTACTCATGCTGACTGCAGTATCTCGTTCCTTACAGGTTTTAGCTGCCACCCCCTTTCTGTCCACAAAAATCCTCATTTGGTTCCCATCCTCCTGCCACATTAGTTTAAACTGTCCCCAACAGCGTTAGCAAAAGCGTCCGCAAGGACATTGATTCCAGTCCGGCCCATGTGTGGACCATCCTATTTGTAATAATCCCACCTCCCCCAGAACTGGTACCAATATTTCAAAAATCTGAACCCCTCCCTCCTGCAACATCTCTCAAGCCACTCATTCATCCTGCCTATTCTTTCATTCCTACTCTGAGGAACACGTCATAGTATTCACAATGATACTTTCACTAGTAGAGGCTCCTGTCTCTTTATCTCTGCACCTGTCTTTCGCTCTCTCCTTTACTCATCTCTCACTATCTCTACCTTTCTCTGTCCCTATTCACCTGTCCTTCTCTGGTCTGCTTTTTCCTGCTCTTGAGAATTGACCAATCTCTCTCTCGCTCTTTCATTCTCACTGTCTCTATCTCCAACCTTTGTCTGTCCATATGCATTCTCTCTTCCTGCTCAGAGATTCCCTCTAAATCCTGTCGGAGCCATTATTCATGCAGCACTCTAACGTCCCCATAAAGAAAGGGGCTGCTATTGGAACAAATAACATTCTGGACAGCACCCCAAAAATGCCCACCCTGCAAACTGAGACTGAAGTTTTCTGCACTTCACCACCTACGATCAGAACTCCTCCTCCCCCCCACCTCCCTGCCTCGTCTAAATTTGGAAACTGTAGCCCCCTACCACTGGAAAAGAAAAGGCTGCATGCTGTTTCTGTACAACAAGATCCCACAGGCTGCAATGTGAGAATAGACCTCTTTCTTTTAGTTTGCAGCAAATACTAAACTCCTCCATTTCAAACTAGACCTGGTATCGGACAGAAAACTGAGGTTAACCCCTCACACCTGTGAGATGTTGTGTGATGATCTCTTTACCAACTCACTCACAAGCACTCTATGTTTACTATAACGTTTTTCCATTCATCCATTCATGAAACCGCGCTGTTGTGGTACATTTGACTCAACTAAATTTAAGTACCTTTCTGACCCATTATTGCTTCTTCACATACTTAAACACTTGTCGTGCCCATGCTGCAAACAGTTTCCAGACATGTTTCTGGCTACACCTGACTCGGAAAAATGCCACTTCGCCATTGTGTCTCCATCACTTAGCCGAAACATTGGAAAGCAAAGCCTTTTCTCGGGACCTGAATACGTTGCAGAACAGCAAAGAGTTTCCTCTATCATTATGTACCTTTTAAATACATATGAAATAGAGCTGCTACCCCATTTAAGAAGTTTACTATCAAAAAAGCGTTTCCAAGAAACTGCATGAATAAATATGTAAGAATTGTCAAAATCAGTATTAATAAAAGAAATTTCGCGATCCAGCTGCGGGAAATCACTGTAATATCCTCTATATTTTTATTTAGTACGTGTACACTTTTTCACTTTCTCAGATCATAATGGTCTAGCATTTTTACTGACATTACTACTTGTAAAGACAAAAAGACTAGTATTTCATAACTATGCAAGTTCAGACCAGACTGACATTCTAATCGCATCAGAAGTAACTTTAGAAGTAACAGTGCTTCTCAAGGACAGATGGCCCGCAAGCTTGTGCACAATAGATACGTCTATGTGACGCAATAATAGAAACATTTTCTAATATCTGTCAAAACTGTGTATAAAGTAGTACTGTAAAACTGTACTTTCAATTCCTTCGCCACCTCGAACTGTGCCATTGTGGATGCTCAATAAAGAGGCTATTTTTGCGACTCACTAATTTCAACTGTTCCTGAACATAATCCCACAACTTGACATAAACGCAGGCTCACTGGACACAGTCGGAAGTGACTGGTCACTGACATTACCCCGAAGATAAGAATTTTTCTTCTTGGAGTTCTGACTGGGGATCTTAATGGAATCCTGAAAGTCTGTGAGTTGGCTATTTTTTGAATCCCCCCGCATCCAGAACTCGAGCCCTTCGAATTGGCTGAAATTTCCTTCTGAAGGAAATTGATTACAACATGAGTATTCAGCTCACTATGAGTGACCCCAGTAAGCTGCCGACGTACTCCTAAGGCTGTCTGGCCCCTCCCGACAGAGCCGAGGAAGAAATGCTGCGGCAGTTACAGAATTATCTTGATGTACAGTTCTGGGTAGGGAATACCGGAAGGAAAATCGGTCAGTAATACCATATTCCCAAAGGTAGTGGATCCTAGATGTCATGAAACGGGCTTAGGGAAAAACCAGTGACAGAATGATAAGGACAGAACTAAGTGGTCCGGTGCTTTAATGGGTCCAAGTCGCCAAAGGAATTAAATCATACCTCGATTAAGTCATGTCCGTGAATGGAATCATCTTAAAGAACAACTAAAAGCAGTGCATAAACAGCTGCAAAAGGAGAAATCGAAGTGGGAAAGAGCTGAACTTAAAAATCAGGATATTGAGAAAGAAAAAAGATGAAACTGAAGGAGGAGATAATAGTCCTGTTAATTTCTTCCCTGGTTCCCAAGCTCATACAGAATTTGTATCCGACATCTAGGAAGTAGTTCAGCTAAATCAAACCATTACCCTTGGGAAACAGACGAATGAATGTGGTGGGTCCTCTGGCAGTGAAGCAATGAGGACTGTATATTCCCCCCACCACTTTTATGAACTTTTAAAACCTAGAAGATAAAAATAGAGAATGGGGTAAGGAAAAAGTTTGAAGACAGCACTGAGGCTGATATTCCAGTAAAATAGACAAAAAACACACTGTGCATGACCCTACAAATCCTGGTAACATAGACAGGCGGTCTAAAGAAACGCCTCACAAAAGGAAGGGGCCAATGAAAATTTGTGAAAGCCTAGAACGGTTAAAATGAATATATGGGTTTCATCCCTGAGCCGGGGGTAGATACTGAAAGTGATTGTTGCAAAAAGAGAAGGACACCTCTTCCATGAGGCAGTCAAAAGTGCTACTGGAGCAGGAGCTGCAAGCTGGCTACACAGCAATAAGACATTGGTTATGGGGATACAGTCCACATGTGACCGATCAGACAAAAGTCACAGCTTGCTGGCAAAAACCCACGGAAGCAGTCACACAATATAAGGAAAGATTTCGGATGACCTGCAAAGGAGTATGCAGGAGTCCCAAATGTGTCGGAAGACAGGGATTTTGAAGGATGCTTTTGTGGCCGAACTTAAAGTTGAGCTCACCGAAATGTTAAAGCTAACTAAACCGGACTGGGACCAGAGCGGAACTCATTACTATTAATTGGTGGACCGGGCCCACTAGCTCAACAGAGAGATGGGCACCAAACTGCGAGCCTTACAGTTAGAATAAATAGGACAGACCTTCCATAACCCTAGAAAGACCCAAGACAAACGCCCAGTGAAGTGTTATACCTGTGGGATGGAAGGCCGCTGATCTAAGCGGGTGCTCATAATGGTGAAAAGGGAGAAGTCGTATAATAAAGAGTAAGGAAGAGGAGACACCAAAAACTGGCAGTAAGACCAATCTCATTGAACAGTTTAAAAGCTAACTGCCCAACAGCAGCAGGAAAATGACTAAAGACAGACAGCTAGCCACGTACTCCTCTGGCTCCTGCAGCCTTTCATCCAGGAGAGGGGAGATGGCCTGTATGTGACCATGAGGGCAGGTGACCTGGATATTGAGTGTCTTTGGGACACAAAAGCAAAATTAACATGAGAACTATGAAAGCAAACTCCCTCTAGACAGGGCAGTGAGGACAGTTTACAGAGACAGAACTGACAGGGTTGAAATTAAAAGGACAAAACTCTTTTTTTATTGATTTCAGCCCCCACAAGTTAGCAATTGTTATATGCGTAGGACATGTGGCCCAGCCGCTACTCGGAATGGATATTCTCACCTAACTGAATTCATCTTTATACTTCGATGGTGGACAGTTAACGTGGTCTATCAGAATCCTACAAAAAGAAAAATTAAAAGACCATCCCATCTGAGCTAAAGACAAAGATGACTGCAGGTTAGTGAAAATAGAACCCACGACTTTTATAGCAATACCTCCACCTTGTACCAAAAAGTATCCCATCAAACCGACGTATATTCCAGGAATCCTTCCAATAATACAGACATTATAGGAAAAGGGGATCTTTGTAAAAATCATAGCACCCCCAAACTGTGGCTCACGCGAAAGGTAAGTGCGGAATGGATTATAACTATAGATTACCAGCAAGTCAAACAATGCATCGATCAAAACGCCCCACGACCTCTCTCCCATATCAAGTGCCTTAACACCAGACCACAAGTGGTTCTCCATCATAGATATAGTTAACGCCTTCCAGCCGGTAGCCCTTGCAACTGCAGTACAGTCGTGATTTGCTTTTACTGTTTGATAATGGCAGTGCACATGGACCCGACCACCACAGGGATTCGAGAACAGTCCCAACTGTATACCATATGGCCTTACAAAACCACCTCTGTGAAAGGCCGCCAACCGAATTAGTCATCATTCTGTATATGGGTGATATGCGGATAGCTTGTGAAAAAGATAAACAACATGAGATAGACATTGAGACTTTGCTAAAGCAAATGCAATGGTAAAGTCATAAGGCCCGTGTTGGAAAGGTCAGATTACCCAGAAAGGGATAATCTACTCAGGACCGAAAATCTCCCATGGGAAAAGGGAAAATACCCAGGGAAAAATCGGACTGCAGCCATGCAGGCTGCCAAATAGCCTAAGACAATCCAAGAACTGAGGGCGTTCCTGTCGGTGTAACTTTAACCGGTGCTGGGTTGTTTCTTACACTCAACAAGCCCAGCTCCTGCCAAACATCCTGAAAGAGAAACGGGACCCAGAAGAACACATTGCACTGACAATGACCCAGACGAAGTATTCCAGGACCTGAAGAGAACACTGTGTTCCGCTCCAGTATTGAGCATCCTCATTAAGAGGAAACTGTTTATATTATTTGTCCATGAGAAGAAGGACCATATGACAGTTTTTGTTGCAAACGTTTCGTCCCCTGGCTAGGCGACATCATCAGTGCTTGGGAGCCTCCTGCGAAGCGCTTCTTTGATGTTTTCTCCGGTGTTTATAGTGGTCGGTCCCTGCCGCTTCCGGTTGTCAGTTTCAGCTGTCTGCTGTAGTGGTTGGTATATTGGGTCCAGGTCGATGTGTTTGTTGATGGAGTTTGTGGATGAATGCCATGCCTCTAGGAATTCCCTGGCTGTTCTCTGTCTGGCTTGCCCTATGATAGTAGTGTTGTCCCAGTCGAATTCATGTTGCTTGTTGTCTGCGTGTGTGGCTACTAAGTATAGCTGGTCGTGTCGTTTCGTGGCTAGTTGATGTTCATGTATGTGGATTATTAGCTGTCTTCCTGTTTGTCCTATATAGTGTTTTGTGCAGTCCTTGCATGGTATTTTGTACACTACATTCGTTTTGCTCATGTTGGGTATCGGGTCCTTCGTTGTGGTGAGTTGTTGTCTGAGCGTGGCTGTTGGTTTGTGTGCACAGGAAAGCCACACACACAGACCAAGTCCTAAACTATGAAAGTAACCACCCCAACACACACAAACGTAGCTGCATCAGGACACTATTCAGAAGGGCCACAACACACTGCAGTACACCAGAACTGCAAAAAGAAGAGGAACACCTATACAAGGTATTCACCAAAAACGGATACCCGCGCAACTTCATCAACAGATGCCTAAGAGAAAGACCACAGAACGAAGACATACCACAACCAAAAGGATTAGCCACACTACCATACATCAGGAGCATCTCGGAACTGTTCAATAGATTGATAATGGGTACAGACTACTTAAAAACGGAGCTTGGAGACATCGATAATCTAAAATGACCAGTCGCGTCCACTTCCTTAGTGCCATTTCTAGCACAACAAATCCACTCATGGGGACACTTGGGGCCTGATTAGATGACAGCCTGGTTCCAGCACAGCTGGGGAGGACGAGCTTTTAGAACATATGTCGAAGAGGTAGTGGACCGCTGATGCACTTGGCAGAAGAACAACCCCGGAGCCAAAGTTTCAGTTCCCCGACTGCAAGCACTGGCACCTCCAGGGGCATTCCAACACTTGAGAGTTGATAATTTCTCGTCCCCATGCTGTCAAGGTTACTCAAACGTCCTTCTTATTGCAGGCTTGCTTTCCAGATGGGTGCAAGCTGATCCCCGAGAAAGGCCACAGCCCACCACATAACCAAAGTACTGTGCAAGGATGACAGACCCCATTGGGGGCTACCCACCAGCATTGACTGGGAGCAGGGCGCAGAATTCACAGAAACAGTGTGTTAAGACGTTTGCCGATTATTGAGGATGGAATGGAACTTCCACTGCCCCGTCATCCACAGTTATTGTGGTTGGCGCAAAGAATGAATCAGATCATGGAAAAGCGACTGGATAAATACCATCAGGATGAATTACCCCGGCCCCAGGCTTTGCCAGCATTTTTGTGCAATGTCAGGGCTACCATAACAAAACAACAGGTGTGAATCCGTTTTAAATAGTGACAGTCATGACTACGCGGGGCAATAGCCTTACAGAAGCCCGATTGTCAACACATGTGTGATGTCCTAGAATAGATTAGATTAGATTAGATTACCCAGTCAGATGTCAAGGTCCAATGAAAGAAGACTTGCGTTCACACCTTTCACATCAAACGGACATCCTACAGTACAGCAGAACCAGTGACTGATTGGCCTCCAGGTTGAGTACAGTCACTTCTTCAATTATAGGTAATTGCAGATTTTGTACTATGCATGTAACTACTTCCCTCTGTACGTCTTTGAAAGTATGAACCATCCCCACTATGAACCACGTCCCCTAAAAGATCCAAGTGGTACATTTAAGTTATGGTTAATTGACTGATTTTCTTCGAAGGGTCTCAGTAGAATTGAAAGGGGGCTGTCAGATATTGTAGATATTGTACTATGAATCTCTTTACCAATTTACTCACAAGCATTCGATGGTTACTATACCGTGTTTCCATTGAATCATAACTCTTTACTAACTCAGTCACAAATGTACAATGTTTACTATACTGCATTTTTATTCATTTATAAACAGCGTTTTTTAAACTACGTTATACTACTTCAAGATAACCTAAATTATAACTTATTTTTTCCAAACCATTACTGATTTTTTAACATATTTCAATATCAAAGGTCAGCCCATAACCTACACAGAAAAATACCACCCCAGCCCTTGTGTCTCGACAAACCATTCAAAATTTGGAAAGATAATGATTTCAATTAGCTCTTAGCAATCGCCTTTCGGGACTTGAGTAGATGGCAGAACATCAAACAGTTCCCACCAGTAGTAGAAACAGGGCTGCTGGCCCATTTAATAAAGTGACTATCACAATAGCGCCTCCGTGAAATTGCTTGAGTGGATGTGTTAGAACGATCAAAAGTAGCAAGAATAATTGAAATCTCACGACCCGGCAGCGGGAGACCACTTTATTATCCTCTGTACTTTTATTTTGTTCACAAATAATTTCTCATTTACTTCGATCATAAAAGTTCAGTATATTTACGAACATTACTAACTTTAAAGACAAAATGACTAACACCTCTTAATCGTGCAAGGTCGGAACGGACACTAATCCCATCAGATTTAACAACGGTTTACACCATTGCTTGATTCCCCAGAAAAAATGTCGTGCATTTTTTTGAATTGAATAGAACTATGTAACACCATGGTGATAATCATTTAATGAATGCAAGAACTGTGTATATAAAGGCAACTGTAAAACTGTGCTTTGGATTCCATCGGCACCTTGATTTGTGTTAATTGAACATGATCGCTCACTATCTAATACTTGGTCAAATAGTTATAAAAAAAGATGTGCGAGAGAAAGCACAAAATACAAAGACTGATTGTGAAACTGAGCTGAATGATGTTGGTATTTCGTGGGGTCAGCATGTAAGAGATAATGAAAGCTGCCGGATTGTAGCAAAAACGCAGGTATATGCCAGTGCCCGTCAGGGAATTGAACCTGTCGCTAGGCTTGGCCCTAGACAAGACAAGTCGGGAAGTTATCAAAGAAGGGTTTGTATGTTTGAGTTTTGACAGAGCCTGTCACCTCTACAACCTGGAAAGCCAAGAGCAGCAGGTGCGTGAAAACATTTCTTCCAAATCCCTTTGAGGTCACATTCTGATTTGGGCATAAATTGCTGTTTCTATTATTATTGCTGGGTAAAAGTCCTGTACATCCTAACTTGAAAGCATCGGGTCTTGCACCTTCACCACCTTGTCCGCAGCTGTTTAATGGGAAAGGAGCCATCACCTTGTTCTAACGTTGAATTGGACAGATGGTCTTACCAGTGACACCCATATTCCAGGAATGAAGTTAGTACTGTCAACGCAATTCAAATGAATGCGTTGTTCTTAAGACGTTCACACATCTTAAGAACATAACGCGCTGCTTCTAATGCACTGCAGGCACAGTGGTAAAAACAATGACTACAGATGCTGGAAACCAGATTCTGGATCAGTGGTGCTGGAAGAGCACAGCAATTCAGGCAGCATCCGAGGACAGGCAAAATCGAAGTTTCGGGCAAAAGCCCTTCATTTAGCAAACAGTTTTGCAAAGAATCTAGCTCTTCTTAACAACTCACATTGGACATTGCCACGCCCTTCTATGTTCCAAAGTATTCTGGGTTAAACCCTGCAATTTCTTCCTCATCTTTGTTGCAGCTCAAACTGCCCTTATATCCAATACCTAACCTAATTCAAATTAAGTTGAATCTTACTTGACTGGTTATAAAACCAAAATGAATCTGGAAAAGTAATTTCTGGAAATCTGAATTAGAAAATTTTGCAAATTATCATAGAATGCCTACAGTGTTGAAGCAGACCATTCGGTCTATCTGTTCAACACCGACCCTCCCAACAGCATCACACCCAGACAATTATTCCCTAACGAATCCCTGCATTTCCACTGGATAAGCCACCTAGTCTACACATTCATGGAAACTGTGGTCAACTTAACATGGCTAATGCACCGAACTTGCACCTGAACTGTAGGAAGAAACCGACACAGACATGGCATTGAAGAGCGGAAATTACACTGGGTCCCTACTGTCATTTTGCAGCAGCGTTCATCACTGACTCAAAGAGTGTGGTGCTGGTAAAGCATAGCCAATCAGGCAGCATCCGAGGAACATGAGAATCGAAGTTTCAGGCATATGTACTTCATCCGGAAAAGTCGCTTCTCCTGCTCCTCAGATGCTGCCTGAGCGGCTTGGCTTTTCCAGCACCACACTCTTCGACTCTGATCTCCTGCAGCTGCATCCCTTACATTCTCCTAAGCACTGACTCAGCATGCCAGCAATTCGAAGGAGGAAAAGAAAAGTTGAGCAGTACTGTTTGGTAAATCGTAAGCTCAGTGCAAAAAGCGCAAATTCCTCCTGTGCTGGGAAAATCTCAAAGTTTGCAACAAGGATCCTGTTTGTAATATCTGAGTGTATTAGACACGTGTATATGAGGCGACATTGTGTACTGCAGATGCTGGAGATTAGAGTCAAGTCTAGCGTGGTGCTGAGAAAGCACAGCAGGTCAGGCAGCATCTGAGGAGCAGGAAAATCGACGTTTCGGGTAAAAGTCCTTCATCATGAGAATATGAGATGGTGAGATCTATATTTCTGTCCATTTACTTGTATCACTGTCTGTTGTCGGTATCTATCTTTTTATCAATATACACACAATCTATAGTGGGATAGTGTTTTTGTGTATGGGACAGAGAGACATAAAAGAAATATATGAGAGAGGCAGATAGTGAGATTGTGTATGTGAGATAGATAGTAAGACTGACTATGACAGCGAATGAGGTTGTATATCAGAGAGAGAGAGAGTGTGAGAGATTGTGCAAGAAAGAGATAGTGAAGTGGTGAGATTGCGTCTCAAAGAAAGTGAGATTGTTTATGAAAGGGAGATATAGTGAGTTTTTTTAATGAGAGAGAAATCGTGCAATTGTGTATGAGAAATAAACTGAACGAAAGAGGGAGATAGATAGATTGTGTTTGAGAGAGCTGGCGAGATTGCGAACGTGTGAGAGGGAGAGATAGTGTGATTATGCATAACGATGACGGAGTGCATGTTAATGACATTTTACATTCGAGATGAACAATAAGATTACGCATAATAGAGAGAGTGAGATTGTGTATGAGACAGGGATAGTGAGATTATATATAATATAGATTGGAGTTATTTGTGAGAATGCTCATTGGAGACAGAGGTAGTGAGATTGTACATGAGAGAGATTCACCCCCACACGCCCCTACCCTCACACAGGCTTCGAGATAACACATCTTATTGGAATAAGATGCTGTGTTTGTGAGCAGCACGGGGTTAGGACAACTGTTGTGAACACAGTTTGTGAACACACAGGGTTAGGACAACTGTTGATGTGGATGTAAAGAGTTAGCAATCGGACAGGGAATCAGAACAGAGCAGACAGAATCAAACAAAGAACTTATTGTTGAATTTTTTTAAGAGCTCAGTTCTTGATTAGAATGTTGTGCCAACAATGTAATGACACTGTTATATTGCAGTTGAGAGTTCAAGATTGTGTCAGAATATAATATAGTCAGAATGAGGAGAGGTGTGGAGACAGGGAAGGAATTCAGATCCCATTCTGAGGTGCAAACTCATGCTGTGACACCGAGGAGAGTTTGTTCACCTGCTCAGATTGTCCGAAGCCATTCACACAGTCATTGGGTCTTCCGAATCACCTGTGCATTGACTTGTTGGGCTGAAGGGCCTGTTTCCTCACTGCAGGGATTCTGCCCACTGCAGCTGTACCACATGTGGAAAGTGGTCAACAGAGCCACAGTACTGAGATACTGGTGTGTTCACATTGGGGAGAGACCATTTAAGTGTGTGGAATGTGGAAGGTGATTTCAATGTTTTGGTGAGTATTATGCACCAGACCAGACACCCTCCAAACTTTGTAAGAAGTTAGCGTAGACCCTAACCTCTTATTTTAAAGACAGATGTGACTTGATGCATTCAAGATGCAATTCGACTGTTCAACTTACTCAATGTTAAGCAGAACACTATTTACTGAAACATTATGGTTAAAATAGAAATGCAGAAAGAGGAATTTTGAATAACTTAAATGTGGTGGAAATTTTAACTGAAAAAATAGTTACAGGAACAATTAATAATTAACTGTTCCAACGTAATGATAGTTCATAATTCACACCCTTGGCAAAAAGGTAGGTGAAGAAAAATAGTGTTGACTCATAGGTAAGCCAAGGCAGAGAAAAACAAAACATTTTCTAGCTGCAATTTAGGGAAGGAAAATATATTTTTTCAACTCTACACCACTAAATTTAAAAACTAAAGAAAAACTGTGAAAGTGTGTTCTGTGGGAGATGGGAACACCCCAGGACGCTATTTCCATTGTTCCAAACGTCAAGATAAAACAAGGCCTCTCAACTGGTTACTCTCCAATGGACAGCTCAATGCCTCTCGTTCAATCACTCTTTTAAGAACAAAATAATCTCTTGAGACCACATCATCGGAACACCTCCCCACTTAAAGTGAAAAAAAAAATCAATACACAAGCTTGGCTTCATTTAAAAAATAACTCCCAATTAATACACTAAATAGTATACCAACAAAAACGAAAACATCTTATCAGTGGTCCAAAACACTCCATACAACCATCACAGGAATTCGTAAACAAATCAGAACATAGACAAAGACAAGGACAAAGCATTCGGTGTAACGGCACTGTTCACTTCAATTGTCAAAACTCTAGCCAGACAGACAGTACCAACTTCCTAGAGAGACAAAACAGACAACACGATGGGAAGCCTAGCAACAAGGATTGCACACTCAAAATACTAGGCCTATGCTTGACGATACACTTCACAGTGAACAACCGAACATATGAACAGATCAATGGAACATCTATGGGCTCACCCATCTCTGGGCTCATAGCAGAATCAGTGATACAAAGACTGGAACAGCCCTCCCACAAATCCAACCCAAACTCTCAATCAGATATGTCAATGACACTTTTTTTTATCATTAGGGGAACAGAAATCGAGAACACACAGCAGATCATCAACATCATACACATAGGGATCATATTTACAAGAGAAAAGGAAACCAATAAACAAATCCCATTGCTGGATGTGACTGTACAAAGAACACTGGTCAGTGAAAGCACCACAAAAGTGTACAGGAAAGCCACAGACAATGACCAGATCCTGAATTGCAACAGCAGCTTCACAAATACACACAAGAGAAGCTTCATTTGGACACTGGTAAAAATGGCTAAAACACACCACAGTACACCCAACTTACGCAGGGAAGAAGAAGAACACCTCTACAGAGTCTTTGCCAAGAATGGATATCCCTGCAACTTGATCTGCAGATCCCTAACGGATGAGGACATGCCATGACCGAACTCATTAGCCACACAACCTAATACGAAAATGTCTAAAACTGACAGCCAGACTTCTCCAACAATTAGGATTCATGACAGCTCATAAATCGACAGGCATGCTCGGACAACAACTCACCAGGACAAAAGGTCCATTACACATCATATGTAAGACAATTGATAAGATTCCATGCAAAGACTACATGAAACATTTTGTAGGGCAAACAGGCAGACAACTAACAATCAGCATCCACAAATACCAACTAGCCACTGAACGCCATGACCAGCTGGCCCTAGTGGCCATACACACAGATAACAGGGGCCACAAATTTGACTGTGAGAATACAGCAATCAGCGGACAAGCTAAACAGAGGAAAGCCAGAGAATGCCTAGAAGTATGGCGCTTATCCACGGACTCCACAGTAAGCACATTGACCTGGACCCAATGTACTGGAGCAAAACCAAATAAAGTCCACAAGACACAGTACAGCAGCGTTTCACGGGAGATTCCAAACCACTGAAAATGACACCTCGGCAGGGGATGAAACATCTGCAAATTAACTTGCCAGCTCGGCAAACATACCCACCACCAGGACAATCGGCACTCAAGTTACAAGTCCTTACACAAACCTTGAGTACATTATAAAGCATATCAATTACATTGACTTTAAACATGCAAATGAACCACTTTCATGTATTCCCGCCAATGAACACCTCAATCTTTCTTCACCACAACAAAGTGTCAGCAAAGTGTCCCTCGTCATGCCAAGTGTCGACGTTTCAAATTGAATTGCAGCAACAATAAGAAACATCCCAATAGCGTGGATTTTTTTGTCCTTAAATTTCTGCAAAAACTTTACTGGGTTACAATCAGTAATAACAATTGTCTCAGACACATTACTGACAACATAAATGATGAAGTATTCCAATGCAAACATCAAGCACGTTTCCTTCTCAATCATGGAATATTTCAGATAACGATTATTCAATTTTCTGGAAAGAAATACCAGGTAGATCTTTCTCTTTTCCTGCCCTCGTCTTGTAAGAGCACCGCACTGATACCAACATCATTCATGTTGAATGGCTTGCAGAATCAAGTGTGGCCAAAACTGGTGAAACGGTTAAGACAGCTTTAGTCTATCAAATGCCTTCTGACAGACCAACATTCACTGTAATTTTCCGCACTTCTTCAATAAGTCAGGGAGTAGAGCAACCACACTGCCAAAATACGGCACAAACGTCTCACAACACCCACCCTTCCCAGGAACTGTAGTACTGCTCATTTCGTTGATTATATAGGAACCTCCCCAATAACGTTTGTTATCAGTTTCTATAAAATGGCCAAGGAATGTGAGTTGGGCTTTTGACTCTTAGTGAAGTTTCTGACCAAATCTTCCTCTTGCTATTCCCAAAGGTGCTGCAACTGTTGGACATTTGAGAAATCTCAAAGAAGACTCTGTTACATACTTGTACAAAAGAGCAGACGTAGAAGTCATAGTTGAGAGATAAAAGGTTCCAGCTGACCAAGGAGATTTCTGTGCCCCATACACCAAAATGAGGCCATTCAGATCAAAGCAACATGCAACTTACAATAGAATGATGCTCTGGAATTCTAATAATAGCTGAAAAGCCGAATACGAATTGACCAAAAGTATACAGAGAGTGTGCCACCACCTTAATGTCACTAGAATAACATAATTTAAGAAAACACTTCACTTGTATTTAAAATCAGAGTGTCATTGACTTTTCTTCCAATCTGAGCTGAAGAACAAGAGGGTAATCAAAACCTGGTATTGAGGCCAAAGTTGGCATAGTCTTTGACTTCTCCTTGCATTGTATCGGTGCATGCATTAATAAATTACCTCGCGCTTTGTACTCTGCAGTCTCCTGAAAATTTATTGTCTCTGGAAACTTCATTCCAACAATATGCGAGAAGAAAAAGTCCACTGAAGACAGATGCAAGTGTGTACAGTTAGAATAAGTTAAAATCTTATTGGACAACATACTTGGTTGAACAAATACTTTTGAAAAGTCTTCACCAAAGAGGACACAAATAACCCGCAGGAAATGCCAGGGCACAAAGGGTTAAACATAAAGGAGGAATGTAAGCAACTCCTTATTAGTCAGGTAATGATGTTGGGGAAATTGATGGGACTAAAACCCATAGGTTCCCAAGGTCTGATACTCTGTGTCCCAACGTTAAGGAAGAGGCCTCGGAAATAGCAAAAACATTAGTAATCATATTACAGCAACCTAGAGACTTTGGAAGTGTTCCAAAGGACTGGACTGAAGCTAATATTATCCCACTCTTTAATAAAGGAGGGAGAGAGATAATACAGAATTATTGGCCAGTTAAGCTGACATCAGTGGCGAAGACAATGCTAGAGTCAATTATTAGGGATGTAATAATAATATTATTTGGAGATTGGTGATGGAATCGTCCTGTTCAGCATGGATTCACGAAATGAAAATTGTGCTCGAACAACCTCCTGCAAGTTTTTGAGAATGTGACCAATAGAGTTTGGAAGGGTGCCAGTGGATGTTATGCTTTTGGACTTTCAAAAGGCTTTTGGCAAGGTTTCACACAAGAGACTAGTAAGCAACATTAAAGCTCATGGTAATGGGAGGTAATGTATTTACATGGTTAGCGAACTGGTTAGCAGCCAGACAACTGAGAGTTGGAACAAAATGGTTCTTTTTCGAGTGGCAGGCAGTGATGAGTGGGGTACCACATGGTTCAGTGCTGGAACCTCAGCTTTTCACAATATATTTATGGTCTGTACAACGGGTTTGAATGCCATATCTCCACATTCCAGACAACACAGAATGGAGGCCTGTGACTAGTGCTGTGCCACAATGATCAGTCCTGAGACCACTACTTTCATCTCTTATATAAAGGATTTGGATATGAAAATATGAGGTATAGTTAGTAAGTATACACATGACACCAAAATTGGAGGTATCGTGGACAGCAAAGAAGGTTACCTCAGAGAACAACTGAATCTTGATCAGATGGATCAATGGCCTGAGGAGTGGCATGTGGAGTTTACTTTAGATGAATGTGAGTGCTGCATTTTGGAAAAGCAAAGCAGGACATTATTTATACACTTAATGGTATGGTCCGGGGGAGTGTTGCTGAACAAGGAGACTTTGGAGTACAAGTTTGTAGTTCCTTGCAAGGAGAGTCACAGGTACATAGAATAGTAAGAATACTAACATTTGGCATGCTTTCGCTTATTGGTCAGAACATTGAATAATCGTGTTGGGAGGTCATGTTGCGGCTGTACAGGACATTGGTTAGGTCTTTTTTGGAACATTGCATGCAATTCTTGGCTCCTTCCAATCAGAAAGATGTTCAGAAATTTGAAAGGGTTTCAAAAATGTTTACAATGATGTTGCCAGGATTGGAGATTTGAGCTATAAGAAGAGGCTGAATAGGTTGGGGCTGTTTTCCCTGGAGTATCGGAGGCTGAGTGAAGACCTTATAATGGTTTATAATATTATGAGTGGCATGGATAGGATAAATAGAAAAGGATTTTTCCCTGGGGTGGGGGAGTCCAGAACTAGAGAACATAGTTTCAGGGCGAGAGCGGAAAGATATAAAAGGAACCTAAATAACAACTTTCTCTCGCAGTTGATTGTATGTGTACTGGAAGAGCTGCCAGAGGAAGTGTTGGATGCTGGTACAATTACTGCATTTAAAAGGCATTTGGATGGATATATGAATAGGTAAGATTTGGAGGGATATGGGCCAAATAATGGCAAATGGGACTAGATCATGTTAGGATATCTGGTTGGCATTGAATGTTGGACCAAAGGGTTTGTTTTCATGTTGTCCATCTCTATGACTCTCTGACTAAGCTTGGTGCCAGTGTGTGGTAGGAGAATAATGCTAAGAGGCAGCAGGATGACTTGGATAGTTTGGCTGAATGGGTAAAACTTGGTAAGTCTGTTTATAGTTTTGTTAGTATCAGAATTGGGAGTTCAGTTTGTGGTTGTCCATGACATCGGAATACCGTGTGCAGATATTGGCGCCCGGCTATCATAAGAATGTTGCTAAACTTGAAATGGATCAGAAAGATGTACAAGACTATTACCAGGGCTGGAGGTTCGAGCTGTCGGTTGAGGCTGAATACGCTGGGGCTTTTTCTTTCCCTGGAATGTTGGAGGCTGAGGGGTGACCTTATCAACGTTTGTAAAACCACAACAGGCATGAATGTGCTAAATACCCAAGGTATTTTTTCCTAGTGTACAGGAGTCCACGAATAGAGGGCATGGGTTTACAGTGAGAAGGTTAAGGTTTAAAAGGGATCTAAGGAGCTACAATTTCATGCAGAGGGTGGTGCGTGAATGGAATGAGCTGCCAGAGGAAGGGGTAGAGGTCAGTACAATTACAACACTGAAAAGGTGCCTGGATCAGTATATGAGTAGGAAGAGTTTTGAGGGATATGGGATAAATGCTGTCAAATTATACTAGAGTGTATATCTGGTCAACGTGGATTAGTTAGACTGAATGATCTGTTTCGGTGCTGTAAGAAGCTTAGGCTATACTCTGAACCTCCATAACCTGTCCACTAACGAGGTCTTTTTGCTCTGGAAGTGGTTTGTCAATCTTTGTACCAGCATGCACGTTGGAATTGACCCAGATCCATTATTCCCCCAATAAATTCACCTGTCCTCTGCATTCATTTTCATTCAATTAGTGATAATATTCAATATTTCCCATAATGAATGCAGCCATAATTCACGATTCCGTCAATGATGACATGCTGTTTTAGTTGGCTGTACGCAAGGAAAATGAAAATCTAACACTCATTTCAAGAAGTCTAGAATACAGGAGACAAGTTGTTCCACTGTGGTCAGGGTGAACTGGAAAATTGTGAATAGTTATGTTCACTTATCTAAGGAAGGGTGTGCTGGCCTTGGCAGGAGTACAGATGAAGTTTAAGAGATTAATGTTGGGGAAGAACAGCTTGTCAAATGAGGAGTACGGAGTACTGTAGATTTTTTTAATTCAGTAAGGTTTGCAAGAATAAGTGGAGATCAAAATTGAAAGCAGAATAGAGACAACATAGACAAGATATGTCTACTATTAGAAAATGCAATGGCTTGAGGGCACAGCATCAGATTGATAGGACAATACCTTAGAACTTAGATGAGGAGGAATGTCATCAACCAGAGAGTGGCAAAACTGTGCAAATCATTTCTCAGGAGCGCCGTGGAAGTCAAATCATTGAGTGTCTTTAAGACAGAGATTAATAGGTTCTTAATGAGTAAAGAATCAAAGGTTACGGGGAGAAGGCAGGAGAATGGGTTTAAGAACCACATCTGTCCTGATGGAATGGCAGAACAGGCTTGCTGTGCCAAATAGTCTAATTCTGTTCCTAAATATGGTCATATCAGCCTTTTGCAATTCATGTTTTACGACAAAAAAACCCACAGCTACTTCAGGGTGTTCTTCCTGTCTACATGTAGATAATCGTAATAACAGAAGAATTGTAATAACAGTAGGGAAATTTAACCCTTTGAGCTTGCATCCTCATTTGATGCTGGACTGAGCTAATCGAAGCCTCAACTCAACATTCCTGAACACTCTCAAAAACGCTTCAAACCATTCCTCAGACTGTGCTTGTTTTTCCATTTCCTTCCATAGTAGCATTTGCACTTCTCCCTAGATTGCAGGCAATTACCTTCACATTTTTGCACTTCATGAAAACTCTCTCCATAACCTCTGTGGCAGCATTACATTTATTTCAGAATTTATTTTCCATCGTATCTTTGCATCGTGAGCAAATGTAGCAGTCTCTGCCCCATCATCCAAGTCAAACATATAATATGTAAAAAGAAAGATTGAGGCTCCATCTTATCTCCCTACGGGTCTTCTAATAAGACAACTCACTTGTTCCATTTTAGTCATGTATTCACCTTTCCATGCTAATGTGCTATTCTGCCATAACTATCGTGAAGATTTCCTTACAGCAGCTCATGCAATAGACAGTCACCATGAAGATGGCAAGATGGGAAGTATCAAGAAAGTAGCTAGGTCATTGTTAAAAACACCAGTACTGAGACCATAACACCATTTCAAGAATAAGAGGGAAAGAAATGTTAGGGTGAACCAAGGAAAAGATAGAATGAGAAAGTGAGGAATTCAGGGGTAGGGGGAGTATTTAAGCAGGAGAAAAGAAAATAATGACAATCTGGTCACATTAGAAGAAAGAAAGTCTCATTAGAGAATTCCTCAAAAAAGAGAGCAGAAGAAATAAATCCACATGTTGCCTTCCAGCATATACATTGCTTTGATTTCCTGAAAGACACATTTACTTATTTTTTATTTTTTGAGAAAAAGGCAGATCCGATTCAAAAATATTGAGGTGGTTGACCTCTCAGGGAGTATTTTCCTTCTCCTGTCACAAAGCCAGTGCCAAGCCTCTTGCTGTGTGGCTCAAAAATACCACAGTCGCATGCTGTCATCTGTGCATGATTCATTCTTTTGTCTCTGTTTAGATCTTCAATTGATAAATACTCCATTAATGAATTGAAATCACTGGGACCTGCTTCTAGGTTGCTCCCAGTTCGTTTGTTGATGAATTACTTGAATCATTGATGCAATCAGGTATTTCACAAAGCCTTTGAGCTGCTCTCTGAATCTGGACTGAGTGGCCCCATAAATAAATGTATTTGTGCAACAACTTAAGTTTCGCAACATAAACCCAACTTGTTGAAATATGAATTCTGAATTGTTGTAATTTCTGGTATTTGCTTGAGATGTGTTATAGTATAAGAAATGTAAAACATACAGTAACCACAAAAGGATGAAGCTGCCAGATATGCTGAAAAGCAAAATCACAGATTTCCTTCTGCTTTCCATTTCTGGGTCATTATGATTGTTCACTTTGCTTCCACCCTTTAGTCCCTTACGGATTCGACTGACCACTAAGATATTTCTGACTGTAAGGGCATTGAGCAATAGTATTAAGGAAAACGGAAGCAATGGGGTTAGAATCTTGTCAAACCAATCAAATCCCAGCCATCCAGGTTCAGTATAGTAGCTTGGTTTTATATAACAGAGCCATGGAATATTGTTGACTACCTCTCCAGGTTCAAGTGTAAAGTAAAGGGGAACATTTCTTAAACATAGTAGAATACAAGTTATTGATAGAACCATTAAGGCCACTTTATCAGTGCAGTAATTTCTTCTCAGCTTTTGGCAACAGATGACCACAAATCGATCAAAGGAGAAACAAACGGTGTACCAGACAGAGCAATCAGTGGATGCACTCCTCAGGACATTTACAATGCTGCATACAGGTGTAATGTACAGGAAAGAGCCTGGGACATAATAATAAATGATGCGCCACAGCATGACCTCGGTGATGATGACCAGTAGGTCTGCAGATGCCATGGCAACGAGATATCTGGTAGTGCAGGGGCAAAGGCCACACTTTCCACGGGATAGAATGACAATTGCCACTAAATTAACTGTAAAAGAGACAGAAGAGAAAATAATAGTATAATTTATAGTCCATTATACTCTGAATGCATTCATAGTGAAAAGACTAGAACTAGATACAAACAGACTTCAGTTGGACTATTTAAAAACCTGCAATTAATATAGTCTTCAGTACCAAGTGCAATGTGCCACTAAACCAACAACCTTTCAATTTAATAGGGATGGACAACAACAAGAGTTATTGGTAGAAATCACCCAAAATGCCATATGCACAGGCATCAGTTAATCAGACCCTTAATGAGGATGCACCAATTTACACAATAGATATGAACCCTGAAGCAGAATTAGAACTAACTTTGAATAGAATCTATTCCAGGGTCACCCTCATCCCACTAGAAGATGAAACACCATCCAGATCAGATAACATCTGTTGTTCAGAGTGGCTATAATAAGTTTACTGCAGTTTTGAGCATATTGGGATTGGATCCTCCCTTGTATTGGATCTTCCCCTGAAATTAAATGGGAGAATCGTACACTTTGATGATTTTAAACAGGAATTCCACTCACCTGTCCGAAATGCTCTGCAGACTCCATACATTCTGCACTGGACGTCATGTGGGCATTCTGTACCATTATGCACTAGATCTGAGAACACTCCAGGATAGCACATTTCTCACAGATCAACAACACAGTTGATGTCATAACATCTTATCGAGTTTCAGAATCGACGCTATCCCTTAATTCCTCATCCTCCAAAAAATCTGACTGCATAGCAGGATGGGAGAATCTTTCTGAGATTATGGACAATGCAGTTTCCTCACGAAAATGTCCTGTTCCATGGTTTGAAACCACACAACAGGATAGGAATCTTTATTTTCGTTTATCATTCAGACTGCACACTTCCACTCCGAATGCTAGCCCTGTTCTGTGGTTCAAACTATATAATTGATACCTTCTGGAAATAAAACCCAACTGCACCTCTGTGATCAGAAAGTTCATCTCTTTCTCTCCCTCTCTTTCTTATCACGAATATTCATCACCAGGCATTGCACAGAAATGAACCTCACCACCCGAACCTGTGTTTCTCACTTGTTCATAGTTTAGATTGTCCTAGTGTGGAGGTCCATGCACATGTTCCCCATGCACAAACTGAACTCAAATCTGCCAAAGTCACTAAAACAATATGCAGTGTGCATTAAAAACTCTGAAGTGATTTCTCTAACATTTGTTCCTCGTGTCTGTGACTGCTAAAAGCTTAATATTTCCACAGAGATTAAAATACCAGAATTATCTTAAATCTGACGCAAATTGCGACATTTTGAAAGCATTCAGCAGCTTTGGCAACATCTGTACTGAGGCAGAGATGGTACCTAGTTTTCAGAATGATACATCAGGACTGGAAGATAGGAGTTTAAAATTTTACTAACCACTAGAAAGGCAAATATTGTGATATAGAGTGAAACAAGATGAATGCCAATAATCAGTTGGGCACAATGGAGAGAATTTTCAAATTCATGATGTCACAAGAATATTGGAGCTATTAACCAAATTGAAGCTGGATCGAGATTCATGAGTTCAATGCCACATCAGAATGAAAGGGGTTAGGGAACACATGGAAAAGTTGGAAAATTACAGAATCATGCAATCATAGAATGTTAGAGCCATCAAGAAAATGATCGGCTGATCAATCTCGTTCAACTGCAAGATGCTTTAATGACATGAACCACATTTCCCAACACTATGCCTATAACCCTGAATGTCATGACGTTTCCAGTTTCTTCTTCATAACGATTGTGACGTTTCATTATTCAGGAATCATCACCAGCAATGCATTCCACATCATTGTCACCTCCTCGCTGGAAAAAGTGTTGTCCTGAAGTCCCCTCTCGACCTTTTGACTTCCACCATTGAATTATGACCTGTGGCTCCAGACCCTTCAATACAAGGGAACAGCTGCTATCTAGTCACCATGTCGCTTATAATTGTAAACACTTCTGTCTGGTCCCCGGTCAATTTTCCCTCCTGAAAAGAAAGCATTTCGAATTTATTCAGAGTTGTTCACAGGTGAAATACTTCATCTCTGGCAACATCCTGCGATTCTCCTTTCAAACCCTCTGTAGTGCTGTGGACAAAACTGCACACAATTATCCAACTTTCACTTACCCAAAGTTCGACACAGCTTCAATATGAACTGTCTGCTCTGATAAACTGTACCCCAACTGACAAGGGCAAACAAGTATATGCATTCCTAACAATGCGATCAAAGATGGCTCTGCGAACTTCACGAATCTGTCAGCAACCGGCCGAGGATCCTTTTGTTCTTCGATGCTTCCCAGTGCGATGCCATTAATTTATTACTCCCTTGTTGTGTTCCTTGCACCAAAATGTTTCACCTCCCATTTTTCAAAGATCAATTATATCTGCCACTAAACTGCACATCTTATCAATCAGTTTGCATTCTCCTGCAAACTAACACTTTCTGCCTTACTTTAAATCATTCCATCAATGTTTATGACTTTCACAAACGTATTTATCACAGCCTAACATTATCATCTACAGAATTTATGAATATCACAAATGAGGAATAGGCGATCTCTGTTGTCTCTGCTATGCCACTGAATACTGGGCTCCGGTCATGCAAACAACGTTCTTCTACCGTCTTATGCTTTCTAAAACGGAACTAATATTTGTGCTAATCTGCCATGTTACCCTGAGTTCCATGAGCTTTTTACTTCTATCTCCATTTCTCATGTGAGAACTTCTTGAAAATCGTGGTGAAATCCATATACAGTAAAATACATCAACCACCTTACGATCATCCATAGCTTTTACCATATCTTCAAAAATTCCAACTCAATTTGTTACGCAAGAAAACGTCATGCTGACGCTCTCTGGTCGAGTCTTGCCTCACTAAATAGAGATGAATTCTCTCCTTCACTATATTCTGCCACTGATAGGAGACTCATTGCAATAAAATTCCCTGATCGACTTCCGCCACCCGACTTGAAAATTGGGACAACATTTCCTGTCCTCTGTTGCTAGAGATCATTTGAAAATTTAGATCAGGGGTCCTTGCAATTTCATCCGTTGCCTCCCACAGCAGCCTTCCAGATGTCTCATCCAGATCTGCAGCTTTGTCCACATTTGAATCTTCCAAAACCCTCCAATACCTCTTTGTTTTTTATATCAATATGCCCAAAAACTTCAAGATAGATCTTCCCAAATTCTAATCTTGAATCGTCCTCCTTTCGAGTAAAGACAGCTGTGAAGTGCTTATTTATCATTCTACCAGTGTCATCCAGCTTCATACACACATTGCCCCTTGTTCCATAATAATCCTTACTCTGTAGCTGTTTATTCCCTAATTGTACAATATTCTGGCATCTCCTTAATCTTGCCCAACAGCATTTCTCATACTCCATCTTTACTGTTCCGTTGCTTTACTGAATATCTCCACACGCCCCCCCACCCTTCCCTTCCACCCCACATCCGAACTTTCTATTGCTCTCTGGAGCGTCTGTTGTTTAACTCCAACTGCATTTCTTATCGCTCTTTTTGTTTGCAGCCTGTCCTGGATATTCCAAACATACATTGTTCTCTGGGTTTGTTGTTTCAATTCTACTGTTAGCCTCACCTTGAACTTGTGTCTGCCTTTATTCCCCAGAGTTAGGTCCAGCGATGCACCATCCCTTGCAGGACCACCTGTATTTAAATATTTTAAAAAAGCTCTCCTGTTGGAATTTCAAGAAATCCACTAATTCTAATCCCTTTTTACTATAATTATCTCGTTCAATATTATAGCAGCTGAAACAACTCAATATAATTATCCTATCTTTGTTTTTACAACTTTTGTCAGAAATTGTCAAAGTTCCAGAAAATTAAGCAATCGTTTCAAGAATGCAGTGAGGTCCAAAATTAAATTGTGCTGTATATTTTTTGATACTTGTACAAATACATAGACACAGGGGTCAGAGCTGCTCTGATTATCAAAATGGTATAGATTGTAAACCTTTTTAGTGAGGGACTCTTCCAGCAATAACTTCACACAAAGTGTTGCCTTTCGCTGATGTCTATTTTAACATTGCATGTGTTTTCCCTCAACACAATAAACTGATATGGAACATATGAATGACAAACATGCTTGTCAGGAAATGAGGGACAGATTAAAATCATCGATACAATGCGGTGCAGTTGAGTCAACAGTATAATGTCAAATATTGGGTGACTTCAGGAAATTTCCCACTAGATTAATAAGTAACAATTTCAAGTTCGAAATCAACATAAACAATTGCAATTTCCACTTACCAGGAATACCAATAACAACAAGGATCAGATAGTATATTTTCACGAAACTGCCAATTGGATAATGCATTTTCTGTCTGAACTGAAAATTACTCAAACTTCCAGTTTGAGAGACAGGCAGTATGTTTATATTCCATCCAGGGCTCAACATTTGGTGTAATTTCATTTGTACGTTGTGGGATCACCATGGGGATTTTGAGGTTGCAACATCTTTCATTGTTTTTAACTTAAATTGGACGCATTCTAGATGCAGTTAATTTTCTGTTGTGAGAGGATATATTTAGTAACACGGTTCACTGTGGAAATTCAGTTTACAATTGTGAATACAACCAAACATGCTACTCCCCTCTATCCCCACACCACCCTCACATACAGAAATTCTCTCAAACATAGTCAATACTATATCTCGATCAAGTTCTTTTTACCCCAATGATTTCATTCCTTTGACTCTGAACAGTGTATCCTTAAGCATCACAAGACAGTATCTCTGTCCAAACGGTTTGACTCCACACTCAGAGGAGGCTGTCCTCTTTCTGAATTAGTGAGATGAGAGCAGTAGATCACTGAGATTATGTTTGCATACTTGAATTAATACATCATGTGAAATAAATTCCACATTACAAACTGATACAGCACTTCAATATGCTACAGCAGCATACAAGAGTGCAATGTTTAAAGCAAATGTAACAACTCAATTAATATCACTCACATTGACGCAGTCTTTGGGAAAGGCAAATATCATGCAGTTTGCAGAGTTATTCTGATACAACTGTTGCGATCTGTTGTAGCCATTCTAATTGATGAAAGCATAGCAACATATGCCATACTCAGATATCTTTCTATTCACAATCTCTAGTTAATTGCATAACCTTTAGTTATATCAACTGAAGGGTTATGTGTGAGCTCTCCCACAGCATCAGTCTTCCATTGACAGTACACTGCTGTGTTGCCACCTGTGTTTTGTCTTTCCTGTCGTTACTTAAAGATTCCTCAACATCAGTTGGCATTCCAACAGGTTTATTTGGAAGTACAAGTTTTGGAGCGTTCCTCCTTCATCAGGTAGCTAGGGGGCAGGATCATAGGACACAGAATTTATAGTAAAGGAACCAACTGATGCAATATGTTGAACAAACCTGATTGCTGTAAAATCTTAATCAATTAGAATGGGTTACAGGTTTCAGTTGATTAATATGAAAATCCCAGAACTACTTTCAAGTAACATATCTGCTAAATTAACGTATTTTTAAAAAAGTGACATCTCAGCTCAGACAATGCATTTCATGTGTGAGGTTAGAGCCTGTCTGTATTCCAACCTTGAGTCAGACCGATTCTAATTCCAAAGTAGAAATTTATAAAATGTCACGTGGAGTGACTGGCTGCAGATTGCGTATATTTTGAATAAAATAGAATGTATTAGCAAATATAAATCTGCAAATGTAAATTCACCTCGTAGACTTATATGAGTGGTAGAGAGAGTGTGAGAAGGGGAAGGGAGAGGGAGAAAGGGGGTGAGTGGGTGTGTGTGCATGCTTGATTGTGTGTACATGAGTGTGAGTGTGATTTTGCGAGTCTGAGAGAGTGTGCGTATGAGGGAGGGTCTGCGTGAGTGAATGTGATGTTGTGTAAAAATTTGTGTGTATAAGCATATGTGATCTTTTACTATAAATTCTGTGTCCTATGGTCCTGCCCCACGAGCTACATGAGGAAGGAGTAGTGCTCTGAAAGCTTTTACTTCCAAATAAACCTTTTGGACTATAATCTGGCGTTTGTCAACTTCCACATCGTTGCGTACTTCCCGTTGGAACAGGACATACATAACGATGGTGATGAGATGGTAGTATCGGGGATTTTGTTGGGGAATTTTTTAGAGAGTTGAAGGTGGAAACAAAGTCATGAAGACAACAATGTGTCAACAATCAAAAATGGATATTAAGATTAAAGAATGGTTACGGAGATAATAATAGCTTGAAGCAAATGGGATTGAATTACAAAATCAAAGTTTAACAAATATCAAAACAGCAAGGCTTAAAGTATATCTGATTGGATGGAATATTCTGAATAAAGTTGATGAATCACAGTATAAATAGGTATGTGGGTCTGATGATTTTCGGGATTGATAAACTCAGTTACCTAAATGTAGGCAGTAAGCAAATTTCTGATAGTTAGATTGAATGCCCTACAGTATGGAAACAGGCCCTTTGGCCCAACAAGTCCACACCAACTCTCTGAAGAGTAACCCACCTAGACCCATTCCCCTTCGCTACATTTATCCCCATCTAACACTATGGGCAATTTAGCATTGCCAATTCACATGACCTACACAGCTTTTGCATTGTGGGAGGAAACAAATACAGACACGGGGAGACTGTGCACTCTCCACACAGACATTTGCCCGAGGCTGGAATTGAACACATGTCTCTCATGCTGTGAGGCTGCAGTGCCTAGCATTGAGCCACCGTGCCACCCATTCACGATTAACAGTTCAGAAATAATGTGTTAATATATTAGATACGGAATGTAGACAACAAAAACTGAAGGTGTTTCATCGGTTCCAGAGAACAAACAGGCTCATGGCACCGAATGTTTCAATCTCATCCTGCTCGCCAGCCAGCCTGTGTGTGATCTCTTCCCTCAGTCCTCCTTTTCCGTCTTCCAAATGTCTGGTGAAGACAGCTGTCGAGGCACTTTTTGCCTATAACTGCTGACTACCAGATGTCATGATGTGAAATGTCCTTTTCTCCTAAGTCAACTCATTTCTTTATCCCTGAAGAGACCTTTCAGCGTGGATTTGAATTAGCCTCAGAGTGATCTCTCCAGTGCTGAATTTGGCTCCTTAATTCTCTCGCTTGCTGCATGAATTTCTAAGCGACATTTGGCTTTTCTGATTTCTTTGCCCAGTTGACAAAAGAGATGCAAATTAAGACGAAGAAGAAATATAGTGCTTGCAACTGGTATTAGATAGAGATTAAAGATGTGAACCAAGAAGAACACTGACGTTGTTTGAATTAAGATGGATGAACAAAAAAGACTGAGAGATAACATCGAGTTACCACAAATCTTCAATGAACACTTAAGTAGTAAAAAGGAAATCAGATCAGGACTTATGCAATGTAAGTTCCTGGGGAGTTTTGCTGAACAAAGAGACCTTGGAGTGCAGATTCACAGTTCCTTGAAAGTAGATATCAGGCAGATAGGATAGTGAAGAAGGCATTTGGTTTGTTTTCCTTTATTGTTCAGGGTATGGAGTATAGGTGTTGTAAGGTCATGATGTGGTTGTACAGGACATTGATTAGGCCACTTTTGGAATATTGCGTGCACGTCTGGTCTCCTTCCTATTGGAAGGATTTGTGAAACCTGAAAGGGTTCAGAAAAGATTTGCAAGGATTTGCAGGATTGGAGGATTTCCACAATAGGGAGAAGCTGATTAGTCTGGGGCTGTTTTCCCTGGAGCGTCAGAGGCTGAGGGATGACCTTACAGAGGTTTATAAAATCATGAGGGGCATGGATCGGACAAATAGGCAAGTTGGGGTGGGGGTGGGGGAGTTCTGAATTAGAGGGCACACGTTTATAGTGAAATGGGAAAGATATACAAGTAAAAGTGGTCTAAGGGGCAACATTTTCACACAGAGGGTGGTGACGCATGGAATTAGTTGCCAGAAGAAGTGGTGGAGGCTGGTACAATTGTAGCATTTAAAAGGCAACTGGAAAGGTGAAGAGGGATATAGGGCAAGTGGTGGCAAATAAGTCTAGATTAGTTTAGGATATTTGGTTAGCATGGATGAGTTGGACTGAAGGGTCTAGTTCTGTGCTGTACATCTCTATGACTCTAGTAGAAGATTAAAGAGGGGTGGGGGGGCGATTTGGCACAGCAAGAGGATTTGCACCCAGATGAAGTGAGCTACTTAAGATTAAATTAATAGTTTTCTTCTTTGGTAAAAACAGAGGTAGAGGAAGAAATGCTGTTGCTATAAAGGTGCCAAAGTAATGAGGAAGAAGTGCTGGAAAGACAGTTAGTTCTTAGAGTTGGCATGCGAGCAGAACCAAATGAGATGCATCCAGATATTTGAAGGAAAAACGTTTACAAACTGCAGAGATGATGATGATGTGTCTTAGCCAATTGTGAGAGATATCAAAAGTTGGTAAAATTGCAAAGATTACAACTTTGCTTAAGGAATGATTTGGAGGAGCCGGTGTTGGACTGGTGTGGACAAAGTTAGAAATCATACAATACCAGGTTATTGACCAACAGGTTTATTTGGAAGCACTAACTTTCGAAGCGCTGCTTTTCCAGTGTTTTGAAAGCAGTGTTTTGAAAGCCAGTTTTTAAAAAATCATTCACAAGATGAGGGGCGTCACTGGCTTAGCAGCATTTAGCACATATTCCTAATTGCCTAGTAGGCAGTTAAAAATTAACCACATTGCTGTGGATCAGGAGTCACATGTAGACCAGACCAGGTAAGAAAAGCAGCCTCCTCCCCTGAAGGACACTGGTGACCCAGATGGGGTTTTTTTTCCCAACAATCCAGAATGGAATCATGGTCTTCATTAAAACTTTAATTCCAGATTTTCATTGAATACAAATTCCATTGTCTGCCATGGTGGTATTCAAACCCAGGTCCCCAGAACATTATCTGGGTTTCTGGATTAATAGTCCAGCAGTAATATCAATCGGCTGCCGAATGCTGCCGAATAAGCCTGTTGAACTCTAACCTGGTGTTATGTGATTTTTTAACTTTGCTTCAGGAAGTTTATTGGAAAAATCCCAGTAGTTGCAAACCATTCAGTTTAGTTTCACTCTTGAAGAAGTTTCTAAGAAGCAGTTACTTGGAATGATCACAGGATCCCTATAGCGTGCAAACAGGACATTTGGCCAAATTTGCAAACCACCCAGACACATTGACCCTACCCTATTACTCTACATTTACCCATGACTAATGCACCTTACCTATTCATCCTTGGACACTATGGACAATTTAGTGTTGCCAATTCACTTAACCTGCACAACTTTGGACTGTGGGAGGAAACTGGAGCACCAGAAGGAAAACCATCCAAATACGGGGGGAATGTGCAAATTCCACACACAGAATTGACCAAGGTGAAATTGAACCCGGTCCTGGCTGCTATGACACAGCAGTACTAACCACTGAGCAACGGTGCTGACATGAACAAAGTTGGTTTGACATACAAAAAGTAAGCATGGATTTTTAAAAAGGAAACCATGACTGACAGCTTGCTTGAGTAATCAGGAGTTCCATGGAAAGGTTGCTCTGGGGACTTGATTTAAATGTGGCTGTGTTAAATGGTGGCATTCATTTTTTAAAAAGTCTTTAGTTACGAATCTAATGATGACTGCAAACCCATTGCTGATTATCAGCAAAATCCATTTGGTTCACGAGGAATGGAAACTACCATCCTAATCTGATCTGGCCTACATGTGCCTCCAGACCCACAACATTTTGACACTTAACAGCTCTCTGGGCAATTAGGGATAGGCAATAAATGCTGGAGTAGCCATTGACCCCACGATAAAAAAGAGGGTTTAGTCAAGGTAACTGTTCTGATGTGGTGGACATCAGAAGGTGCTTGATCCAATGTCACTCAATAAACACTTGTGGAAAGTTCTCAAGCAAAGAAGAAAAGGATTTGCGGCAATGCAGATATAAAATTAGCTGGATAATAAGGCAAACAGAAAATCATGGTTATGAAATAATTTATTCAGATTGAAGGAAGCCTTTGGACCCTCGTCCATTTGGATATATGACTGATTGGCATGAAACTTGGAGAAAGTTTCAGCTGTGTGGAATTCAGCGGAGAATTCCAAAAAGACATTGACAAGTTGGAAGAGTCTGCTGAAAAGTGGTCGGTGCAGTTCAACATAGAAACGCGTGAGACTATGCTTTTTGCTATAAAAGAAAAGATAATATCAAATAAGGCATAAAATTGACAAAGATACAAAGCAAAGGGACACGAGTGTACATGTTCACAGACCATCGAAGTTGGCAGCAGAAATGGAGAGACAAATAAATAATATTGACACAGAGTTCAAGAGTAAGCAGCTGCCTTTTAATTCGCAAAAGACACATGTTAGACCCCAGCTGGAATATTGCGTACATGTCTGGGTGTCACATTATAGGAAGGATGTGCACACATTGCAGAAGGTGAGGAAGTGATTTACAAAAGTGACTCTGTGGGCGATGAACTTCACTTATGAAGGTAGAAGCAGCTAGGAATGTTCCATTTGGAGAGAAATACACAGGCAGAAGAACAGAACAGACACCATCAGGAGGTGAAGAAGTCGACATTTGGGTTGTAACCCTTCTTCAGGACTAAGGGTGGGGGTGGGTCAAGCTGCAGATTAAGGGGTTGCAGGGACAGGGTGGTGAAATGGGGATAGGTGAAGACAATCAGAGGGTATGACCTGATTGGTCAGTGGGAGGAATGAATCCAGTTGGTGGCAGGAAGCACTGGAAGGGATGCGTAGGTGCTGGGAAAGGAGTCACAGGATGGAGACGGAGATTATTTGAAATTGGGGAACTCAATGTTGAATCCTCTGGGCTATAGGCTGCCCTGGCAGAAGATGAGGTATTGTTCTCTAATTTGTGGTGTGTTTCATTTTGGCAATAGAAATGGTCATGTTGGAAAGGGACTGGTTGGAGAAATTGAAATGGGCGGTGACTAGGAGGTCTGGTCGGCTCCTGTTGACCTGGCTGTAATGCTCAGTGAACAATACCCCAGGTTTACGTCAGGCTCCCTGATGTACAGAAGACCACATGAGAAGCACTTGATGCAGTAAACTAGGTTGGTAGGGAGGCATGTGAAACTCTGCCTCACCTGGAAGAACTATTTGGAGCCCTGGATGGAGGTGAGGGGGTACCTGCAGATCTTGCATTTATTCTGTTTGCAGGGGAAAGTACCTGGGGGTTCAGGGCGGGCGTGGTTTTCTTATCAAGTGCATTACTCATCAGGAGCTTCAGGTGTGGTCTTCTCTATAACAGGCAGACTGAACATAATCTTAGGGAATGGTTCAGGGAGCATCACAGCTGGGTTCGCAGGGACCGACAGGACCTCTCAGATACTGCCCATTTCAATTCCCCCAACCACTCTCTTTCCTTCAAGATCATCCTTGGCCTCTTCCAGTACCAAAATGAACCACAGCACAAATTGGAGTAACAACACTTATTTTCTGCCAGGGAAGCCTACACCCCGAATTCTCAACACTGAGTTCTCCAATTTCAAATAATCTCCCTCCCCATCCCCCGACTGCCTTCCCAGCCCCTCCCCCGCCTTTCCACTGCTCCCTGCCACCAACTAGATTCACTCCTCCCATTGACCAACCAGATCTTCCCCTCTATCTGTCTTCACCCATCCCCACTTCACCAATCTGCCCGCACCACTCCCTTTATCTGTTGCTCCCTCATATCCATCCCCAGTACTGAAGAAGGGTTTCAATCAAAACGTTGACTTCTCCACCTCCTGATGCTGCCTGGCCTGCTCTGTTCTTCCAACCTACTGCCTGTGTGTATTGGATTGCAGCATCTGCAGCTCCAATGAACTGAGCTCCAATGTCCAATCAGGAAGATCACAAACTCTCTCTCAGACTGTGCAGAGTCAACTGCTAGTCCCTATTCCAGTACGGAGTCCCACAGTCAGAACGGGAATATCGCAGGCTGGATAGTGGACGTCTCTATTTGCAGCTCAACACCACTTTTTAAAATGGAAACCACAGCAAACCAGGCAAATGCAAGATTATTTCCTCTGTGTCAACAAACTGCCAAAATCTATAGTAAGGGTATTAAAATTGATCTAATATATGATATTCTTGGAGAGACGATTATTTTGGAGGAGTTCAAAAATTCGTTTCCGGAGGTAATGAGAGCATATATGGAAGAGTAAAGAGTTAAAACGGCAAGATTAACTGCTGAAATAGCTAATGATTATGACTTGTTTCTCAAAACAAAGTTTCAACCCATTAGGGATATTAATTGGGGGAAAAAGAAATTCTCACAGTGGTAAAGAAAAGCACAGTGGCGTTTAAAAGGCTGCACTAGAATGTAAAGCTGGGTCAGAGGTTGGTTGAGGAGAAATTGCCAGATCTTCTGAAACCATGTACTTGTGAAAGTAATGTTCATTTGCATAGGCCATGAACAACAGGTAATGAAGTTACCATCTTAAAAAATGAAGTCTTGATGAGGAAATGGAGACCATCATGTTTTCAGGCAGATGAGAAATGGGCAGAAGTTCATCAATTTGCATAGAAGTTGTTTAGAAAAATGAGGTGTTGTAGGTAGCACATGAACTACCAGTAGGAGGTCATTAGGGGTAGGAGAAACTCAAGTTATAATAGAAAAAAAACATTTTACTGACCTGGGCAGCATAAGGATGTAATTAAACTTTGCCAGGCAGGTCACTTATGTCAGGTAATTTGAAAACTGCTGGCCATGAAAAAAACCCGCACTTTTAATACAATTACCTGCACTTGAGGAAACTTTTACAAGGGTCTTAACTGATTGCATTGGACACCTACCTAAAACAAAAAGCGGGAATCAGCATTTGTTCACAGTCATGGATGTGTCCTCTAGATTTCCACAGGCCATTCAAATATGGATTATCACAGCTTGAAAGGATTGTAGAGGAGTTTGTCATTTTTTCACTAAATATGTATTAACCACAGAGATACAATCTGATCAAGGATAAATTTTACATCAAAATTATTCAAGGTAGTTATAGACAGCTTAGGAACAAAACAATTCAATTCTGCAACATACCATCCAGAATTGCAGCGAGCACTAGAAAATTGGCAAAAGATGGTAAAGACCATGTCGAGGGCTTGTGATCAAGACTACCCCGATGATTGGGATAAAGGAATTCAGTTCATACTTATTGCCATGAGAGATGCACCAAACTAATTGACCAAATTCCGTCTATTTGCATTAGTTTTTGGGCATGAGGTGAGGGGACACCAGGGTCCCAGTTTCAATTTCAGCCTTGGGCGACTGTCTGTGTGGAGTTTGCACATTCTCCTCGTGTCTGCGTGGGTGTCCTCCGGGTGCTCCGGTTTCCTCCCACAGTCCAAAGATATGCAGGTCAGGTGAATTGGCCATGTTAAATTGCCCTTAGTGTTAGATACATTAGTCAGAGGGAAATTGGTGGGTTACTCTTCGGAGGGTCGGTGTGGACTGGTTGGGCTGAAGGGCCTGTTTCCACACTGTAGGGAATCTAATCTAATCTAAATGAATTAAGGAAATGTTAGTGAGTCAGAATTGAGAGGCTACATATTTGGACTTTCTGTCAAATTTTAGGGAACAGTTAAACAGAACAGGGGCGTTGGATGGCCAGCATTTAAAAATATCACAGCATGTCATAAAAAAGGAAGTGAACAAGAGATCAAAAACTTGCACTTTTACCAACAGAGATAAAGTCTAAGAGGTACTTCCAGTGATAGGTGAACTTATCAAGTCAAAAGGTGAGGTGTACTATTTGTTAAGGACTCAGATAGAAAGAAATCTCACTTACTATGTCATGTGAATGTGCAAAAAAAGATATTTTGATAGAAAAGGAAAGCAAAATGAGAATGTGTGTCCCGTTACAACAGAGTGAAGAAACAAGTTCAGAGGAATATGAATTACACATTCCTGGCATTAAATTGGATACTGAGGAAGTTGTCAAAAGTTGACAATCATTGAAGAAAATTGAAATGACTTGAAAGAGTTATCGCTATCGTGTAGGGAAATATGGGGAAGTAAGCTGGGAAATACGAATCTAATTATGCACAATACTAATCTAATTATGCACAATGTAGATATCAGGAATGTTGCTCCAGTTTAGCAACAGCCTTGGAGGCTTGCCCATCAAATGTTGACACAGGTTCAAATCAAAATTGGACACATGCTCCAAGACAACATGATCAAATTCAGTTTCCGTGACTGGAGCTCACCCATAGTATTGATGAAAAAGAAACCGATGGTACTCAACAGTTGTGTGGACTATTGCAAAGTCAATGCAGGTACAAAGTCTGATTCTTATTCGATTCTACATTTGGACAACTGCATTGTGAAACCGGGACAAGCAATTTATATTTCTAAATTGGACTTACTCAGAGGAATGTTGCAGGTATCCTCAACCGAAAGAGTGAAGACACTTTTGGTTTTGGTAACATCAAATGGACAGTATACCTTTAATGCCATCTCATTTGGTGTGAAAGATGCGCCACTGATATTTCAAAGACTAACCAATAAAGTCACTTCTGGATTTTCCAATTGTGTGGTATACATCGACGACCTGGTGATTTTTAGTCACACATGCAAGGAGGATTTTCAGCATTTATCAGAATTATTCAATCGAATTCTGGAGGCAGGCTTCATGATAAACCTAGCTAAGAGTGAAGTCGCCAAATCCCAAGTCATGTTTTTTGGCTATGTCATCGGACATGGACAGATGGCCCTACAGAATGTGAAAACAAAGATTATTGGGGAAGAAAGCAAATTACTGCAAATGCTGGAATCTGAAACCAAAAGAGAAGATGCTGGAAAATCTCAGCAGGTCTGGCAGCATCAGTAAGGAGAGAAAAGAGCTGACATTTCAAGTCTAACTGACCCTTTGTCAAAGCTGACAAAGCTTTGACAAAGGGTCAGTTAGACTCGAAACGTCAGCAAGATTATTGGGGGGTTCACCATATCATCGATGGAGACAGCAGTACTGTCTTTTTCCTGGGATTCAGTGGGTTTTATGGGAAATTCGTACCGATTGTAGTAGTCTGTCTGCTCCACTCACTGAATTATTGAAGAAATGCAAGAAGCTTCAGGTGATGGCAGACTGTCAGAAGATATTTAACAACCTGAAAGCTGTGTTAACCACTGCTCCAGTAATAGCCACACCCAGTTGTGCAAAGGCATTCAAAGTGGCTGTCAATGCAAGTGATGTTCATGCCGGTTATATTATAACAAGAAGACGACAGAGAAGATAAAGGCCTATCTGATGCTTTTCTAGGAATTTGAACATTAATCAACAGAAATATGGAGGAATTAAGAAGAAGGCTTTAAGCCGAGTGTTGGCGATAGAACATTTCAATGTTTATGCTGCCAGTAGTGTGTCTGAAACAATAATATATATGCTGACCAAAATCTGTTAACGTTTTTGGGGAAATTTAAAAGGATAAGTTCCAGACTGTTTAGATAGAGTTTATTAATACAGCAATTCAATTTGAAAATTATCAATCTGACAGGATGAGAAAACATAAATGCTGATGCATTGTCGAGACTTGGATTAAAAAAAACGGCTGCGTAAGCAGACTGAATTGAATTGAACTGAATTTATTGTCATCTGTACCGAGGCACAGTGGAAAGATTTGTCTTGCGAGCAAAACAGGCAAATCACAGAGTTAAGTAGCATAGATAGTAAATAATAGGTAAACAGCAGCAAAAATAAAAACAAAGGTACTGGCGAATGTTAAGAGTTTGTGAGTCCATTCAGTTTTCTAACAACTGTAGGGTAGAAATTGTTTCAAAACTGGTAGGTGAGTGTGTTCAGGTTTCTGTACCTTCTCCCCGATGGTAGAGGTTGGAGAAAAACATTGCCAGGATGGGATGATCTTTGAGAATGCTGGTGGCCTTTCCTTGACAGTGGGCCGGGTAGATGGATTCTATACATGGGAGGTTGGCCTTTATGATTGTCCGGGCTGAGTCCACCACTCTCTGTAACCGTCTCCAATCTTGGATGGTACAGTTGCCATACAACGTAGTGATACATCCAAACAGAATGCTCTCAATGGAGCACCTATAAAAGTTGGCAAGGATGTTCACCGTCATTCCTAATTTCCTCAGCTACCTGAGGAAGAAGAAACGTTGTTGTGCTTTGTAACCAGCGTTCCACATGAAGAGTCCAGGAAAGCTTGTTGTTGATGACCACTCCCAGGAACTTGACACACTCCATTCTTTCCACCTCTGTGCTGTTAATGTGTAGGGGGACATGAATTATATCTCATCAAAAGTCAATAATGAGTTCCTTGGTTTTGCTGGCATTGAGAGCTAGGTTGTTCTCAGTGCATCATTTTTCCAGGTCTTGCACTTCCCGTCTGTAGTCTGTTTCGTCGCCATCTGAGACTCGACCAACTGTGGTGGTATCATCACGAACTTGTAAATGGCATAGGTCTGGTATTTAGTGACGCAGTCATGGGTATATAGTGAGTTCAGTAGGGGGATGAGTACGTATCCCTGGGGGGCTCCAGAGTTGAGTGTTAGTGAGGATGTAATATTGTCCCCAATCTTCCCTGATTGTGGCCTGTGGGTCAGGAAACTGAGGATCTAGTTGCAGAATGTTGAGCTTAGTCCTAGATCACTTAGTTTAGTAATCAGTCTCAAGGGGATAATAGTGTTGAATGCTAAACTATAGCAAACGACTAGGATTCTTATGTAGCCATTCTTGATGTCAAGATTGTCTAGGGAGGAGTGAAGGACAAAAAACATTTCATCTGACGTGGATCTGTTGATCCAATAGGCAATTGGAGTGCGTCAAGAGTAGTGGGGAGGCTGGAGTTGCTTAATGCCATGACTAGGAGAAAGTGAGGTCTGCAGATGCTGGACATCAGAGTTGAGAGTGTGTTGCTGAAAAATCACAGCAGGTCAGGCAGCATCCGAGGAGCAGGGGTTGATCAATGCCAATTAGGCATTGGAGTGCGTCAAGAGTAGTGGGGAGGCTGGAGTTGCTTAATGCCATGACTAGGAGAAAGTGAGGTCTGCAGATGCTGGACATCAGAGTTGAGAGTGTGTTGCTGAAAAATCACAGCAGGTCAGGCAGCATCCGAGGAGCAGGGGTTGATCAATGCCATGATGAGCCTTTCAAAGCACTTCATGACCACTGAAGTTAGTGCCACTGGGCGGTAGTCATTGAGACATACTGCATGGGGGAAGAAACTGTTGCACAGTCTGGCCGTGAGAGAGTGAATGATCCGTTACCTTCTGCCAGATGACAGGAGGGAGAAGAGTTTGAGTATTTTCCACAATGTTCATAGTCTTTTGGATGCAGCGTGTGGTATAAATGTCTGTAATGGAGGGAAGAGAGACCCCGAAGATCTTCTCAGTTGAACTCACTATACGTTGTAGGGTCTTACAATCTGAGATGGTGCAATTCCCGAACCAGGTGCACTGTGTTCAGTACTGGTCACTGTACCTTTTGAACAAAGTAAATGCGTCGGAAGCAGTTCAGAGAAGGTTTAATGGAGTAATACCTGAAAGGAGTGCATTGCCATATTAGGAAAGGTAAAGTAGACTAAGTCTGTATCCTCTGGGGTTTAGAAGAAAAGGCCAGACAAAATTGAAACATAAAAGTTCCTGAGGAGACCTGACCAGCTCAATGTTGAAAATATGTTTCCTTTTGCTGGAGGGTCTCGAACCGAGGAATCATTGTTGAAAAGCAGGGCAGAGCCATTTAAAATTATAACGAAATATTTCTTTTTGTCTCAGAAGTTCATTGTCTTTGGATTTCACTTCCTCAAAAGGCAATCGATGCAAAATCTTTAAATATTTTTAAAGCATAAAGCAGATATACGCTTAATGAAAAATTGGGCAGAGCCATTTAAAATTATAACGAAACATTTCTTTTTGTCTCAGAGGGTTCAGTGTCTTTGGATTTCACTTCCTCAAAAGGCATTCGATGCAAAATCTTTAAATATTTTAAGACAAAAAGCAGATACATGCTTAATGACCACGGTAACAAAAGATTATCGGGGAGATGCAGGCAAATACTGGTGAGGATGAAACCAGATCAGTCATGATCTTACTGAATGGCAGAGCAGGCTTCAAGGGCCAAGTAATCTATACTTGTTCCTTATTTGTATGTTCAAATAAACCAATGAATAAAGAAACTCAAGTCTTGTCGAGTTATTGTGGGCAAGGAGGGTGTTTGAGATCCCACTTCACCCACCCAGTTTAGACGAGCAGCTTCAATTAACTTTTAATCAAATCATTCCTCAATCTTCTAAATTCCAAGAAGTACAATATTCCTGGTGAGATGATGCATTTTAGTAAAATGGGTAGTCGACAAACGAGAAAGAAATAGAAGTTATCCATTGGGCCTCAAAACGGTTATAGGTTATCGATTTATGCTTCAATTCCACATTAAACTTGACCCCAAATACATTTTCTTTTAAAAATTTGATCGTGGAATGCAGGCATCACTTGCTGGTACGAGTTGCACTTGTGAATGTGGCGGTGAGCTGGCTTCTTGAACCTCTGTCGACAATGTGCTATAGGCCCACTCATAATGCTGCTAGGGAGCGAATTCCATATTTTGCCCCAATAGCAATGAAGGAATGGTGATATATATCCAAGTCGGGATGGTGAGTGACTTGAAGAGAATTCTTGAGCAACAAAGAGTCTCAGACATCAACAGCGCTGTGCTGACTCTGTCTGATCACGTTATTATCGTCCAAGTATTCTGTTATTACACACCTTAGAGTGGACTCTAGCATTTGATGATAACCAATCTCATGCAAATTCTCTTTGCCTCCTTTCCTAAATACTGGCATTATGTTCACCACATTCCAATCCATAGGTACTCTTTCAGAGTCTTTAGAATTTTTGAAGATAATCACACTTCATCTGTTATTTCTTGGGTCACTTCCAGAGTTACTCTGGGATGACGGTTACCAGGCTCTAGGGATTCATTTGTTTTAACGGCATTATTTTCTCAAATATCATTTTCCTCGTGTTAATAATTTCCTTCAATTCCTCTTTCCCGTTAGATCCTGTGCATCCCCCTTATCTTAGGGATGGTATTTGTGCCCACCTTTTTGAAGATATTCACACATATGTAATTGGACTGCCATCATGGTGTAAACTAATACAAAATTCCCTTATTTCTGCGTGTTTGAGACCCTATATTCATCTTTATTAAGGTTTCGCTATCAATCTTGATTTAAGAGTTTAATGATGTCCGTGGAACCATTGCTCTACGATAGGCAAAACCCATCTGGTTCACTAATATCCATTAGGGAACTGTCATCCTTACCTGGTCTGACGTATATATGACTCCAGTCCCACAGCAGTGCAATTGACTCTTGACAATCCGCTGGGATGAACAATAAATTCTGGTTTCGCCAGCAATGCGCACATCCTGTAAAACAACTTTAAAAAAATGTTCCGTTTGTATAGTCCCTGCAAATTAGATTAGATTGTCCCTACAGTGTGGAAACAGATTCTTTGGCCCAACAAGTCCACACTGACCCTCCGAAGAGTAACCCACCCCGACCCATTTCCCTCTGGCTAATGCACCTCACAATATGGGCAATTTTAGCATGATCAATTCACCTGACCTGCACAACTTTGGACTGTGGGAGGAAACCAGAGTACCCGGAGGAAACCCACCAAGACACGGGGAGAATTTGCAAACTCCCACAGCAAGTTGCCCGAGGCTGGAATTGAATCTGGGACCCTAGTGCTGTGAGGCAGCAGTGCTAACCACTGAGCCACCGTGCCGCCCCATGGTGAAATAGTCTGTCATAATTCATTTTCCCCCTCTTCATCAATCCATTTGTCTGAAATCTAAACTGTTCCCAAAAACCTCAAGTCTGATGTTTTATTTGACCAATTTGTACACTCTTTCCTTATGTTACTACTAACTGTCATTTTCCTTTTTTTGAAACGATGATTTAAGCAAATTTCCCATATTGTTTTATAACAGTCTGGGATGAATAACTTTTGTAGCTGGACCATGTATCCTTTAAATGTTTGCCACCACCTATATCTCATCATCCAATAAAATCGACAATTTATCATAACCATCTCATACTACCATAATTTGTTTTATTTAATGACAGGACCCTAGTCTCAGAAACAAAATCAGTCTCCATCTCAATGAAGAATTCTTTCCTGTTGTGGTCACCCTTCCCTAAATGGCCTTGCTCAACTTGGTTGTCAATCTCCTGGACTTTTGCCCTGAATCCCTCTATTCTCTCCCACAATGGAGATAGGATTCCACGTTGCCCTTATCTACCATCTGACTAGCATTCACATCCAGAAGATCATCAAGTGCTATTTCCATCACCTCCAGTGGAATGCTACCACCAGACACACATTGCCCTCTATTATCCACCATCTGAGGGGACCATTCCCTCCAGAACACTCTGTTCCACTTTTCCTTCACTCCCAACACCACCCCCAATAGTGTCATGGCACCTTCCCCTGCAAGGGCTGTAGGACTAGCACCTGCCCATTTACCTCCTCCCTCCTCTGTATCTTTGCCTTCAAACCTCTTATCTAAAAAAAATGAGTTGTGAAAAGTTGGATAGTATATTGGGCCCAAATATCTACAAGATGGGCAAGATATAGAATAATAGAACCCAAACTACACAGAAAGAGGCCATTCAGCCAAGCATATCTGCACTGATTCTCTGAAGATTGTGTCAAACAGACTAATCCCTTTCCATTTCCCTACTCCATTCCCATGAACCCACATTGGGTTTTCAACATTCATAATACACCGAAACTGCACATACCTATGCACAACAGAGGAATTTTTAGTATGGCCAATCCACCGAACCTGCACATCTTTAGACCTTGGAAGGAAACCCCATCACCTATCAGAAAGCTGTGCAGACACTTAGAGAACATACAAACTCCACACAGATATTCAACGGAGGCTGGAATAAAATCCATGTCCTTGAGGCAGCAGTGCTATTCATAAACAGGAGTCTGGAAGAACACAGCAAGTCAGGTAGCATCAGGAGGTGGAGAAGTCAACGTTTCGGGTGTAACCCTTCTTCAGGACCAGCTGTGGGGCTAAGGGGAGCTACAGATAAAGAGAGAGAGGAGGGGTGTTTGGGGTGGAGAGAGTAGCAGAATTAGATTAGATTACTTACAGTGTGGAAACAGGCCCTTCGGCCCAACAAGTCCACACCGACCCGCCGAAGTGCAACCCACCCATACCCCTACATTTACCCCTTACCTAAAACTACGGGCAATTTAGCATGGCCAATTCACCTGACCTGCACATCCTTGGACTGTGGGAGGAAACTGGAGCACCCGGAGGAAACCCACGGAGGAAACGTCTCTGGTGCTGTGAGGCAGCAGTGCTAACCACTGTGCCACCGTGTCGCCCTAAGTGAATGGTGAGGTGGTAACAGATAGACACAGGAAGAGGGTATGTTCTGATTGCTTGATGGGAGGAATGAATCATTCTATTCGCTGGATGGAAGGGTCAGTACATGGAAAGGCAGGGAGGTGGCGGGGCTGGAAAGGGAGCCAGGGGTTGAGTTGGAACGTTATTTGAAATTCGAGAAGTCAATGTTAGGTCCTTCAGGATATAGACAACCCCGGCAGGATGCAGCAGCGAAGCAGTCAGCGATGTAACAGTGGAAGATTTGGGGAATAGTACCAGTGTATGTTCTGAAGTGGTTGTGTTCGACGTGAGTGCCCATGGCCACTCCCTTGAGTTGGAGGAAGTGGAAGAATTAAAGGAAAGGTTTTTGACGGTGAGGACGAAGTGAGATGAGGGAGAGGAGGGTAATGACGGGGTGGGGGGAGGAACTAGATGGATCTGTTGAAGACGAAAATACTGAGGGCCTGCAGGCCGTCATTGTAGGTTATATACATGTATAAGACTGCACATCCACAGTGAAGATGGAGTGCTGGAGGCCAGAGAACTGGAAGTTTCCTTTGAGGTGGGGGGGAGTGGTTTGTGTCGGTGGGAAGTGCTGAGACCAAAAGGGAGAGAATGGAGTAAAGGAGGGACGAGGTTAGTTGGCAGGATCATGCAGAGACGATGGGTCGGCCTGGGTTGTTAGGCTTGTGGATCTTAGGGAACAAATAGTAGCTGGGCGACTATGATGTTGAGATGATGGGAGGCGAGATCTTTGGAGGTGTAGAGGTCACGGACAGTGTGGCAGATAGTGGCTTGATGGGCCAAGGTGGGGTCATGATCAAGGGGCAGGTAACACAAAGAACACAAAGTATCAGATAGCTAACATTCAGCTGTGCAACATAGCGGTCTGTTCCCTCGACTATCACTACCCTGTATTCGCCAGTGATTTGATGATGAGGCGAGCCGGAACTGCTGCACGTTCAGACAAGGTGAGGTTGAAGTGGGTGAGGGAGGTGGAAAATCGATGTGGTTGATGTCACATCAGCAGTCAGCAATAAAGAGTTCCTGGGCCGGTAGGAGGCCGGTACGGGGTGTCCAAGAGGAAGAAGAATTTTAGATTTGGGAGAACGCATTCTCGGAAGGTGGTTGGGAGCTTTTGTCAAACACAAAGGTGCAGAGGTGTAGGTGGCGGAAGGCCTCCACATTGTGGTGGTCACAGAACTCATTGAGGTGGGCTAGAGAGGCACAAACGTGAACCTTTTACTGAGGACAGAGCAGTCGGCTTCAGAGAATTCGAGGTCCAGAGTTGGTTAAAATGTGACATGGCTCAGGTTTTGGGGGGGGGGGGGAATGTCGATATGGCAGGGAAAAGGCATGTGAAGGGGGAGGGTTGGACATGGTGTGGTGGGAGAGTTGTTATGGGAGTGCAAGGAGAATAGGGAGTGGGCTGGGGAATGGGATGGGGGATTAGATGTGTGGGGAAATGAGGTGGGATGGAAGGAGGAGAGGTGAAGTGGTAGACTGTGTTGTGAGGGTGGACAGATAAAGAGGGACAGCCGATCTGCTGGCTAGTTGCAGTTGGGCATTACGATCCAGGAGTGACCCTGGGTATCAAAGTCTGAGTGTTGATTGGAGAATGGGTGGAGTCCGGATTGGCGATGGACGTTGCTGGGAAGTTCAGGCAGATCCCATCCTTTCATAGGTGGAATCCTGGGGCGACATATGATGAGTCATCCAGAATGGAGTCGGAAGTTGAAGGTGAGTTCCTGTGGGTCCAGGTCGATGGCCGCAGAGGCCCAGAACTCAGATGGGAACCAAAAGCAGCGTCCACACTGGAAGTAGCATTGGACTGGAGAGGCCCAGTGCTGATTGAGACCTGCACATGTGTAATGTCAACAACAGTGTTGGGGGGAGCCCGGAGGCAGCCAGAAACAGGGCGTAAGTTTGAATGATTTGGCATAGTTTTAGGACAGAGCAGGAGAATTAGAGAGGTTACACTTCTGTACAAAAGGTTGGCATTGATGAAAAAGGCTAAATTACATCTTTCTGTGCCATACTGAATTTAAGACGGATTTCTGCAACCTCTGTTCATAATATAACCCGTGAGTCCAGAAATCATTTGGGTAAATCTGCGCGGCACCTCTGGAAGTTACACAGCCTTTCCTTCCTCAACTATGATACCTTGACACATCCTCCGGGACTGCTTGACGCATGATTTTGGTTTCTCAGAACTTTTTCAGTGACACTGATCTCGGAAATGTTTTCCCAAAGACACAATGGACAAAGCTTTTCCTTTGCACGGTGAAAGGCTGATGGCACCGAGTTGGTGCTGAATGGAGTGACACTGTTAGATCTTGCTGTGATATCTGATTGAAATTGACGAGCTGGAGTGAAACCAATTCTCCCTTCAGTCAACGACATCGTTTTCTAGCTCCAGTATCTCTATGGTGTATGCTCTCACCACAACTCCAGAGGGGCCTTCTCTTTTCCCAACTACTTCGAAAACTAACCCCGTCTCTGTCTCTCACTCTGATAGGTTGGAAGTCCTGTGTTGACCACTTTCAGATTGTTAAAAACAATGACTGCAGATGCTGGAAACCAGAGTCTAGATTAGAGAGGTGCTGGAAAAACACAGCAGTTCAGGCAGCATCCAAGGAGCAGTAAAATCGACGTTTCGGGCAAAAGCCCTTCATCAGGAACTTTCAGATTGGTGGGGGTGCACGCCACACCCCTCGCCCTCTCTGATTCGTTGGAGGATCCGCAGATCCAGCTTGACTCTACATTCTTGCCCCTTGTTTGCTATTGGACCATCACAGAGTGGCAACATGGTTTTCTTTCCAAATGTTCTCCCCTCGGATTTGGTATGTACCTGTCCCCTCCCCAGTCTCTCTTTAACTCCTGTTCGTCTCTCCCTGATCTCTTTCCCTTTCTCACTCTGTCCATCATTCTCTCCTCTCCCGATCTCCCTGTCTGCATTCCTGTCTTTCTTTACTTCCCTTTCAGTCCCTCTCCCTTGCGTTGTTTTTCCCCCTCTGCTTCTTTCCTTCCGTTTTTCTTGTTCTTTTGTATTTCTGACAATTATCTTTTCTTTCTGCCTCTGTATCTGATTTTTTTCCAGCGCTAGTTTATTCCCCTATTTTTATTCCCCTGTCTCTCTTTCCCCTGGTGTCCATGTGCACCATTGTTGGCTTTTGCAGACCTTTGACAATTATACACTTCCAAAATTATGCAGTGCTACCTCAAGTTTTGTGTCTCCGAGTTTTACACCCTCTGACAAATGTTGTTACTCTCCACGATTTGAATTCCCCTAAAACTGAATACCCCAAATATTGTCCATTCCCCCATATTGCTGTCTGTGCCCTATTTACACCCTCCCCACGTGTTGTGCTGCCACACCCTCCCATTTTTGTCTCCTTCCATACACACTCACCAAAATTTACACCTCTAAAGTTTGCCCCCATTTTTAAATGATCCAAACCCTTCAATTATTTTCTAATTCCTAATTCACGCCAGTTTATCTAGTTATTCTGAATTAAAAACCAACACGAACATCTCAAGAAGATTCCAACTTGTAACTGACTCTAACATATGTGACAGTTTGCAGAAACCACGCTGAACCCTTCAACTAGATTCCTGTCTGTAAATAATTCCTGAATATCTATATATTTAATACAAGCTGTCCAAAAACCTTTGAATAATCTCTACTCTGTAATTCACTCACGTGATTCTGATATTTCTATTATACAACATAGAACATAGAACACAGTGATGTACAGGCCCTTTGGACCTCCATGTGGCACCAACCTGTGGAACCAATCCTGCACTATTCCATTCTCATCCTTATGTCTATCTAATGACGATTTAAATGCCCTTAAAGTTGGCGACTCCCCTACATGTTGTAGCTTCCATGCCCTTCCTACAATGTGGTGACTAGAACTATACACAATATTCCAAATATGGCTGCACCAGACTATTGACCTGTGGCTCAGAAAATTAATCCCTCTACCAATAAAAGCTAACGCATTGAATGCCTTCTTAACAACCCCATCAACCTAGGTAGCAACGTTTGGGGAATTATGTACATGGACACTGTGATCTCTCTGCTCATCTACACAACCAAGAATATTACCATTAGCCCAGTACTCTTAATTCCTGTCGCTCCTTCCAAAGTGAATCACCTCACCTTTTCCACATTAAACTCCAATTACCACTGCTCAGCCCAGCTCTGCAGCTTATCCATGTCCTTCTGTAAACTGCAACATCTTTCAGTACTATTCACAACTCCAGCGATTTTAGTGTTATTTGCAAATTTACTAACGCATCCTTCTATGCCCTCATCTAGGTTATTTATAAAAATGACAAAAAATAGTGCCCCGAAAACATATCCTTGCAGTACACCAAAAGTAACTGAACTCCAGGATGAATATTTCCCATCAACTACCACCCTCTGTCTTCATTTAGCTGGCCAATTTCTGATCCAAACTGCTAAATCACTTCCAATCGCTTGCCTCCGTACTTTATGCAATAGCCAACCATGGAGAACACTATCAAATGCCTTACTGAAATCCATATGCAAACATCTCATCCACCTGTTTGGTAACCATCTCAAATAACTCAATAAGGTTTGTGAGGCACGACCTCTCCTTCACAAAACCATGTTGATTATCTCTAATCAATTATTCCTCCCTAGATCTTCCAACACTTTACTCACAACCGAAGTATACCCATCCAGATGTCTTTTAAATTCTGTAACTGTACCAGCCTCCACTACTTCTCCTGGCTCCTCATTCCATACGTGAAACAGTTGCTCCTTTGGTCCTTTTTAATGTTTCCTTTCTGGCTATGCATTCACCATCCCAGGGAAAAGACGTTGTCTATTTACCCTATCCATGCCACTCATGATTTTATAAACCTCTATGAGGTCACTCGCACCAAAATATGTAGATAATTGGTCTGCCGTCTCTTTTTATTCAACATTGCATTTCCCTTTTTCTGATTGCCGGGGATTTGTTTTCATCGATCTTTTTTGTTCTCTTCATAAAACTTGAGGAGCTTTTACAATTTGTTTGAATGTTTCCCACAAGCTTATACATAGGCTTTATTTTTCTTTCTTAAACAATCCTGTCGTCATCTTTTGCTGAAATCTTAATTGCTCCCAGGTTGACATTGTCCCAGAAGATCATAGAACTACTCTCTCGTTACATAGGAATGACTAATAGACTAATAATGACTAATGACTAGAGTCAACATTGCTCAGGCAAATGGCAACATTAATAACGTGGGACCTTCATGCTGACATCAACTAGTACATGAATTGAATACATGCTGTTGGCATCATGCTACTTCATAAAGAAGCCGCCTACTCAACTGTACTAACCCAACCTCAGCTGTTAGACCATACACAATCTGGGGGTGGCGTCTCCTCAGCTTAGGTCCTCAATGTATCGATCCAAGAAATGATCTTGTACACACTACAGGAATTTCTCCTTCATGGTATTGTTACTGATTTGATTTGCACAATGGAATAGTTTCAGTTAGATGGGCTTCAGATTGGTTTCACAGGTCGGCGCTAAATGAGGGTCAAAGTGCCTGAACTGTGCTCTAATGTTCTATGTTCTAATCCATGCGCAGATTAAAGTCAATCACAATAAACATAAGATCACACGCTATTCAACCCATCAAGTCTGCTCTGCCAGTTGATCATGACTGATATATTTCTCAATCCCATTCTCCTGCCATCTCTGATACCCTTTATCGTCACAACAATCACGAACTTGAGTCTTGAACTTGCCTCCAAAGCCATCTTTGGCAATGCTTTCCAAAGGTACAGCATCTATGGCTGACGAAACTCCTTTCTGTCTCCGTTCTAAAGGATTGTCCCCTCAATCTGAGGCTGTACCCTCGGGTCCGTGTCTCTCCTCCTACAGAACAACCTGGATTATCCAAGCATTCGGATAACTGATTGTCCAGATAACTGATATGATTGTAAATAAAGGAAACCATACTAAACATAAAACGTAAAACAGCATTTTTACAGAGTTTTAATTTCATTCAAACGATAAAATGTGCATAAACACTGGATATTGCTTAAAAATCCATGATGGAGGCCAAATCCTCAAATCTTCCTTAAGCACTCTACGTATTTCCAGAGGAGATTTGAGGATCTAATGCTGTGCTCCACTGGAGGGTATGTTTAAATCTATAATTTTGATAAGTCTGCTATCTAAACAAACTAATCATTGCATTCTGCAAATTGCAGATTTTCACATGTTTTGTTCAGAAGTATCTTAGTATTTTAGCGGCAGGAAATATTACTAGAGCAACATTCCTGGCTGTGAGGTGCAAGTTGCACAAGTCCGGATAATCGGCAAAGGACTAAACCCTTACCATCACAACATTCTGCCAGCATTAAACAAGGTCCTAAACAGCTTCTAAAATCACAAGAGCATTTGTCAGTTTCCACTGATCTCAGCCAAAGAAAGACAGAAGCACCGTCTCACTCATGCCTTTACTTTGCCATTGTTTTCATGCATAACCAGTTAAAGTGACTGGAATAAAGCACTTAGTTTTGCAAAGCACTGTGTAACTAACTCTTACATAAAAGATATTCAGTCACTGTTGCTTCAGGTGCTTGTGTTTCTTTATTTTTGCCAGCATTTACATATGTTCATTAGTAGAGGTAATCCAGATTCACTTTTAATCATTGTAAACAAAAGACATGAACATTGCAACAGTGTCAATAACACCACGTTTTTATGGGACCTTGAGATCTTGTTCATATAAGTCGAAATTCAGATAATTGATGTTCAGATAACCAAGATTTTTCTGTATTTTAAGCATTTTCTCCACGTCCAACCTATCCAGAACTCTCAGTCTTCTGTAAATTTCAATCAATTCCCCTCATAGGTCCAAACTTTATTGAACACACACCAAGAGTTCTCAGCTGCTGCAGACATGCCTTAATTTCTGGGATCATTATTGTAAAACATTCCTTGATCTTTTCAACGCCAGCACATTCTTACTTAAAAACGGGTCCCAAAACTCCCACAATACTTCAAATGAGACAAAAAAAATCTGCAGGTGCTGGAATCCAAAATTGATAGGCTGGAGGCTGGAAGAACAGCAAGCACAGCATCCAGAGGTGGAGAGGTTCACGTTTCGGGTGTAACCCGTCTTCAGGACTCCAAGTTCTCACTCATCACCTCCGTCTCTGCTTTGGATGTCTCCTGCAATGCTGCCCCAGATTTTGCTGACAATAGCACTTGGACCGGCCCCAACTTCCCTTCAGCCTCTACCTCTGGCTTCTCGCACTCTGCAAGCAAGACTCGATCTACATTTCCCAGCGTCACCTCTGGGTCCTACTGCCAATCCACAGTAAGCCAACATGCCAGCTCTCCCTTCTCACCCATCCTCCCCAGAATGCATCCTAAAACACTCCATGTCGCATCCTTCACCACTGCACCACTTCCCAGACCCCCAACCCCACGCCCCAGCACATACCCTCGCAATCTCCTTTCTCTCCCACACCACATACAACCCTCACCCACCACGTCATCACCCTTTCTCTCTCTCCATGTTGATGCCTGCTTTGTTCCACAAATCTGGACGACACAAGTTTTCTGAACAACAACAGTAACTTCATTATTGGTCAGCTGGCGAGAGATTCAAAGCGTCTCTGAAGTAGCCGAGTGCCTACTTGCACTGACTCTTCTTCATGAATTTCTGCCTGACACCCAGAGACTGTACGAATTTGTAAATTTATGAATGTCGATGTCCTGTTATAACACGTGAATGGACTATGGAATCTGATTATCATATCTTATATGATTATGTGTTAATGGAAATAAATTAAGGCAGAAAGGTTTTGCCTGCTACAAATGGGGAATTCACATACCTATGCTAATATGGAGGGGAAGTAATCGGAGAGGGAGGCAGTTAACTGGTTTGGGGCCAGGGCTACTAGTCCTGTCTGGAAAGGAAAAAGGTCTTGTCTAGGCTTACTTGCATGGAATGGGGGAATCCACATGTGTGGATTGAAAGAGCACAGGCTTTCAGTTGCTGTTGCAGTAAGGTCTTTGGTGGCGGGATTTTTAACGCTAAAGTCCCCATTGTGCCCTGAGGGAGAAGCAAATCATGGAACTGACCCCTGTGTGTCATTTTTACTTCCTCATCCACCCATCAGCCACCTTGGGACTCCCCAAACATCCCATTCTCAAGCCTTGCCACATATTAACAATGCCCCCAACCTCAAACTCACTGAGTCCGAAAGGTCTGTCCTCAGGAAAGTGCTCCCATTTGCCCACCTCCACCCCCACTTCAATGAATTCCAGATCCGCCACGACAAGTAGTTCTTCTTCTGCCGCCTCCGCCCCCATGCCTTCTTCTTTGACAAAAACTCCCAACCTCCCTCCGACTACCTTTTCTCCCAACTCCAAACGTCCCTTCCACTTGGTCACCACTTGATGGACTCATACCCTCCCGAGATTGCTTCATTGCAGACTGCCAATGTGACATCAACCACCTCAATCTCTTCGCACCATGGGCTTTTGTTTACTAGCTTCTTGCACAGCATCTTGTCAAAGGCCGGTTAGAAATCCAAATAGAATCACTTCAAGTCCTTTATCTAAAAGGATGCTCAATATGTCCTCAACGAATTCCAATAGGCATGACCTCCCCTTGACAAAGCCATGCTGACTCTTTCCTATTGTATCACGTACTTCCAAATACCCTCTGCATCAAGCTGTGTGTACACATTCAGTATACAGTACAAACACTAAGTGTCCTTATTTACTAAGGTTCTGTGTATCTCCGGGATTACAAAGGGTATGCCTAGCCTCATTGATATGGTACACTCCAAGTAGTTGAACTGTCCTGTGTCACTTGACCATCCTGTAGAAATTTATGAAGAAAAACATCTTTGCCCACTGTCCCTCAGGTAATGGTCAGCACGTAGCGTCCTCAAGACCCAGTGGGGAACAGGAGAGGGGCGATCTTATCTGGTGGTTCCCTGAACAAACTGCCCAGGCAATTTGGCAGATCACCTCATTGCCTAGCCTAACGTCTCCTTCTGGAATGTACCTTTCCAAATGAAGTTTGTCCAGGTTTGTCCTAAGCAGCTCCGTGACATGGTACTCCGTGATCTATGGTCTGTTCACTGGGAAGCACATGAGAGGGAAAAAAAGCACATGCAAGAGGCTCATTGGTCTGCCCGAAGCCTGCTGGTCTTCCACGTGAAAAAGTTGACTCCGACCAAATTTTGCAGACTGGCACATTCCAAAGTCGAAGATGAGGGATGCGCTAAAGCCAAGGTACAGTGGTGGAACCACCACTGTCTGAGGTCTTTTTCCTGAAGTATAGTCAGAGTCTGCTCATTTACCAGAACCTCCCGATGTCTCAGGTACATGTGAATAGTCCTAGTATCCAAAATAATTCAGAAATGCATTTAGATTCATTGTAAATATTGAAAAAGTTCAGGCCCAATGTTTGTTTTCTTCTGTGTACAAAAGAAAAGTATGGATAAGAACTGGTTAACTTAGTGCATGTACAGAAAGATTTCCTTTTTTATGAATAAAGGATATTTTTGCAAAAAGAAAATTCTTATCAACAGTTCTAATCCAATTTATATCTGATTTTATGAGTGGGACATGAGCAAGTCTGAGGAGGCCAGCATTGACTGCTGTGCTGCTGTGACAGTTCTCCAACAGTGGTGCTCAGAATTGTCAGGCAACAGTTGTACAGAAACCTTCAAATCCTCCAACCATGGCAACATCCTTGTAACTCTTTTCTGAACCCTTTCAAGTTTCATAACATCGTTCTGATAAGGAGATCAGAATTGCACACAATATTCCAACAGTGGCCTAACCAATGTCCTGTACAGCTGCAACATGACCTCCCAACTCCTGCACTCAATACACTGACCAATAAAGGAAAGCATCCCTATCTACATATCTTCATTATCCTATCTACCTGCGATTCCACTTTCAAGGAGATATGAACCTGCACTCCAAAGTCTGTGTTCAGCAACACCCCATACGACCTTACCATTAAATGTATATCCTGCTCAGCTCTGCATTCCCAAAATGACTGACTGAAATTCCTCCTACACTGGTCTCTCCTCAGTGTGAATTGCTGGAGACCGAGAATGAATTCAAGAGTGTGCAAGCAGGCCTGACGAATGTTTAAAGTTGTTCACAGGTACACAACAGGTTAATGACCTTTTCTCAGAGTCAACTCGCTGGTTTTGCTACAGGTTCAGCAATCACCTGAACCTCTTCTCACAGTGAGAGCGCATGGATAAAGTGGAACGACAGTGAATGCACTGGACGGCCATCAGTCAGTGTGGGTTTTATAAATCATGCCACGGGCAACGCATTGACAACGTCTCTCTTCAGTATCAACTTCCTGGTGTCTGTTGAAGCTGATGGTGAAAGGTGCAAATTCATGTGTCGACATGGGGATGGGTGAGAGTTAGTTTGGCCCAATGGGTAGTAAAAGGGTGGCAGCCAATCCGATTGTCTCATAGAACATAGAACATAGCACAGTACAGCACAGAACAGGCCCTTCAGCCCACGATGTTGTGCCGACCACTGATCCTCATGTATGCACCCTCAAATTTCTGTGACCATATGTATGTCGAGGAGTCTCTTAAATGTCCCCAATAACCCTGCCTCCACAACTGCTGCAACTCTCACAACTCTCTGTGTAAAGAACCCGCCTCTGACATCCCCTCTATACTTTCCTCCAACCAGCTTAAACCTATGACCCTCGTGTTAGTCATTTCTGCCCTGGGAAATAGTCTCTGGCTATCGACTCTATCTATGCCTCTCATTATTTTGTATACCTCAATTAGGTCCCCTCTTCTCCTCCTTTTCTCCAATGAAAAAAGTCCGAGCTCAGTCAACCTCTCCTTATAAGATAAGCCCTCCAGTCCAGGCAGCATCCTAGCAAACCTCCTCTGAACCCGCTCCAAAGCATCCACATCTTTCTTATAATAGGGCGACCAGAACTGGACGCAGTATTCCAAGTGCGGTCTAATCAAAGTTTTATAGAGCTGCAACAAGATCTCACGACTCTTAAAGATGGAAATGTGTTGCTGGAGAAGCGCAGCAGGTCAGGCAGCATCTAGGGAACAGGAGAATCGACGTTTCGGGCATTAGCCCTTCTTCCTGAAGAAGGGCTAATGCCCAAAACGTCGATTCTCCTGTTCCCTAGATGCTGCCTGACCTGCTGCGCTTCTCCAGCAACACATTTCCATCTCTGATCTCCAGCATCTGCAGACCTCATTTTCTCTCACGACTCTGAAACTCAATCCCCCTGTTAATGAAAGTCAAAACACCATATGCTTTCTTAACAACCCTGTCCACTTGGGTGGCCATTTTAAGGGATCTATGTACCTGCACACCAAGATCCCTCTGTTCCTCCACATTACCAAGAATCCTATCCTTAATCCTGTACTCAGCTTTCAAATTCGACCTTCCAAAATGCATCACCTCGCATTTATCCAGATTGAACTCCATCTGCCACCTCTCAGCCCATCTCTGCAGCCTGTCAATGTCCCGCTGCAGCCTACAACAGCCCTCTATACTGTCAACGACACCTCCAACATTTGTGTCATCTGCAAACTTGCTGACCCATCCTTCAATCCCCTCATCCAAGTCATTAATAAAAATTACAAACAATAGAGGCCCAAGGACAGAGCCCTGTGGAACACCACTCACCACAGAGGCAGAATATTTTCCTTCTACTACCACTCGCTGACTTCTGTTGGCCAGCCAATTCTGTATCCAGACAGCTATGTTCCCCTGAATCCCATTCCACCAATCGCAATGATGATGAGCCTCCATGAGCTCTTCATACTCGTTGGAGGTGAAAGTGGAGAATACAGGGGCGCGTAGGAGCATTTAAACAGGATCCAACTTGTCAGAGTTTAAAAAGAAACTCAGTACACCAGTTCTGACAAAGTTGATTGGTTCGAATTTTCTACAGAATATAAAGATCTAGAACTAGAGTTTGCACATCCTCCCAGTGTCCCACAAGTCCAAAGATGTGCAGGTCAGGTGAACTGGCCATGCTAAATTGCCCACAGTGTTAGGTGCATTAGTCAGAGGGAAATGAGTCTGGGTGGGTTACTCTTCGGAGGGTCGGTGTGGACTTGTTGGGCCAAAGGGCCTGTTTCCACACTGCAGGGAATCTACTTTGGGTGGCACGGTGGCACAGTGGTTAGCACTGCTGCCTCACAGCGCCAGAGACCCGGGTTCAATTCCCGCCTCAGGCGACTGACTGTGTAGAGTTTGCACGTTCTCCCTGTGTCTGCGTGGGTTTCCTCCGGGTGCTCCGGTTTCCTCCCACGCTCCAAAAATGTGCAGGTCAGGTGAATTGGCCATGCTAAATTGCCCGTAGTGTTAGGTAAGGGGTAAATGTAGGGGTATGGGTGGGTTACGCTTTGGCGGGTCGGTGTGGACTTGTTGGGCCGAAGGGCCTGTTTCCACACTGTAATGTAATGTAATCTAAAAAAAACTGAGCTGGAGTTTAGGAGTCGATTGCTGTGCACTGAGAATATCACTGGACGAGCAATCCATCTATGTGTTAATGCTCAGGGGATACAAGATCAAACCTCCCACAGCAGCTGGTGATACTAACATTCTATTCAAAGTCTGGGAATGAAAGGCAGTCTCCCTGGTCTTGCCATGAAGCTACCATTGATGGTCATAACACTGACCTGGTTCAGCATTGCCCTTGAAGGAAAGAATTCTGCCATCTGAATACTAGCTGCTTTCTAAAACGCCCCAGTGAACCCTTTGTTAGACAACAAGTAATAAACAACCAATTCCAAGCATACTTAAAAGAGCCCATTTTCCTAAAACTTGCAGAAACAGACCCCAATCAACACAGTTCACTTTGGGAGGTGATTAATAGTAAACTAACATCAATTGTAGCTTGTTTGGTGTCTCAACCGGTTGAACAAATGAGCGAATCCTCTTCCATACTCAGAGCAAGAGAATGGTGTCTCCCTCTTGTGAATGTGCTGGTGGAATGTGAGTTGGAATGATTGCTTGAACCCAGTCGCACAGTGTGAATATGTTGATGGATCATCAGTTCACAGGAACTTCATCGTGCTTCCCATCGTGCATTTGAAATGACTCTCCAGCGCAAACTTGCTGGTGGATTAGCCGGTGCAATGACAAAATGAATCATTTCCTACACTCAGAACTGGTGAATGGTCTTTCCCCAGTCTGAACGTGCTGATGTCTCAGCAGAATAGATGAATCAGTGAAACTCAAGTCATACTTTGAGCAGGAAAATGGTCTCTCTCCAGTGTAAATTCACTCGTGTCTCAGCAGATATTGTGAATGACTGACTGAATCCTTTCCCGAACTCAGATCGGGTGAAACGTCTCTCCCCAGTGTGTATTCGCTGATGTGCAATAACTCGAGATGAGTGCCTGACGTCTGTCCCACAGTGACAGCATCGGAACGTCTGGCCTCAGTGTGAAAGCAATGATGTGACATCAGTTCACTGGAACTTTCATAGCTGTTCCCACAGTCTAGATATTTAACATGTACCTACACAGAAAGAACTCGTTTGTGTGTAAGTAAACTGGATAATCGAATGAATCCCTTCCCATATACAGTGCAGGTGAATGGTCTCTCCCCAGTGTGAACTTGCTGGAGTACAATGAGTCGACATGAGTACCTGAAGCCAGTCTCTCAGTGAAAGCATTGAGAGGTCTCTCGTCAGTGTGATCACGTTGATGGGACATCAGTTCCTTGGAACGTGTAAAGTATTTCCCACAGTCTGGACATTTAAAAGTCCTCTTCCCAGTGTGAAGTCGCTGGTGTTTCAGAAATGGGATAATTGAATGAATCCCTTCCCACATTTGAAAAAGGGCCTCTCCTCAAAGTAACTGTGTCAATGTCTTTCAGAGGGGGATTTGAAATTCTTCCCACAGTTTCTACATTACTCCTCTTCCTCCCTGGTGTGACGATATTTATGTTCTGAGAAACTGGACGGCGATCTCGACCCTGGTCCAAACATAGCACTGGCGTACATCGTCCTCCCTACTGTGATTTGTACGTTTAACTTACATGTTCAAAAGCAAAGGTATTCCAGTCATAATGAATTGTGTGACACCACCAGATCCTGAAGAGATGTGTGAAGTAATTTCTCAAATGCAAAGCTGTCTCACAAATACCCCTTGAAACTAGCTGAAAAGGTGGGGGGGGGGGGGGGGGGGGGGGGGATGGAAAAGAGCCCATGAAATTGGGAATCGAGCTGGCTGAGCTTCGACCAAAGATTTGTATGAATTTTGCGGCGCTCTAAAAGTGACCATGAAGGCTGCTGGCTGTCATTGAAACTCCTCTAAGAGTAATAGGCAAGGGATGTAAGTCCAGGAAACCCGGAATGTGAAGGGTTATCGAGAGTTTAAGAAGGAAAAATGCAAATGTTAGGTACAGCGTAACAAATAGAAGGGAGATTGGGACATGCTTTAAAAATAAATCGGGAGGGCAAAGACTCACCATGAAATATCTGTGGCAGATACTATTAAAGAAAAGCCCTAATGTATTTTATAAGAATAGTCAGAATAAAAATATTACCAGGGAAAGCGTGGAGCCTATCAGAAACCAAAGGACTGTTATGTGCCTGGAACCAGAGGAAGCAGGTGAGATCTTACATGAATACTTTGCATCTCTATTCACAAAGGAGAAAGACATTGTCACTGGGAATTTCATTTGGGATTGTAAGGTTCTAGAACACGTTAAGATTAATAAGGAGGAGGTATTAGATGTTTTGGCGGACATAAAGGTAAATAAACCGCAGGGCTGATGAGATATAGAGTAATAGAATAGGACAGCACGGATACAGACCAACTCGGTCCAACTCGTCGATGCTGACCACATGTTTTAAATTAATTTATTCACACTTGCCACCACTTGGCCCATATCGCGTAAAACCCTTCCTATTCATGTACCAATCCAGAAACTTTTTGAATGTAATTTTAGCAAAAGAACAACGCACAGGTTAACGAACGACACAAGCAGAGACATACGAAATGAGAGACTGGATTGTGCAGATACGTTTTAATACTCAACTCTGTTCGGTTATAGACATATGTAAAAATGTGAAATGATGCTCATTACTTCAGGATATCTAAGTTGCTTGATGGCAAATGAAGTGCGTTTTCATGAAGCCTGTGTGCCGTCCAGGTGAAAGGTTACTCCTCGGTATAGCTGTGTGTGTGGATCAGCCTGGGAAAGACATGATTGAATTTATTATTGCAATAGTTGCAGGAGATGTTGTGTCACCGTTGTGAGTATGTGATTATCAATAGTTGGGTGGAGCAGAGGAAATATTTCTAGATCTAAATGTTCGTGAAGCGCAACAAGCCATGGATCTGGCTCGAGATTGTAATTTGGGATGGTCAGCGAATGTAGTCCTTGTCAGCAATGCTGAAATTCCATGAAGAATTTTAGGGATGAAAGTATATTTCACTCCATGCCTCTTGAATCAGGAAGTGCTGATATCACCAATTTACTGGCCAGTACCCTCAAGGCTCATGAGGCAAAGAGAAAACAATAACCTGGATACTTAGAGGAGAAAGTGAGGTCTGCAGATGCTGGAGATCAAAGTTGAAACTTTATTGCTGGAACAGCACAGCAGGTCAGGCAGCATCCAGGGAACAGGAGATTCGACGTTTCAGGCACAGGCCCTTCTTCAGGAATCATTCCTGAAGAAGGGCCTGTGCCCGAAACGTCGAATCTCCTGTTCCCTGGATGCTGCCTGACCTGCTGTGCTGTTCCAGCAATAAAGTTTCAACCTGGATACTTACACAGGACTGTTTAAAACAATCTGTTTAAAACAATCTGTCTGTGTCTGTACAGTGGCATTCAGTTTGCATTGTTCTCTCAGACAGCATGATACATGATAAGTGAATATTAAACAAGTATATCGGGCAAAATGTGCCTTGGACAAGGAAAAGCATGCTGTCAGATAAAATGCAAATCATGTCGGATTAACGTAATTGCAACATTTAACCAGTTTAACAAATGCATTAAGTGGATGTCTCATTCCGTGTTTTAACTCCTCTCTGAATTTAACCTGCGTCCCAGCATAAATAAACGGGTTGATGCACGAACTCAATAGCTGAAGCATGTATCCGGTTTGCTGGAGAACAAATGCAGTATTACTAAAATCCGAGCTGGCTGAATACGTAAGATTGGCAAGTCGGACATAAAGGATTGATGTGCAAAATAATGCATATAACAGGAGGAAGCTCCCTGAGATGGCAAAAAGTAAAATAATCGATTTTCTACGCTTTTCTATCTCTGTATCACTCTGATTCTCTGAGTTGTTCTGGCTACAGAGTCTCTTGCGGGCCCTATTGGCTGCGAGAATGTGTCTGACTGTCAGAGCATTGAGCAGTAAAATCAGCATAAATGGGAGAAGAGGGGTCAAAATGGCTCGAATACACTCATAGGCACCCCAGGCAGGTGACACGTAAAAAATGTCCTTTACACCACAGAACCAAGGTACTTGATCAACAACGTAGATAGGTTCATAAACAAAGTAGGTTGGGATATTTTTCAAACAGGAAAGAGCGCACACGAGTCCGATGACCCACGCTGCAATCTTCTCCGTGCAATATTTCATTTTCAGCTTCTGGGAACAAATGGCAACAAATCGATCAAAAGTAAAAGCGACTGTTATCCAGGCAGAACTGTCAATGATTGCAAAATTTAAGGAAGAACGAAAGCTGCACACCGGCGTGATGGAAAGGAAACTGGAAGGGAAATAAATCCCAGCAATCCGGTTTAAAATTACAATCGTGATCATGACCAGGAGATCTGTCACTGCCATAGACACCAGGTAATAAATGACACATCCGGACAGACCACACCTTCTTCGAGCCAGAATCAAAATTACTACTAGGTTTGCTGGAAGTGGGGAAGATAGAGAGCGAGAATGAGAATGCGTAACAGAATAATTACCCAAATAAATTCATTAATTTTATCGGATTTTTCATGAAATTAAAAAGTATAAGCCTTGGTTCTGCACTAAATATAACCCCGTACGCTAGAGTCAGTGGTGTAATTCGTTTGACAAAGAATTACTAAATATAAAGCTAGATTATGGCAAAGCAGTGTAGAACAAACTGGCGAGACCGAACAGAGAACGAGGGGAGAAAAAAACATTGAAACTGTCAAAGAAACGAGGAAGATGTTACATCTGTATTTGCTGATGTAACATCTTCCTCGTTTCTTTGACGTATTAAATGAAGCAAATAATCAAACAGCAAATTTTAACTGTGGAAACTTTCAGTCGGAGTGGGTTATATTCAAGCACGAGGTTATATTCAATTAAAAAATATAAATGATATATTGAAAAAAACGACAAACGAACTGCATATATGTAAAAACATATCACAGGAACAGGCCCTCTAAGCCTGCTCCGATCCAGATCCTCTATCTAAACCTGCCGCCTATTAGATTTTTTTTTAGATTACTTACAGTGTGGAAACAGGCCCTTCGGCCCAACAAGTCCAAACCCACCCGCCGAAGCGCAACCCACCTATCCCCTTAGATTTACCCCTTTACCTAACACTATGGGCAATTTAGCACCTGACCTGCACATCTTTGGACTGTGGGAGGAAACCGGAGCACCTGGAGGAAACCCACGCAGACACGGGGAGAATGTGCAAACTCCACACAGTCAGTCGCCTGAGTCGGGAATTGAATCCGGGTCTCTGGCGCTGTGAGGCAGCAGTGCTAACCACTGTACCACCGTGCCGCCCACCAAGTGTCTGTGTCCCTTTGCTTCCTGCTTATTCATGTATCTGTCAAGATACATCTTAAACGATGGTATCATGCCCGCCTCTACCACCTCCGCTGGCACACATTCCAGGCACCTACTACCCTCTGTGTAAAGGACTTTCCACCATATCTCCCCTAAAGTTTTCCCCTCTCATTTTAAATCGCGACTCCGAGTAATTGAATCCTTCATTCCGGGAAAAGGCTTCTTGCTATTCACCCTGTCTATACCGCTCATGATTTTGTAGATCTCAATCAGGTCGCCCCTCAACCTCCGTCTTTCAAATGAAAATAATCCTCATCTACTCAACCTCTCTTCACAGCTAGTACCCACCATACCAGGCAACATCCTGGTGAAAACAATGACTGCAGATGCTGGATACCAGATTCCTGATGAAGGGCTTTTGCCCGAAACGTCGATTTTACTGCTCCTCGGATGCTGCCTGAACTGCTGTGCCCTTCCAGCACCACTAATCCAACATCCTGGTGAACCTCTTCTGCACCCTCTCCAAAGCATCCACATTCTTTTGGGACTGTGGTGACCGGAGCTGTACACAATATTCCAAATGTGGCTGAACCAAAGTTTTGTACAACTCTTGTACTCAATACCCCATCCAATGAAGGGAATCAATCCTTCTGCCTTATTGGCCACTCTATTGACCTGGGTTGCCACCTTCAGGGAACATTGGACCTGAACGCTCAGATTTCTCTGTACATCAATTTTCCACAGGATTTTCCTATTTACTGTATAGTTTGCTCTTGAATTGGATCTTCCAAAATGCATCACCTTGCATTTGCCTGGATTGAACTCCATCTGCCATTTCTCTGCCCAACTCTCCAATCTATCTATATTCTGCTGTATTCCCCGACAGTCCCCTTCACCATCTGCTACTTCACCAATCTTAATGCCATCTGCAAACTTGCTAATCAGACCAACCAAACCTTCCTGCATATCACTTATGTTAATAAAATCATTTATGAGGAGGGGAGTGAATATCAAATTTCTTTTTCTGCTATTCTTTCTTTAAGGGGAAATGCGTGGCAAAACACAGTTCAAACTGCTTTTTCAAACTGCCTTTAGAAGGATAGACAACTGAGACCTTGGATTTTCTGCAAACCACGGATACTGAGAATTGGTGAACTGTGACGAAAAGAAAGACTTTTTACAATACAAAATTTCACTTTTTTCTCTTTGGATGTTGGGATAGATTATCAATTTAAAAACAGGTTGAATAGATGTAAACGAAGTAAAGAGGAAATATGAACAATAGCAGACCATCTAGCCCATTGATTCTACGCATGTATGCAATGGAATTATTGTCGAAAATCAACTTCAATGCCAGTATGGCCAGGGTCTATCTCGGCTGGCATTCATTATTATTGCTATCATCATCATCTAGAATTCTATCGTCTTCAAGATGCTAAATAACGGACATGGTTACACAGCCCTCTGAGGTACAGAGTGCCTTAACATGAATAAGTTCACCCTGATCTCTGTTAGCAATTGCCTACCTCTTGTTCTAGTTATGTTTCCCTTGTTCCACAAGTATGGAAATCATCCTTTGTATGAGTCCTAATAAAATTGTATTTGTGTCAACAGGATTATCCCTCAGTCTTTGACATTTGCGCAGTGGCAGTCACATTTTCCTCTCCTCGCAGGACAAGCACACCATATCAGGAATCAGTGTGTTGAATATTCACTGCATGTCTCTATAGCCATGACATCCTTTTGTACATATGCAGAAGTACAATGTACATAATGATTCTGATGCAGTTTCACCAAGACCTCTGTGCAGTCTCAGTAAGAAATCTTTACTCCTGTCCTCAGCTCAGTTAACACAGCTCCTGACTATTGATTGCCTTCTGAAATATTTACTGCAAAGGTAGAAGATGGAGGGTGGTGGTGGAGGGTTGTTTTTCAGACTGGACACCTGCGATGAGTGGAGTGACACAAGGATCAGTACTGAATCCAGTACTTTTCATCATTTATATAAATGACTTGGATGTGAGCATAAGGGGTATAGTTAGTAAGTTTGCAGATGACACCAAAATTGGAGGTGTAGTGGACCGTGAAAAAGGTTACCTCAGATTACAATGGGATCTTCGTCAGATGGGCCAATGGGTTGAGAAGTGGCAGATGAAGTTTAATTTAGATAAATGTGAGGTGCTGAATTTTGGGAAAGCAAATCTTAGCAGGACTTACAGACTTAATGTAAGGTTCTAGGGAGTGCTGTTGAACAAAGAATCTATGCAGGTTCATAGATTCTTGAAAGTGGAGTCACAAGTAGATAGAATGGTGAAGAGGGTGTTTGGTAAGCTTTCTTTTATTGGTCAGAGTTTTGAGTGCAGGAGTTGCCAGGTCATGTTGCGGCTGTAAAGGACACTGGTTAGGCCACTGTGGGAATATTCCGTGCAATTCTGGTCTCCTTCCTTTCGGAAAGATGTTGTGAGGCTTGAAAGGGTTCAGAAAAGATTGACAAGGATGTTTCCAGGATTGGAGGATTTGAGCTATAGGGAGAGGTTGAATAGGCTGGGGCTGTTTTCCCTGGAGCGTTGGAGGCCGAGGAGCGACCTTTTAGAGATTTATAAAATCATGAGGGGCATGGATAGGATAAATAGACAAGATCTTTTCCCTGGGGCGGGGGAGTCCAGAACTAGAGGGCACAGGTTTAGCGTGAGAGGGGAAAGATATAAAAGATACCTAAGGGGCAACTTTTTCAGAAGGTATGGAATGAGATGCCAGAGGAAGTGGTGGAGGCTGGTACACATGCAACATTTAAAAGGCATCTGGATGGGTACATGAATAAGAAGGATTTGAAGGCATATGGGGTGGGTGCTGGCAGTTGGGACCAGGTTGGTTTGGGATATCTGGTTGCCATGGACAAGTTGGGCCGATGGGTCTGTTTCTGTGTTGTACATCTCTATGACTCTGTAATAGACAATAGGTTCAGGGGTAGGCCATTCGGCCCTTCGAGCTAGCACTACTATTCATTATGATCATGGCTGATCATCCACAATCAGTCTCCTGTTTCTGCCTTATCCCCATAACCCTTAAATGTCCCCATAACTGCATGTTAGCATCCACTCACTTATTGTTGAGGTATTAAAATTTCTTTCTGCTTACCAACATATTGCATTTTCTAACAATATGTTTGTGTTCAATCAAACCGGATGCTTTCATACTTCTTGTGCATTTTAATCCATCTACCCTCCACGTCCACTCATTTAGTTTGTGTATGCTTCCCTCAGGTTTAGTCACAAGCTTCTCATAGCTCATGTGTCTGGCTAGTTTTTTTGTCATCAGCATATGGTAACGCTTGGTTGACAATAGAACCAGTTGGAGCTGGAGTACTAATGTACGCTACTGTACATCCACAAAGTATTCAATCTGAGAAAGATGGCTTTAGTCCCATTCTCTGCATTATATCCATTATCACATTTTCAATCAATCTTGGTACATAGGTCCCACTTACATGTGCTCTATTTGATAAAAAGATTTCCTTAAATGTTATTTACGTTTCTACAATTTTTTGTTGACGCTACCCAAGTCCTGTGAACAGCATATTATGCTTTCATTTAAGAAAGCATATCGAATATACTCAAGCATCTTCCCTTCTTCTGAAATCGGACGGAAAGTTCTGTAGAATACTGCTTTCTCTCTCATTCCTTTCGTCATATTTTGGGTAACTAGAGGAAATAAATTTATAAGCATTACAAATAATTGCATGTTTGATGTATGGTTTGCCAGACGTTATAGCGCTTCGATCAATGTTACTGAAATCGTTGACATGCCATCAGTCTGGTCTACTGCGAGGTGCAAGGAGTAAGTGGAAATCCAGAACCAGTAACAGTCAATTTAGAACAATCGGGAAAGAGAATGTAGAAGCGAAGTTGCAAAGATGGCTATCATAGTCTCGGGGTCTAGTCAATACTCTGTGAGTTATGGGAAAAATCAACTATCATAAAGTAAAGAGCAGTCAATAGAATTGATAGTAGTCTGAAAACACTCAGTTGTACAGATGTCCTATTTCTGTACTATTTGGTTGAATTCTTGGTACTTGCGGCTCCAGATGCACAGAAATCCTATCTCTCAGAATGCCCTCCATTAACTTACCCATCACTGATTTCAGACTCACCAACCTGTAGTTCACAGGCGTTTCCTTGGAACTCTTCTTAAGTAAAGGCATAACCCCCAGTTTCCAGTCCTCCAGCTCCTTACCCGTGGCTATACATGAAACAAATATCTCTGCTAGCGGCCTCACAATTTCTTCCCTAACTTCCCAGAACATCCTGGGTTGCAGAGGGGTGGGGGTGGAGGTGGGTATGGGTGCGACAGTCTTCCGAGGGTCGATGTGGACTCGATGGACAAATGGCGTGCTTCCACACTGTAGGGATTCTATGATGAACACCTGTACACTCCTTGTACATTTCAAGAGATTAACTTGATTCGAGTTGTCTATACCTAACATATGCCTGCTTTTTCTTGAAAGGAGCTGTATTATTGTCTTCATGCTTTTTTTCCTACTCTTACTGGACTTACCTTCTCTCTAATAGGAATACAATTCCCCTGAACTCCCGTTATCTAATTTTTTGAAGACTTCCACTAGCCAACCGTCCCTTCACAAATTAGCATATAATGTGACAGCAGTGTGATAATTCAACAGCACTAACACTTTCGTATCTAAGTATACACCACAATGACATTTTCTGAACATTCGCCCATTACAGTATTGTCTGTAGCACAATGGAATTCAATTTGCATCTTGATAGCAGTATTCCCATTCACCAGCAGTTCCACTGCAACTAACAGAGCAGAACCGCATTGACATCGGCAGCTGTTCATCACAACTGACTGAATTCATGCCATTAAAACAACAGTTTCCATCACAGTGTAAAGAGAAACAAACAAGAGGAAAATGTATACAATTAAATCAGAATTAAATACGCTGGCTTAGTGCTATAAAATCAAATTTAAGTGAGGGTTACATTAATTTGGGAAGCTAAATACATCTGACGGCTTAAATATGCAATTAATACTTGGAAAGTGCAAAGTATGAATTTGTAATTGAGGAGAAACTAAACCTGATAAAATATTATATTCTTCCAGAGATTGAGAAATATACATGTCTCTGTAACAAGTCAAAAAAGGAGAAATGCTGCTGACAACATGAACTTATTGATGCAGCGTGCAAATGTTTTCTGCAAACACTTTACCTGGTAGCCCGATGGCGGCAATGATGGGATAGTAAATGGCAAAGACCAAACCTTGAGGTACTCCGTGCATTTTTGAGAAGATGAATTCACTGAAAAATGTTACCTAATATACTTCATGTCAGGCTCCAGGGAGATAATTAGTCGCTTTGAGATATTGTATTAATAGTTTACAATAGATCAGCGCAGCAGCCGCTCAGCTGTTTTTTTATGATATGGAGGATTTCAGTGCTTTGTTTTAACTGCTGGGACGCAGTTATAAAAAGCGATAAACAGATAATTTCACCATCATTGTTGCACAAGTCTGCTTGGATATTGGACACAGATCTTAGCCGCATCTAATGACTAGCCATGCTGAGAAACGTACATTTTCTTTGGAAAACTCAATTTGGTTCGCCTATTCATTATTTTATTCCGGTTGGATAACTAAGCAAATGTACTAGGCTTCCAAGATTACCTGGGACTTTAGATCCACTTCAATCATGGTTAAACAGTTCAAATTCAAATCTTACCTGACACAGGGATATGTCATGATATATTCAAAACGTGCGATTGGGGAAGATGGTTTAATGTTTAGCATTGCTGCCTCGCAGTGCCAGGGATCTGGGGTCAATTTCAGTGAAATCGGTGGGCTGAATGATCTGTTTCCACAGTGCAGGGATCCTATGATTAAAGTTAATCATATCCATTTGAATGCAATGTATTTGTTTTCAATATGAACATATCTGGTTAAGCGTGATGGTAGTTATCATGCGAAGTCTGGTTCGGATCATTTTGAAAGTGGTAAAATTCAGTTTGATCAGGTGCTTTCATGACAATTATAAAAGTGCAACCACATCTCGGTGCTGTTCAGATCATTTAAATTATGGGTAGTGGTTTAGATGAGCAGTGTTAATATCAGAGTGCTTCAGGACATGTCAAGTGACAGTCCTGTTCCGCACAGTGAATTTGCTTTTTTCACGAAGATCGCGGTCATTATTCACTCTCCCCTTCTGTTGTGTGTCACTTTGAGAGTGCATTTTCTTTTATTTCAAAAATATACTTTATTCATAAAATATTTTTATGGTCTGTACAGTTGGTCATGCCATACATACGTAAACATTCAATTTCTTTGCATACAGACTTCAGAATTTATCATTTGTATATACAGGTCTGTACGTTTATCAATCATATATCCATATATTTAGCTGAGGCGTCAGCGGAGCCCAAATGACTGGGTGGGCTCCCTATTCTTCTTAGGCAGGCAGATGTTACAATGTGGTCTTTCCCCACGACGCCATGGCGGCAGCTGCCCCAAGCTTCAGCGAGTCCGTCAACACGTAGCCCTGGACCTTGGAATGTGCCAGTCTGCAACACGCAGTCTGGGTCAACTTCTTCAGCTGGAAGATCAACAGGTTTCCGACCGCCCAGAGAGTTCACCGAGTTGGTGACCCTCCAGGCACAGTTGATGTTCATCTCGGTGTGCATCCCGGGGAACAGACTGTACAGCACGGAGTCCCGCGTCACGGAGCTTTTCAGGACGAACCTCGACAAACACCATTGCATTGTTCTCCAGACTTCCTTTGCGTAGGCACATTCCAGAATGAGGTGTGTGACAGTCTCGTTTCCCTGCCCATTCCCCTCCCCCCGCCCCGTAGCCGCTTCCAGGGCAGCGTGCGGTGCGGCTGAGAGTCTGGGCATGCATAAAGGATCTCACAGGCAGAGCCCTTCTCACCACCAGCCAAGCCATGTCTTGGTGCTTGTTGGAAAGTTCTGGTGGTGAGGCATTCTGCCAAATGACTTTGACAGTCTGCTCAGGGAACCGCTCGATAGGATCCATCCTCTCCTTCTCATCTCCTATCCCAAACTCAATTCTTCATTTTCCAAAGCGGAAATTCCAATGTTCTTGCCTCATCAGTGTGAGGTGGGAAGACTGCTCACTGCTTTCTATGTGTTAAGGGATTCACTTAGTATTTCATCGACAGCAATGAAGCATCAGAGAGTTGACAAGTGAGTTCACAACTGCTGTGATTGTTGCTGTTCATCACATCCAGGATGTTACCAAACTTGCCAAACACGGACTGGGACTGCTATAGTGATAAGGACTTGGATGGGAAGGAACTTGTTAAGTGCGTTCATGAAAACTCTTAATCAATATGTAAATAACCCTCATAGAGAAAGAACAAATGCCGACCTCCTGTTGGGAAACAAGTTAGGGCAAGCGATGGAGGGTGGTCCATTCTGTAACTCACAGTCTGGAAGGGAGGTAGAGGCGGTAACACGTGTTGCATTTAAAAATTATTCCGATATGAAGGGGGGCTGCTGTAACTCACGGTGGCTCAGTGGTTAGCACTGCTGCCTCACAGTACCAGGGTCCCACGTTCGGTTCCAGTCTCAGGCAATTGTCTGTGTGGAATTTGAACATTCTCCCAGGTGTCTCCGTGGGCTTCTTCTGGATGCTCCGGTTTCCTCCCACAGTCAACTGTCTGTGTGGAGTATGCACATTCTCCCAGTGTCTGCCTTCGGGTGCTCTGGTTTCCTCCCACAGTCTAAAGATGTGCAGTTCAGGTGAATTCGGCATGCTAAGTTGCCCATAGTGTTAAGTGAAGGGTTAAATGTAGGGGGATGGGTCTGGGTGGGTTGCGCTTCGGCGGGTCAGTGTGGGCTTGTTGGGCCGAAGGGCCTGTTTCCACACTGTAAGTAAGTAATCTAAATTGCTCATTGTGTTGGGTGCATTAGTCTGAGGGAAATGACTCTTCAGAGGGTCGGTGTGGACTAGTTGGGCCAAAGTCTCCACACTGTATGGAATTTAATCTAATCTAATCAGAAATAAGGTGTCAAGGTTGCATGAGTGCACAGGCAAGCAGGAACGTGATTTGAAGGGTGTCTACTTCAACACCAGAAGCACCTTTGACAATGTGGGTGAACTTGTAGCATTGGTTGGTAGCTGGGACTGCAATGTTGTGGGGCATTATGGTGACGTGGAAAGAACAGGGAATCAATGGTTGATGCAGGTTCTGTGGTTTAGGTGTTTCAGTAAGAACAGAGATGATGATAAAGGAGGGGAGGTGTGGCATTGTTAGTCAAGGACAGCATTACTGTGGCAGATAGGATGCTTGAGCACACAGCTACTGAGGCAATATGTGCTGAGGTTAGAAACAGGAAAGGAGAGGTCACCCTGCTGATTAGTTTTTTATAGGCCTTCGATTAGTTCCACAGATGTAGAGGAGTGGATGATTCTGTACAGGAGCGAGAGTGACAGTTTAGTTGTTATGCGATCTTTAACTGTGGAAAGGACGATGGATGAAGACTCGCCATCTGAGGTAGTTTGGGCTGAGGTTAGGAATAGGAAAGGTGAGGTCACCCTGTTAGGAGTTTTTTACACGCCTCCTAATAGTCCTAGAAACGTAGAAGAAAGGATTGCGAGGATGATTCAGGAGAAGAGTGAAAGTAATAGGGTGGTTGTTATGGGGGACTTTAACTTTCCTGATATTGATTGGGAAAGCTATAGCTCAAGTTCGTTAGATGGGTCAGTGTTTGTCCAATGTGTGCAGGAGGGTTTCCTGACACAATATGTAGATAGGCCAACAAGACGTGAGGCCATACTGGATTTGGTTGTGGGTAATGAATCAGGCCAGGAGATAGATTTAGAGGTAGGTCACTTTGGAGACAGTGACCACAATTCGGTGACTTTTACTCTAGTGATGGAGAGGGATAAGTGTGCACTACAGGGAAAGAGTTATAGCTGGGGGCAGGGAAATTATGATGCGGTGAGGCATGACTTAGGATGTGTGGCTTGGAAAAGTAAGCTTCAAGGCAAGGGCGTAATTGATATGTGGAGCTTGTTCAATTATTCAGTGTCCTTGATAAGTATGTACCCGGCAGGCAGGGAGGGAAGGGTCGTGTGAGGGAGCCATGGTTTAATAAGGAATTGGAATCCCTTGTTAAATGGAAGAGGGCGGCCTATGTAAAGATGAGGCATGAAGGTTCAATTGGGGCTATTGAGAATTATAAGGTAGCCAGGAAGGACCTGAAGAGAGAGCTAAGAGCAGCAAGGAGGGGACATGAAAGGTCCTTAGTTGGTAGGATTAGGGAAAACCCTAAGGCTTTCTATAGGTATGTCAGGAATAAAAGAATGACTAGGGTAGGAATAGGTCCAGTCAAGGATAGTAGTGGGAAGTTGCGTGTGGAGGCTGAAGAGATTGGGGAGACACTGAATGAATACTTTTCGTCAGTATTCAATCAGGAACAGGACATTATTGTCAATGTGAATACTGAGTCACAATTAAGTAGAATGGATGGCTTTGAGGTATGTAGAGAAGAGTGTTGGAAATTCTGGAAAGGGTGAAAATAGGTAAGTCCCTTGGGCCTGATGGCATTTATCCTAGGATTCTCTGGGAAGCAAGGGAGGAGATTGCAGAGCCATTTGCCTTGATTTTTATGTCCTCGTTGCCTACAGGAGTAGTGCCAGAAGATTGGAGGCTAGCAAATGTGGTTCCCTTGTTCAAGAAGGGGAGTAGGGATAACCCTAGTAACTATAGGCCAGTGCGTTTCACTTCTGTTGTGGGCAAAGTCTTAGAGAGAATTGTAAGGGATATGATTTATGAACATCTGGATAGAAATAATGTGATCAAGAATAGTCAGCATGGTTTTGTGAAGGGCAGGTCGTGCCTCACAAACCTTATTGAATTCTTTGAGAAGGTGACGAAGGAGGTGGACGAGGGGAAAGCGGTAGATGTGGTGTATATGGATTTTAGTAAGGCATTTGATAAGGTTCCCCATGGTAGACTACTGCAAAAAATACGGAGGTATGGCATTGAGGGTGAGTTGGAGGTTTGGATTAGGAGTTGACTGGCCGGAAGAAAACAGAGGGTAGTAGTTGATGGTAAAGGTTCATCTTGGAGTGCCGTCACTAGCGGTGTTCTGCAAGGATCTGTTTTGGGACCATTGCTGTTTGTCATTTTTATAAATTACCTGGAGGAGGGGTTAGAAGGTTGGGTGAGCAAGTTTGCAGATGATACGAAAGTCGGAGGAGTTGTAGACAGTGAGGAAGGACGTGGCAGGTTACAGCGGGATATAGATAAGCTGCAGAACTGGGCAGAAAGGTGGCAAATGGAGTTCAATGTAGCTAAGTGTGAGGTGATTCACTTTGGTAAGAGTAACAAAAAGATGGGGTACTGGGCTAATGGTCGGATACTTGGTAGTGTGGATGAGCAGAGGGATCTTGGTGTCCATGTACACAGATCTTTGAAAGTTGCCACCCAGGGAAATAGTGCGGTGAAGAAGGCATATGGCGTACTGGCTTTTATTGGTAGAGGAATTGAGTTCCGGAGTACTGAGGTCATGTTGCAGTTGTATAAGACTCTGGTGCGGCGGCATCTGGAGTATTGTGTGCAGTTTTGGTCGCCATACTATAGGAAGGATGTGGAGGCACTGGAACGGGTGCAGAGGAGGTTTACCAGGATGTTGCCTGGGATGGTAGGAAGATCGTATGAGGAAAGGCTGAGGCACTTGGGGTTGTTTTCATTGGAGAAAAGAAGGTTTAGGGGTGACTTGATAGAGGTGTACAAGATGATTAGGGGTTTAGATAGGGTCGACAGTGAGAATCTTTTTCCACGTATGGAGTCAGCTATTACAAGGAGGCATAGCTCTAAATTAAGGGGGGGTAGGTATAGGACAGATGTTAGGGGTAGGTTCTTTACTCAGCGAGTCGTGAGTTCGTGGAATGCCCTGCCAGTAGCAGTGGTGGATTCTCCCTCATTATGGGCATTTAAGCGGGCATTGGATAGGCATATGGAGGATAGTGGGCTAGTGTAAGTTAAGTGGGCTTGGATCGGCGCAACATTGAGGGCCGAAGGGCCTGTACTACGCTGTATTCTTCTATGTTCTATGTTCTATGTTTCCAAATATCTACTGAAAATACTATAGTTAGAGTACATTAGATGGGTCAGATATTGTTCAATATATGCAGGATGGTTCCCTGACACAGTATGTAGACAAGCCAGTAAGGAGCGAGGTTACGTTGGATTTGTGACTGGGTAATGAACCTGTTCGAGTGTTAGATTTGGAGGTAGGTAAGCACTTTGGTGATAGTGACAACAATTCGGTTATGTTTACTTTACCAATGGAACAGGATAGGTACATACCACAGGGTAAGAGTTATAACTAGGGGATGGGAAATTATGATGCAATTAGGCAAGATTTAGATGCATAGGATACGAAAGGAAAATGCAGGGAATGGGCACGATTGAAATGTGGAGTTTATTCAAGGCGCACTACTACATGTACTTGATAAGTATGTAGTTGTTAGGCAGGGAGGAAGTGGTCGTACAAGGGAGTTGTGGTTTACTAAAGAAGTTGAATGTTATGTCAAGAGGAAGAAGAAGGATTATGTAAGGGTGAGATGTTACGGTTCAGTTAGGGAACTTGAGATTTACAAGGTAGCCAGGAAGAACTAAACGAAAGAGCTAAGAAGAGCCAGGAGGGGGCATGAGAAATCTTTGGCAGCAAGGATCAAGGAAACCCCTTAAGCTTTCTATGGGTATGTCAGAAAAAAAAGAATGACGACAGTAAAATTAGGTCCAATCAAGGACAGTAGTGGGAAGTTCTATATGGAGTCAGAGGAGGTAGGAGAAGAGCTAAGTGAAATTTTTTTTGTCAGTACTCTCACTAGAAAAAAACATTTTTGTCAAGGTTAATACTGAGATACAGGCTCCTAGACTAGAGGTGTTTGAGATTCACAAAGAGGAGGTGTTAGCAATTCCTGAATATGTGAAATAGGTCCTCCGGGCTGGATGGGATTTATCCTAGGATTTTCTGGGAAGTCAAGGAGGAGATTGCAGAGCCTTTGATTGTGATCTTTATGTCATCATTGTCTACAGCAATAGTGCTGGAAGACTGGAGGATAGCATATGTTGCCCCTTGTTCAAGAAGAGGAGTAGAGACAACCCTGGTAATTATAGCCTTACTTCAGTTGTGGGTGAAGTATTGGAAAAGACATAGGATTTATAATCATCTAGAAAAATAGGAATAGTCAACACTGTTTTGTGAAGGGTAGGTCATGCCTCACAAACCTTATTGAATTCTTTGAGAAGATGACCAAACAGTTGGATGAGGATAAAACGGTTGATGTGGTGTACATGGATTTCAGTAAGGCGTTTGATAATGTTCCCCACATTAGGCTATTGCACAAAATATAGAGGCATGAAATTGAGAGTGCTTTGGCAGTTTTGGATCAGAAATTGTCTAATTGAAAGAAGGTGGCCTTCCTATAATGCGGTGACCAACTGCACACAATACTCCAAGTGCAATCACACCAGAGTTTTGTCCAGGTGTATCAAGACCTCATGGCTCTGAAACTCAAACCTTCTCCTAATAAAAATCAATACACCTTCTTAATGCCTTCTTAACCATCCTATCAACATGGGTGGCAACTTTCAGGGCTCTATGCACGTGGACACCAAGATCTCTCTGTTCATCTACATGAACAAGGATCTTGCCATTAGCCCAGTACTCTTTATTCCTGTTGCTCTTTCCAAAGTGAATCACCTCACACTTTTCCACATTAAGCTCCATTTTCCACCACTCAGCCCAGCTCTGCAGCTTTTCTATGTCCCTCTGTAACCTGAAACATCCTTTGATACTATCCACAACTCCACCGACCTGAGTGTCATCTGCAAATTTATTAACCCACCTTGCTGTATGCTTATCAGGTCATTTATAAAAATGACATACAGCAGTGGCCCCAAACAGATCCTTGCAGTACACCACTAATAACAGAACTCCATGGGAAATATTTATCCTGGAGTTCTGTTCCTAGTGGTGTACCGCAAGGATTTTCTGATGCGCTTCCAAAGTGGAAATCAAAATGACCTGAAATAGTTATTGCTTTCTTATGGAGAGGGATGTGGGAATAAGCTAGGAAGTACTCATCTAATTATTCATTATATAGATAAATGAAATGTTGTTCCAATTAAACAACCTCACTGTAGACTAAACCCTCTAATGTTGGCACAGGTTCAAACAGAGATGGCTCATGCATGCTGCAAGACAACATAATTGAAGTGAATTCAGCAACTGGAGCTCACGATAATAATCATGCTCAAAGCAAATGGTGCCCAAAGAATATGTGTGGACTATCACTAAGCCAATGCAGTTACAAAGTCTGATTCATATCCAATTCCACAGTTGGAAGACTGTTCAGAATGTGGGAGAAGAAACTTATATTTTGAAGTTGGACTTACTCACAGGATACTGACAGGTACCTTTATGTGAAAAAACGAAGACAATTTCAGCTTTTCCAACATCAAATGAGCTATACCAATTTAAAGTCATGCCACTTGGTATGAAAAACGCACCAGCAACAATTCAAAGATGATCCAAGAAAGTTATTTCTGGATTAGCCAATTGTGTAATATACATTAACGATCTGGTGATTTTTTTCTTAGTTACACATAGAACGAACATTTGCAGCATTTGTCAGAATTATTCAATTGACTTCCGGAGGCAGGCTTTGAGATAAACCTAGCTAAGAGTAGATTCATTTTGGGAAGCACTAAATAAACATTTATTGTTAGTATTCACACTAGAAAAAGACTATGTTGTTGAGGAGAATACTAGATGGGATTGAGGTTCACGAGGAGGACGTGTTGGCAATCTTGGAAAGTCTGAAAATAGATCCGGCCCCTGGGATGGATGGGATTTCCTAGGATTCTCTTGTAGAGCCAGGGAGGAGATTGCCAAGCCTTTGGCTTTGATCTTTATGTCATCATTGTTAATGGGAATAGTGCCAGAAGACTGGAGGATAGCAGATGTTGTTCCCTTGTTCAAGAAGGGGAGTAGAGACAACTCTGGTAATTATAGACCAGTGAACCCTTCTTCAGTTGTGGGTGAAGTGTTGGAAAAGGTTATAAGAGATAGGATTTATAATCATCTAGAAAGGAATAAGTTGATTAGGGATAGTTAATACTGTTTTGTGAAGGGTAGGTAGTGCCTCACAAACCTTATTGAGTTCTTTGAGAAGGTGACGAAGCAGGTGGATGACAGTAAAGCAGTTGATGTGGTGTATATGGATTTCACTATGCCATTTGTTAAGGTTCCCTACGGTAAGCTATTGCAAAGAAAAAATGGAGGCATGAGATTTAAAGTGATTTAGCGGTTTGGATCATAAATTGGCTTGCTGAAAGAAGGCAGCGGATGGTGGTTGATGAGAAATGTTCATCTTAGAGTTCAATTACTAGTGGTGCACCACAAAGAACTGTCTGGATCCACTGCTGTTTGTCATTTTTATAAATGAATTTGATGAGGGTGTGGAAGGATGGGTTAGTAAATTTGCGGATGACACTAAGGTCAGTAGAGTAGTGGGTAGTGCTGAAGGATGTTGTGGGTTACAGAGGTACATGGATAAGCTGCAGAGCTGGGCTGAGAGGTGGCAAATAGAGCATAATGCGGAAAAGTGTGAGGTGATTTACTTTGGGAGGAGTAACAAGAATGCAGAGTACTGGGGTAATGATAAGATTATTGGTTGTGTTGATTAAGGTTGTTAAGAATGCATACGGCATGTTAGCTTTTATTAGTAGACATGGCTTGCAGGTGCTGGTGCTGGACTAAGTTAAAAATTACACAACACCAGGTTACAGTCACAACCACCGAATGAAGTAGCAACAATCTGAAAGCTCGTGCTTCCAAATAAACCTGTTGGCCTATAACCTGGTATTGTGTGATTTTTCATTTTATTAGCAGAGAGACTGATTTTCAGAACCGTGAAGTAATGCTGCAGCTGGGCAAAACTGTGGTGTGGATGCAATTGGAGTATTGTGTACCATTCTGGTCACCGCATTTAGGAAGGATGTGGAAGCTTTGGAAAGGATTCAGAGGAGATTTACTAGGATGTTGCCTGGAATGGAGGGAAACCCTACAAGGAAAGGCTGAGGGACTTGAGACTGTTCCATTAGAGAGAAGAAGATTGAAAGATGACGTAATTGAGACGTATAAGAAAAGCAGAGAGATAGATACGGTGGACAACGAGAGCCTCTTTCCCCAGATGGTGATGGCTAGCATGAGGTGGCATAGCTTTAAATTGAGGGGTGATAGATATAGGATGATGTCAGAGACAGTTTCTTTACTCAGAGAGTAGTAGGGGCGTGGAACACACTGCCTGCAACAATCGTGAATCGCCACCTTTAAGGGCATTTAAAAGATAATTGGATAGACATATGGATGAAATGGAATAGTGTAGGTTAGATGAGCTGCGGATTGGTTTCACAGGTCGGCGCAAGAGCCAAAGGGCCTGTACTGTGCTGTAGTGTTCTATGTTCTTAACATTGTTATATCTGGTCAGGGCATTGGTGGGGCCTCATCTAGAATACAGTGTACAGTTTTGGTCCCACATTTTAGGAGAGAATATGATACGATTGGAGACAGTTTAACAGAGATTCACGTTTCAGGAAAGGTTATACACATTCAAATTCAGCAGAATTGTGAAGAATGAGCAACGAGTTTAATGAAAGAAGCAGTATTCTGAATGTCTTGTCAGTGCAGGTTAGCCATGCCCCTTTGAAAACAAGGGGCAGGAAAGGCAAGATTCATGAACCATGGATGACAGGAGAAATCGTGCGACGAGCTAACAGGAAAAAGGAAGTATACATAAGATTCAGGCAGCTAAGAACAGAACGGGCCTTGGAGGACCACTCTTAAATGAGGAATGAAGCGGGCTAAAAGGGGTCATGAAATAGCTTTGGAGAGCAAAATTAGGGAGAATCCCAAGGCATTTTATTTTTATGTAAGAGGTGTACAAGATGATTAGGGGTTTAGATAGGGTCGACAGTGAGAATCTTTTTCCACGTATGGAGTCAGCTATTACAAGGGGGCATAGCTTTAAATTAAGGGGGGGTAGGTATAGGACAGATGTTAGGGGTAGGTTCTTTACTCAGCGAGTCGTGAGTTCATGGAATGCCCTGCCAGTAGCAGTGGTGGACTCTCCCTCATTGTGGGCATTTAAGCGGGCATTGGATAGGCATATGGAGGATAGTGGGCTAGTGTAGGTTAGGTGGGCTAGGATCGGCGCAACAGCGAGGGCCGAAGGGCCTGTACTGCGCTGTATTCTTCTATGTTCTATGTTCTAAGCAAGAGGGTAACCAGAGAAAGGGTTGGCCTACTAAAGGATAATGAAGGAAGGTTGTGTGTCGAACCTGAGAAAATGGGTGAGATTCTCAATGATTACTATGCATCAGTGTTCACTGAGGAACCGGTGATGATCCAAGAAGTTTGGATCATAAAGAGGGAAGATGTATTGGGTAGGCTAATGGATATTATGTGGACAAATTCCCAGGACCGGATGGGATCTATCCCAGGCTGCTGAGGGAAGTGGGAGAGGAAATAGCTGGGGCACTGACAGATATCTTTGTAGTATTCTTAAATACAGGTGAAGTGCCAGATGACTGGAGGGTTGCTCATGTTGTGCCCCATACAACAGGAGTAGGGATATTCCAGGTAACTACAAACCAGGGAGCCTGACGTCAGTGTTGGGAATGTTGCTGAAGAAGGTACTGAGGGATAGGATCTATTTATATTTGGAAAATAATGGGCTTATCAGTGATAGGCAACATGGTTTTGTGCAGGGCAGATTGTGCCTTACCCACAACATCGAGAAAGGTGACCAGTGGTGTTCTACAGGGATCACTGCTGGGGCTGCTGTTGTTTGCAACATACATAAAATATCTGGACTAGGGTATTGTTGGTTTGATCAGTAATTTTGCAGATGACACGAAAATTGGTGGAGTAGCTGAAAACATTCGGGGGCTGCCAAAGAATACAGGAGGGTATAGATAGATTGGAGAGTAGGGCAGAGAAGTGGCAGATGGAGTTCAGTCCTGGCAAATGCATTTTGGGAAGTCTAATTCTAAACTCTAGAAAGAGCCTTGGGAAAAGTTGATGAGTGGAGAGATCTGGGAGTTCAGGTCCATTGTACTCTGAGGGTGGCTGCACAGATGGATCGAGTGGTCAAGAAGGCATATGGTATGCTTGCCTTGATAGGACGGGGTATTGAGTATAAGAGCTGGCAGGTCATGTTAAAATTGTACAAGACATTGGTTCAGCCGCATTTAGAATACTGTGTACAGTTCTGGTCGCCACATTACCAAAACATGTGGACACTTTGGAGAGGTGCAGATAAGGTTTACGAGGATGTTACCTGCTATGGAAGATGCTAGCTATGAAGAGACGTTGAGTAGGTTAGGTTTGTTTTCATCAGGGTCATAGCTACAGAATTAAGGTTCAGTTATTGTAAAATAAGGAATGCCTTCTCTCAGATGGAAGTGAATCTTGAAAGTTCCAAATCCCAGAGAGTTGACAAAATATTTAGGTAAGATACAGATGAAGTTTTGAGTGTCAGCGACCTGATGGCCATGAAGAATTGACAGAAATGAAAGTCGTGGTTTGGGATAGGTTAGCCTTTATAAAAAAGCTGTGTTTATTCAGACCAGAGATTTTGCAGACACAGCACTAGGTGAAGTGCATGTGGGTCTGCTGAATGACCAACAAGTGGTGCAAAACTTACAGAGTGGAGACTCTTCAATTACGGAGGAGGAGACTCTACAAATCGTGTTTGCTCCTGAACAACTGTTACTACCGTCTGATACTCATGAGTGGGGTTACACGGTGTAGTGACTGAATAGTCTCCTCCAGTTGCTACACACCAGACTTGTTAACTTAATGGCCCAGTGCTGTTCCTGTTTAGGAAGATTGAGAGGCTGAGTGGAATAAATCAAACATTGGAAAGAGGAGCAAGAGTCGTTCTTTTGATACTTTCACATAGCTCCACCAATCAATAAAGACAGAGTTGTTCTGGTTGCACTGTCAGCTACACTTGCCTCTCTGCACCTATCAGTATTGATTAACTTGCCAACCAAAAATTTAATCTAAATCAAAAATTCTGGTCACCACACTACAAAAAAGATGAGGATACTTTGGAGACAGAGCAGAAAAGGTGTACCAGGGTCATGGGGGTTTGCATGATTATAACTATGAAGATGATTGGAAAGGTCACCCTTTAAATTTCTTGACTTCAGAGTCCTGAGATCTTGGGAAATTGGCCAGGTCACCTTTGCTTGTTCTGTTTGTATCATCTATTGCCCTGAACTGTTTTTCTGTCCTGCCTGTTTGTTTTGTGTGTCTATGTTCATCCTTGCTGCATCTGTTCTTTATTCTCAACTATCTGACCCTCCATTCAATTTCCCACCGAGCAATGGGAAACTGTGCACGAACGCAATAGGTGGTTAGAGGATAATGTCAAAGATGGTGTTAAGGCAGCTGCAAGGCAGCTGCAAGGCTGACCTTGGAGAAGTTACCTATTGCCTACAGAAGGCAAATGGGTCCATCCCTGATGTCATTGCCCGCTTCAAGGATGTCTGGGTCTTCTCAGTGGGCATACCCTTACTAGAAAATGAGAAATCAGCTGTCCAGATACTTGTAGACAGCATGTTGCCCTGGCATGCTCAAGTTTACAAATCACAAAATTTGACCTGGCAGACAACAAAGTTTGGGGATACACTAATCACTATAAACAATTTGCATAGACAGGGACTATTTCAGATTAGGAAAGAGAGAGAGAGGTATACCCCCGGCTCCTGCAGCCAGAACACCTGAGAGAGAGTCATGGCCAGGTACAGTGGCATCCTGATCGAACTAGAGACCAGCGTAGAGTCTGTGGAAAGCAGGGTCACTGGGCAAAAGATTGCTGGGCAACCACCACTCAGCGGCAGCCGAATCCTGCCACCCTCCCTCTTCCCCCGTAAGCACAACCAAATCGGGCTCCTCCACAGAGGCAGCCTCAGCAGGCCACCTACACTACGAATGAGCCATCCCCACCCACCCATCCCCGAGACCCTAGGGCTGTGGTGGGAAGGAGGTTTTGCAGGCCACCTCTATACACCTATCCCACTCCCCATCTGAGAATCCAATGATGGATGTGGAGATAGGGATCGTCTCATTTCGGTTTTGATGGACTCCAGAGCCACCCACTTATCTGTGCCTCCATCTGTGAAACTTCTCCTTAGTTCTGAGGGTGTCCTCATCATGGGTGGCTGTAGACGACCCCTGGTAGAGCCACTGCCAAATCCAGTCCTCTTTAGCATTGGTCGTGTGACAGTCCCTGACACAGCAACAATTTCCTCATCCTCTCCAGTAGCCCTGATCGGCTGTCAAACAGTGTGTCAATTAAACGCCTCCATTCACTGCGCTCCCCAGGGTGTCACCTTTAGAGATTCCCGGTTCTCACTGCTCTATGCTGCAGGCTGGCATGGCCGGCAACCTGGACCTATACTACTTCCCCACCTCCCCACCCCAAGAACGTTTACACTTGGTCATGCATGCATACACCTGGGCATGTCCTCCTTGACCCCATTCTTTCCCTCTTGCCCACCGCCCCTCCATCTCGCACTACCTCCTTCCAGCACTGGGTGGTTCAGTACAGGTCCTTTGGCCCTCGATGTTGCACCGCCCTGTGAAACCAATCTGAAGCCTATCTAACCTACACTATTCCATTCTCATCCATATGCCTATCCAATGACCATTTAAATGCCCATAAAGTTGGTGAGTCTACAACTGTTGCAGGCAGAGTGGTCCACGCCCTTTCTACTGTCTGAGCAAAGAAACTACCTCTGTCCTATATGTATCACCCCTCATTTAAAGCTATGCCCCTCATGCTATCCATCACCATCCTCGGAAAAAGGTTGTTATTGCCCAGCTGATCTTATATGCCTCAATTAAGTCACCTCTCCACTCCTCTTTAATGAAAACAGCCTCAAGCCCCTCAACCTTCCCTCGTAAGATCTTCCCTCATTACCTCTCCTCTGAACCCTTTCCAAATCTTCCACATCCTTTCTATAATGTGGTGACCAGAACTGTGCACAATACTCCAACTGCAGCCACACCAGGGTTTTGTGCAGCTGCAGCATGACCTCATGGTTTGATTAGATTAGATTAGATTACAGTGTGGAAACAGAGCCTTCGGCCCAACAAGTCCACACCGACCCGCCGAAGCGAAACCCACCCATACCCCTACATTTACCCCTTACCTAACACTACAGGCAATTTTAGTATGGCCAATTCACCTGACCCTGCACATCTTTGGATGGTGGGAGGAAACCGGAGCACCCGGAGGAAACCCACGCAGACATGGGGAGAACGTGCAAACTCCACACAGTCAGTCGCCTGAGGCGGGAATTGAACCCGGGTCTCTGGCGCTGTGAGGCAGCAGTGCTAACCACTGTGCCACCGTGCCGCCCAAAACTTGATCCGAACTTGATCCCTCCACTGATCAAAGCTGACACACCAAATGCCTTCTTAACAGCCCTATCAACCTGGGTGGCAATGTTTAGGGGTATGAACTCACTCATGGCCTCAGAGCATTGTTTAAGGAATGCATAACAGCTATCTCTAAGCTCTCCCCACCTACCACATGAACTGAACTGCTAGCTTTCTTGGGTATGACCAACTACTGCAGAGACTAGATACCTGACCACCATGCCATTGGTGCACCCCTACACGAGGCACCCTCACCAAAGCAAGAAACAAAGGTGTGCATGGACACCTGAAATGGAACACACTTTTAGAGAATTCAAGCAGCACTTAATTTCCGTTCCCGCTGTAGCGCTCCCTGACTATACACAGCCATTTCAACTCTATGTGGCTGAAAAAGAGAGACATGCGTCCGGCATTTTGACACAAATGTATGGGGATCTCCAGTATCCTGTAGCCTTTTACTCTGTACAATTGCCACTTGTTGTAACGGGAATGCTGGCCTGTTTAATAGCCATGGCGGCCACTGCTGTAATGGTACATAAGTCTATTGTGCTGGATTGTCCATCCACTGTTTTGGTCCCCCATTCTGTCTCCCTGCTGCTTAATTTAGCAGCAACGCAACATTTCACAGCCACTAGGAGAATAGGCTATGAGGTCACACCTATCACAACATGCCAACCTTTCCCTTCAGCAGGTCCCTGCTTTGAACTCTGCCACCCTTCTTCCTGTCACCCAAGAACCCTAATCGAAGGCTGTGACTAGTTAGACCGAGTTCAACAGGTTGTCACCCCGCGCCCTGACCACTTTGAGACACCATTACAGAACCCTGACCTAATCCACTATAACGACGGGTCCTCATTCAGACCATCAGACCAATGAACGTTAGTGGGCTAGGCTAGACTAGGCACCCCTTTTGAGACCGTTGAGTCTGCTGCTCTACTGGACGGGACATCCGCACAAGCTGCAGAGCTATTCGCCCCCACCAGTGCCTGCATTCTCACCGAAGGTAGTTCAGCTAGCATTTAGACAGACTCCAGATACGCCTTTGGAGATGTGCATGGCTTTGGCTCCTCCGGAAGCAAAGGGGATTTATTACCTCTTCAGGGAAACACCCCCAGCCTGTTGACACTTTACTAAAAGCCATCCTGCTGCCCTCTACTCCAGCTGTTATAAAATGTGCTGACCACACCAATGCCGATGATCCTGTCACCCATAGGAATGCCTGCACTGACGTGGCAGCTCATCAAACTGCTTTAAATCCCACCACATCAGTTTTACAACCTCCCAGAATACTGGAACCCCCGACGCCTCTTGACCACAGGGCAGCTCAACAAGCTGCTCCCCAGGCAGAAAGTGACAGCTGGGTCCACCTCAGCACTAAAAAGAATCCGCTGCTCCAGGCCTGATAGTGCACCCCCATAGCCGTATTATTTGCCCCAAAGCCCACTTACATGTCCTGCCCATAGTAGGCCATGGTGTTGGCCGTGCAGGGAATTGGGGAATGATACATGCTGTGAGGAGGGCCTGGTATACACAAGGGTTCACAGCTGCTTCCCAAACACTACTGTCACACTGTGTAATATGCCTGAAAAACAATGCAGGCAAGCCCGTGGCCAGGTACGACAACTTTCCCATCCCTGAGGGACCCTTCATTCACCTACAAATTTACTTTGCCCACATGCTAAGCAAGCAGGGTTTCTAATACATTCTGGTAATCCTCGACATGCTTTCCAAATGGTTGGAAGCATTCTCAACAAGAAGGCATGACAGTATGTCAATGATTAAGAGTCTAATAAGTTAAAAATCACACAACACCAGGTTATAGTCCAACAGGTTTAATTGGAAGCACACTAACTTTCAGAGCGACGCTCCTTCAACAAGAATTTATAGCAAGAATTTATAGTGTGATGTAACTGAAAAACTTTTCAATGTATAATTTCAGTTACATCACACGCAAATTCTTGCTATAAATTCTGTGTTAGGATTGAGCCCTCCATCATCACCTGATGAAGGAGCGTCGCTCCCAAAGCTAGTGTGCTTCCAATTAAACCTGTTGGACTATAACCTAGTGTTGTGTAATTTTTAACTTGGTACACCCCAGTCCAACACCGGCATCTCCAAATCATGAGTCTAATGAGGAATGTCATCTCGAGATTTGGGATCACAGACAATATTAATAGCGCCAAAGGATCCCACTTTACCGCAATTATTACAGCAGGGATTAGCAAGGCCCTGGGCATTATGTAGAAATGCCACATCCACTATCATCCCCAGTCCTCAGGCATGGTGGAAAGGATGAATGGCACACGTAAAAAAACCTTGACTAAAGTTACCCAAGAGACAGGTCTGTATTGGCCAGATGCCTTGCCTTTGGCCCTGTACACCTTACATAGCCAGGTGAACCGGACCACGGGGCATACCCCACTTGAGGTCCTTATGGGCAGGCCAACGCCAACAGAGTCCAGATTAGAGTGGTGCTGGAAAAGAACAGCAGGTCAGGCAGCATCCGAGGAGCAGGAAAATCGATGTTTCAGGCAAAACTCTTCATCAGAGATTGCACCCCCAAAACTCACTATGGATATCGCACTGCCCCTGACACAAGAGGCCCTGCTGGACTATGTCCAAGCACTCAGTAAAATGGTAGCTGATAACTATGACCTAGTAAAAACAGCCATGCCCACTCTCCAATGTGAGCCATTACATCCGTTCCAACCTGGGGACTGTATAATGATCGAATTGTTTGAAAAGGACTCTCTCTCTCTCTCCTAGGAGGAAAGGCCTATTCCGTGTACTCCTGACAACCTGAACAGCTGTCAAAATGGAAAGGATACCCGATTGGACACACAGAACACGATCAAAAGGGCTCTGCCCCGAAAGAAGTCAAGCAGGAAGCGCAGTGAGCACCATCTCTCCAAATAACCATCGAAGAAGCCGCCGTAGCTGTCATGTTTCTTTTCACCCTGGCGACTCTGATGGGACATAATGGACCCAAGAGCATGGAGTGAGATGCGTTAGCGTTCACAAAATACATTTCTGTACATGGACTATGTCTATTGCTCAAAAAACTAACCACAGTAGCTGTTGGGTTTGATCTCATGTGCCATGCACTCCCACGGGACCTTCCCCTGAGACACATTCGATTTAATGAATCGGATATGGCTGAATGGTGGCTGCAGAGAGACAGTTCCCCCTGTGGTGAACTCTGTCAACCTGCTGACTGGAATGCTGACTTACAGGGATAACTACCCAGCATTTTGGAAGTCAGCAGGATATCCACTAGAAAAATTTGAAAGTTGGTTCAATCCTCGGTACAATCTTTCCCATGAACACAGCCTTGCTCTTCATGGAGACTACAGGAGGAGGTACACCCAGTGGATCCATCTGCCTGAGACATAACCTTCTGTCAGGATGGAATGCTGGCACCAGCACGTGTGTTAATTCCCTGCTCCTATCTCATTGACCAGTCGATCCAGAGCAGATGGGAGCACACTGAATCTTCAGATCTTTAACAGAACTGCACGAAATGTCAATTTAACGACCGTCTGGACAGGGTCTCAGACTGACCACCAGCGGACATACTTTGGCACATATTTCATTTGTGGCCACAAGGCCTATGCCTTGTTGCCAGTGTCCTGGACGGGGAGCTGCTGTGTTGGGTATGTGGTTCCCTTTGTGTACCATTCCCACTCACCTCCTTGCAAGAAGGCACTGCCTCGCAGAAAGAGAACCCTTGCCACAATTGACCCGATTCTCACCATCTTTTCACCAACCTATGCAGCTTTCCATCTAACAATAGTGACCGAGCAATTGGCTATCACCTAGGAGGAGGTGGCAAATGCCACGGCCAAGGTTATGAGCCAGCTAAATGCGGAGGCGATTGCCATCCACACCATTATTTCACAGAATAGAATGGCCTTAGACTATCTGTTAGCCGAAAAAGGGGGCACATGTGCCCTCATCTGCTCCGACTATTGCACTTATATACCCGACCTCAGTGAGAACATTACTAACCTTGCCGAAAATATCCAACAGGCGGCTGCTGTACTGCATGCACAGCACTTACAGTGGGATCTGTGGAGCTGGCTGTGCTCTTGGCTGGGATCCTGGTGTACAGCCTTCTGCAAGGACTCATTGTCTTCATTGCAGTCTTCGCCCTTATTACAATCCTCATTATGCCAATTAAACAGTGCTGTCTGCGCTTGTGCTCACGAATGCTGCCCCCTGCCCCACTGACCACCCAACTCACCAAAAGTCACAATGTTTATCACAATACAGAGCATCCAGACTCAGACCACGTGGACTCCGACCAGTCTGACTCTGGGGGTTACCCAACTGACACTGAACTTTCCCCACCAAACAACCCCGCTGGCTCCAGCTACATCCCCCTTTCACCGCAGCTCATGACCTGCTACTTGCTTAAAAATATAGGGTGAATTGTGGGAGAGGGAAAAACCACTTTGCATGCAGACCACTCACTTATAGACACTATCATTGTCCTTAGTCACAGAGGGTCTACCCATAATACCACTGCTACCTCAACTTGGCCACACTTCGGAACTGACAGTGAAAGCGACATTACCTAAACCCTTGTTGACTGAAGGAGCATGTTATCTCAATGACTTGCTAATGAGATTCACTGCCTCAAAATGACATTCATGATTTGGAGACGCTGGTGTTGAGTTGGGGTGTACAAAGTAAAAAAATCACACAACACCAGGTTATAGTCCAATTGGTTTATTTGGAAGCACTAGCTTTTGGAGCACAGCTCCTTCATCAGGTGAATTCCACAATGGCATCACAGCTCCTGAAATCCCAAGGGCACTCCCTGTCTCCCCAGGAACCCAGTCACCATAGTGTCCATGCAGAATAAATGTCACCAGGCTACTTGAGATGAATGCTTATTGCCCGATGAAATTCTAGCAGCTGAATATTAACATCTATTTCTGTAGGTTAACTAACTTCTTGTTGCCATTGTTAACTGATTGATACAGCTGGACTAGAGCATTGTTCCATCAAATGAGATTGAAACTGTATTGCTTTGTACTTAACATTGATCTCTGTAACCCTATAAGAACTGACTGTACCTGGAGCTAATGGAAGATGGGCTGAGACTCATCTACACAGACCATATACCTCTTCATAAAATAAACCAGTGTGTATGTCAATTTCACAAGATCCACGTATGGGCTTTGTTTATAAATGGGTAAAAACAATGACTGCAGATGCTGGAAACCTGATTCTGGAGTAGAGTGGTGCTAGAAAAGCACAGTAGTTCAGGCAGCATCCGAGGAGCAGGAAAATCAATGTTTTGGGCAAAAGCCCGTCATCAGGAATGGGGACAATTGACTGGGAGAGAATATCGCGAGAAAGACAATGGAACAGCAATAGAAGGAGTTTCTGGGAGGAATTCAGCAGACACAGCAGAGATTCGTCCTGAGGACAAAGAAGTATGATACAGGGAGGATGAGGTGACCATGGCTGACCAGGGAATTCAGGGACAGCACAAAAGGAAAGATAAAAGCATATAATCTGGTAAAGGGCAGTGAAACTGTAAGATTGGGAAGCTTACAAAACAAGCAGTAGGCAATGAAAAAAAGAAATAAGGAAGAAGAAGAAGAGTAAATAAGAGATAAGCTAGCCAATAATATAAAGGAAGATTATGTTACATATGTCTTTACATACATAAAGTGCAAAAGAGAGGCAAAAGTGCATCTTGGATCACTGGAAAATGACACGGAAAGACAGTGTTGGGAAACGAGAAAATGGCCGAGGAACTAAATAATTACTTTGTGTCAGTCTCCATGGTGGAGGACACGAATAATATTCTAAAAATTCAAGAAAGTGAGGGGACTATGCTGAGGCTAGGGGCCATCACCAATGAGAAGGTGCTAGAAAAACTACATAGCCTGAAGGTGGATAAATCACCTCAACCAGATGGACAAACTCAGGAGCTCGAAGGGAGATAGCTGAAGATATAATGGAGGCGTTAGTGATGATCTTTCAGGAATCACTTCAGTCGGGGAGAGTGCCAGAGGACTGAAAAATCACGAATATGTGTTGAAAAACTAAGTAAGGCTAAAGATGGAAAATTACAGACTGATTAGCCTAGGCTTGGATGTGGCTAATTCTGGAATCCACTGTGAAGGATGGGATTTCTGAATACTTGGAAGTCTATGATAAAATAGGGCTAAATCAGCATGGGTTCATTAAGGAGAGGTCATGCCTGACAAATCTTCAAGAAATCTTTGAGGGAGTAACGAGCAGCTTAGACCAAAGAGCTCTAGTGGTGTTGTCTATGTGAATTTCAAGAAGGCCTTTGACAAGTTGCTACACAGAGGCTGCTGAATAAGGAAAGGGCCCATGGTGTTAGGGCAAGATGCTAGCATGCATAGAAATGTTGCTGTCTGGCAGAAAGCCAAGAGTGGGAATAAAAGGGTCTCCTCGGGATGACAGACGGTAGTAAGCGGTGTTCTGCAAGAGTCAGTATTGAGATCACAAGTTTTCACTTTATATTGCGATGAAACTGCTCCTTTGACAAGCCCTTGGCTTTTTTTTCTTTCAGAGAGGTCTTAAACATCACAGACTCCAAAAAGTCTGGGGTTGAAGGGTTTTAGGGCCAATTTGAAAAAGCTAACTGATACTGTCTCCAGTAGAAAAGTTTTCAAGTATTAAAAAAAAGTATTTACAATGGAATCATCATAGAATCCCAACAGTGTGGAAACAGGCCCTTTGACCCAACAAGTCCACACTGACCCTCTGAAGAGTAACCCACCCAGATCCATTCCCCGACGGTTACCTCTGAATAATGCACCTAACCTACACATCCCTGAACACTATAAACAATTTAGCATGGCCAAATCACCTAACCTACATATCTTTGGATTGTTGGAGGAAACTAGAGCACCCGCAGAGTACCCACACAGACACGGAGAGAATGTGCAAACACGATACAGACAGTCGCCCACGGCTGTAATAGACCCTGGGCCCCTGGTGCTGTGAGGCAGCCCTGCCTAGTCACTGAGCCACCAAGTCACAGGAGTGGCCTATTCTCCCAGTTAACCTTACTCTGGTTTTGTTTGATTTTTAGCAATAGTGTGGAAAAAAACCCCTGGACTCAAAGAATCAGGTACAGGCTGGTACTCTGACTACTCTCCTGTAAGAATCTGTGTTTGCTTTTACCTTTTGTACCTAGGGCTGTTTATGGGGATTGCTGCAATTACTTAGAACAAGCATTATTAAGTTGGGATGATCTGTTGGGTTTTCAGAGATTTTAAGTTATTCAGTATTCTGTTTTCTGGTGTTTGTGTTTCATTCAGTAATCGAGTAATAAAATCTGGTTTGTTTGTAACTAGGTGGTTTGACCAGTGGCACCTCTGCTGGAATATCAGCTTTACACCCCTGCTTAAAACAATCAGCAAATTTGGGTTTGGGCGACCTCTTGAAATGTTTTGAGGGTGTCTGGACTGGTCCATAACAGATTGGGGGCTCTTTGCGGGATTTTTTCAGTAGCTCCAAATTGGGATTCAGGTTGTGAGACTCAAAGGCAGCGAGTCATAAGTGTTAGTGTCTTTTGTTCTGGGTGTTGCATTTGGTTGGTTTAAATAACGCTTGGGATAGCAATGGCTCTATCATTAAACAAAGGGTTTTCTTGGGGGTGGAAGAAGTGACTTGCAAAAGATCATTAAGCCAAGCTGCTGGAATTAGCAGGCAAGTTGGAGTTGTAGGCGTCTCCTTCCATGAGGAAAGGAGAGATAATTAAAGCAATAGCTGAGCATTTAAACTTTATGGAAGCACCATCAGAACCTTTAGAGAGGGCGAAAACTCAATTAAAATGGAAACAGCTTGAGTAAGAATCAAAAGACAAAGAATTTGCATTAAAAGCAGAGGAAAGAGAAAAAAATGAACTGCTTTAGCAGAAGAGAAAGAAAAAGAGAGAAAGTTTGAAGTTCAGAAATTGGCACTTAGACAGGCAAGTCAGCTTAAAAGGATGGAGATGAAGGTTGAAACTAAGTGTAGTAAGGATGAACAAATCCATAGTGGTCTAAGGCCAGTTGAAAACTGTTTAAATATATTCACGGATTGTTTAAATTTGATGGGAAGGCTGTGGAAGCCTTTCTCACCTCATTTGAAAAAGTGTCAAAACAAATGCAGTGACCAGTGACCAGACAAACCTTGTAGGTAGAGCTAGTGAGATATCTGCATCTCTATCAAAGGAGGTATCTGGGGATTATCAGGAGGTGAAGAAAGCCATCTTAAGTGCATATGAGCTTGTGCCATAAGTGTGCAGACAATGTTTCAGGAATCTAAGGAGATAAAACCTACATTGAGTTTGAAAGGATCAAACAAAGGAATTTCGATAGGTGGAGAAGGGCAGTGAAAATAAAATTCTTCGAGAGACACTTACTTCGGTGGTGGTCATAACTTCAGTTCCTGAAGTATGAGAATGCATGTGGAAGAGCGTAGAATTAAAACTTCAAGATTAGCCAAACAACTGGCTGATGATTTTGTATTAATCCAGAAAGCAAAGTTCGGTTTCCAAACTCAATTTCAATCCGTGAGGGATTGAAATTGTGGAAAAGAGAAATCCTCATGTGGACAGGGAAAGGTATATCTCAGTGAAGATTGTAAGGATAACGTACCCCAGGGTAACAAGGAAACCTTTGAAGGGGAAAGAGAAGTTAAAAAGCTCTGGTGTTTTCACCATAATAAAGTAGGCCACATGAAATCACAGTATTGGCAGTTTAGGAAAAGCACTGGGGAGCCAGATGTAGGAAAACAAGATAAGTCAGTGAATTTTGTTGGAATGGTACCAGAAGGCATAGAGATAGCTAGAAAGCTGCACAAAACATACAAGCTGGTCAGAGGTTGGTTAAGGAGGAAGTGCCAGATCTTCTTAAACTACATACCTGCGAAGGTAAGGTTTACTCACATAGGCCAGGAAGACAGGTAAAGAGATTTCAGTATTAAGAGACACAGGATCCTCTCAATCTGTGATGCTAAAAAAATGAGGATATAAGTGCTACTGACGGACTGTAGCCAGAAAAGGTACGAGTAACGGGACTCCATAGTAAGACAAGAATCACTCAGGTATGTAACGTGAGGTTAGATTATCCAAGGAAGAGTGGAGAAATCGTGGGATGATTGTTGGACAGACTCTCAGATCTAGGAAGATTTGTCCAATCCAATAATATAGCAATTGTGGTTGAAAGGTCAGTAGAAACTTGGGCAACTGAATATTTGCAAGACACAGATTCTGGGATGTTTCCTAACTGTGTAGTACCGAAGTCACAAAGTCACCAGCTGAAACAGGAGAGACCAAAGAGTACAGATAAGAAAGTTGAAGTGGAATTAGCAGAGACCCTGTTAGATCAGATGGTCGAGACAAGCCAGAAGCAGATAAATGACAATGCATAGCTCAGATAAATTAACTGAGTTATAGCAGAAAGGTGAAAAAGTAAAGCAATTATATAAAAAGGCACACACAAAAAAAGAACGCAAAGACATCCCTGAATCTTATTATCTTAAAAATGATGTCTTAATGAAGAAATGAAGACCATCATTAAATTCAGGCAGATGGAAAGTGGACAGAAGTTCATCAATGGTGTTGTCAGTGGGGTATAGAAAGGAGGTATTGTGAGTGGTGCATGAGATAGAACAAGGGGGTCATTGAGGAGTGAGAAAAACACAAGCTAAAATACAAAACATTTTATGTTCTGGGCTGCCCAAGGATATAGTTGAATTTTGCCAGATATGTCATACTTGTCAGGTAATTGGAAAACCACAAGCAAAAATAAAACTTACACCTTTACTGTCAATTCCTGCATTTCAGGAACCTTTTACAAGAATCTTAATTGATTGCGTAGGTCCTCTACACAAAACAAAATGTGGGAATAGTATTTGTTACCAATAAGGGAGGAATTAATCAAATTTTCCATTCGATATGGGCTACCAACAGGGATACAATCAGATCAAGGAACAAACTTCACATCAAAACTATTCAAGAAAGTTATGGACAGTTCAGGAATAAAACCATTCAAATCTAATAAGTACCATCCAGAATCACAGATGTTATGAAATGCAGCAGAGAAAAGATTCACCAGAGAATGCAGCAGAGAAAAGATTCACCTCCTGCTGTAATTTGTTAGAATTTGAGAGGTAAAGAACTATTGTAGAGGTCACTATTTAAAGTAAAAAATAACAACTTTATTACTTTTTGTCTAAGAGAGAATATTAACTAACAACAACTTATAACTCCTTTCTCTTAAACCTATCTTTTACCTCCCCCTCTCCAATATTAGTCCGATAAAAAAATCCTGATTACGATTTACAGAAAGATAATCATGTTTCAAAACCAGTCAGCTTTGCTATGTTTCCTCTGTAGATTCTCTCTCCTGCTCAGTTTTGATGTTTCTTCTGCGCAAACTCCTTCTGCAGACAGGTACATCTCATAGAGCTCTTACCAGCAGCCTACATCTGTTGGTCTTTTGGCAGTTTTCTTTGTCATTCTAGGTAACTGTTCAAAATGCCTGATTTTTTTACCCCAAGGCATCAAATCGTTTAATTGGCTTTAATATTGTCAAAATATTAAATTCGAACTTGATTGGACTCTAATATCTTGGGGCATAATTTAAACTGATTGGCCGAATTTGAATTTGTTTTTGTCTCATGGCAACCCAGCTACTCTTGCTGTTCGACCAAATGTTACATTTTTACCTTGTTCCAGACACTCCATGTTTCTCTAAGTCCTTGATAGTTTTTTCAACTCTCTTAAAGGTACAGTACACCTACACCTTCATAACACAGGGAATCGAGCAAATTCAGTCCATTTGAATTAGTTTTAGGGCATGAAGTAAGAGAACCGTTAAGGTTGAGGGATCTGGCCTGGTCCATAACAATATCTTAAAGATGTGGATGAAGGAACTGAGAGCATTCTGGCTAAGTTTGCAGATGATGCAAAGATAGGTAGACAGACAAATGGCATCGTGGAGGCAGGAAGGCTGCAAAAGGATTGGTACCAGTTGGGAGAATGGGCAAAGAAGTGGTAGATGGAGTACAACATGGGAAAGTGTGAGGTCATACACTTTGATAGGAAGAATGGAGGTATGGATCATTTTCTAAATGGGGAGAAAATTCACAAGTCTGAAGTGCAAAGAGACCTGGGAGGTCTATTTAGGATTCTCTCAAGGCAAACTTGCAGGTTGAATATGTAGTTAGAAAGGCAAATGTAATGATGGCATTTATTTTGGGAGGACTTGAATATAAAATCAGCAATGCACTTCTGTGACTCTATAAGACTCTGGTCAGACTACATTTGGAGTACTGTGCGCAGTTGTGGGCCCCATATCTAAGGAAGGTTATAATGGCCCTGTTGAACATTCAGAGGAGGCTCATGATAATGGCCCCAGGAATGGAAAGCTGAACATATGAGGAACGTTTGAGGACTCTGGGTCTACACTCGTTATGGTTTAGAAGTATGAAGGTGGATCTAATAGGAACCTGCAGAATATTGAATGGCCTGGACAGAGTGGGTGTTGGGAAGCTTTTTCCAGTAGCAGGAGAGCCAGGGTCTGAGGACACCGCCTTAGAGTAATGAGAAGACATTTTAGAACAATATAAGGAGAAACGTGTTCAGCGAGAGAGTGGGGAATTTATGGAATTCACTTCACGAACGTTTGTGGAGACTAGGTCATTGAGCATGTTTAAGACAGAGGTTCTTGATCATCAAGGGTTACTGGGAGAAAACAGGAGAATGGGTTGAGAAACTAATTAACCATGATTGAATTGCTCAACAGATTCGACGGGCTGAATGGTCTAATTTTTACTACTATGTCTTATGCTTTATGGTCTTATGAATGGGAAGGGAATGGAGGGATATGAAACCTATAAATGAAGACAGGTTTAGTATGAATGGGTAAAATGTGTCACCGCAGGCTTGAAAGGCCGATGTTCATTTCCCCTGCTGTTTTGTTGTATATTATTTGTTCTAATTTCCACATCTCTGAGCAAATTTAAAGAGACAGTCTTCACTGGCTTTTCAGGAAACAAAAGGTTCAGAATTGAACAGCCCTTTGGGATTTTATCCTCATCTCTGTTCTGACTCACTTTGGGGGAGTCACTGCATCCTACTCTAATCCCACTCCGACACAGGTCGAAACAAGTTATACATGACCAGGCTGGATATGATGCCAATCACGTGGGTCTCAAATTGGATCAATGTTAAGACGAAGCTTTCGAGGTTTCCTAAGTTACCAACAGTTATGTAACTATTTATGATCAAAACGAATGTACTCAAACAATGATACATAGAAAAATTCCAAGCAATTGACACTCACTTTCCTTCTGAGAAACTGACACTCATAAACACACATTCAAATGTCTGACGACACACAGAATGAATGTGTTACGTACACATTCACCTCCATAAGACCAAACAATAGTGAAGCAGATTAGGCCAATCAGCTCCACGAGTCTGCTCTTGCTTTCGAATATGGCTGATACTTTTATCAACTAATTTCTCCTGCATTCTCCTTGTAACCTTGATTCTGTCCTAATTAAAAACCTTTCTTTCCCTGTTTTAAATAGACGCAATAGCTTGGCTTTGACAGCTCTCTGTGGCAATGCGTTCCATAGATTAATAATCCACTGGTGGAAGAAATCCCTCCTCATCTCAGTTCTAAAGTTTGTCCCTTCTCTCTGAGACTGTTCCCTCGAGTCCGAGACTCTTCTAGTCTTGGAAACATCTTCTCCACATCCACTGTAGCGTTGTCTGTCAGTATTCTCTAAGTTTCAATCAGATTTCCCCTCATTCCTCTAAATTCCAATGAGTACAGCCACAGGGTCCTTATCACTCCTCCTGTGGCAAGCACTTCACCCATGTGATCATTCTAAATAACCAATTCTGGAACCCTTCCAATGCCAGGAATTCCACTCTTAGATATCTGGCCCGAAACTGCTCACAATATTCTAAGCTCACGAGCATCAAGTTCTGAGGAGTGATAGTTGCCAACAATCTGTCCTGCTTCATCCACAATGATGGTTAAAAAGCACACTAACACTTGCATTTCTTTCAAAGGTGAAGGAAATTCAACTTTTCTAAAATGACTCATGCCTATTTTTTATAGATGGATCGTAGAAAACATCCTATCTGGATACATCACAACTTCTCTGCACGAGACCGCAAGAAACTACAGAGAATCATGAGCACAGCCCAGACTATCGCACATACCAGCCTTCCAAAACTGACTCCATCTATACTTCCAACTGCTTCTGGAAAACAGGTAATATAATCAAAGATCTTTTCTACCTGGATTGTATTCTTTTCCAGCCTTTTCCCATTCAGCAGAGACACAAAAGTTTGAAAATGCATATATTATATACAGGAACGCTTCTTCCCACTGTTATCAAACTTTTGAATAGGCCTTGCAGGCGAGAAAGTTGAATACTCTCTGCACTTTTACTACACCTGTAACACTAGCATTCGGTTCTATTACTCTGCTCAAGATAGCGGTAGCTGGGTAAGCAACGTTTAGTTCTTATGCTTGGGACTCAGAATCAGCAGAGCCAGTGGCATCAGGTTTCCATTTCTTCCGCCTTTTCATAATGCATTCAGCAGCGGTGGAGGCAGGCAACATTGGCAGCAGAGGGTGAGCCTGGAGCATGAACGCCGGAGCCCACAGTGAGTGGTGGAGACTGGACAATCAGTGAGGAAGAGGTCTACAGAGAGGAAAAGATGAACGGTTTTCTGCTATTTCAGTAATTTCAATTTAACATTTATTGAATCATTATGTTATCATTTAATCAGTTATCCAATATGCTGGATGAGCTGAGCAATTATGTCCTCAGTTCCATGGTCCAGATTGTTAATCTTATGCATATAACATGAATCATTGTGGTCCCAATTCTGACCAATGTGGAGCTCCACTAGTCATTGGCTGAAAAAGATTCCTTTATCCCGACAATATCAAATTTAAAAAACCCAGTAAAACCGATTTACTTATGTTTGCTATGATTTACCTGTATACCATATAAAACAATACATTTCTCTGTATCTTTGTAGATGTAGCAATAATAAATCGAATCAACAGAAATCAAAACTTCAAAAAACGCAGTCTGACCAGATCCTAACACAGCTTTGGCAATACATCGCTGCTCTTGTAATTAAATCCTCATGAATGAATGTCAACAGTGCATTTGCCTTTCTAACTGCCAATTGAACCTGCATTTTAACCTTAAGAGACACTTGATCTTTGACTCCCAAGTCCATCTGCACTCCAGATCTCAGCAGCCTTCCCACATTTTGAAATAGTCCATATCTCTGTTCTTTCAACAAAATGCATGACCCCACTCTTCCCTACTTATTCACTTATGATGTCCAAGTCCTTCTGAAAACTCCCCATTTTATCAACATTATTTGTCTATCCATCTGTCTTTCAGACATCTGCAAATTTAGTTAGCAATGTCCTCAGTTCCTTCCTCAAAATCGTTAATGCATAAAGTAATGTTATAGTTCCAACACTGACCCCTGCAGAGCACTATTGTCAGGAGCTGCTAACATTTAAAAGACACCTGTATCCCCACACTGTGCCTTGTACCAGTCAGACAGTCCTCTATCCCTGGCAGCGCAATGGGCTCTTATCTTATTTATCACTCTCCTTTGCAGCATCTTGACAAAGGTCCTTTTGGAAATCTAAGTACACCACATCCACTAGTTCTCCTCTGTCTAAGTTGTTCATTAACTCTTCAAAGAATTCTATCAGATTTGTTAAGTTTGACCTCCACTTGATGAAGCTGTGCTAACTCAGCCCTAATTTGCAATGCACTTCTCAGTCGTATGTTTAATAATGTATTGTAATATCATGCGAGCTACTCAGGTCAGGCCAACCGGCCTAAAGTTTCCTGAATGCTGTTCCCCTACCTCTGAAACGTGTTGCTACATTTACTATTATTCAGTACCATGGCACCCATCCTGACAGTACTGATTCCTGAAACATTACCACCAATGCATCAGAAATTTCGCAGGTATCACCTTCAGAACGTTAGAGTGTAGTCCATCCATTCCAAGTGATTTTTCCACCTTCAGAAATTTCAGCTTCCCCAGCATCTTCTCCACAATGAGGGACACTACAGTCACTACTGGCCCTTGATTTCTGCTTTACTACTGATGTCTTCCACTGTGGATGCGTATGCAACGTAACTATTCAGCTCATCGAAATGTTTTTATGTTCTTCATTGCTACTTCTCTCATATAATTTTCCTGCAGTCCAATGTCAATTCCTGTCTCGATATTACTGTTCTGAATCTGATCAAAACCTCTTATGATCTTCTTTCGTATTACCAGCTAACTTGCATGTACATTTCATCTTCTCGAAACCCCAAAATCCCTCTCAACCTTTCCTATTCATGTACTTATCTAAGTATCTTTTAAACATTGTAACTGCGCCTACCACTTCGTCAGAAAGTTTATTCCACATGGGAACCACTTTCTGTGTAATAAAGAATGAGCCTCGTGTCTCTTTTCAATCTCTCCTCTAAAGGTCTGCCGCCAAGTCTTGAAATCCCCCATCCTAGGGAAAAGACAACTAACATTAATCCTATCTACATCCCTCACGAGATACTAACACATCAATGCAATTTGCGCTACAAGCTCTTTCATATTCCATGTACATTTAAGCATAAAGCACACAATCCTGTGTTGACTGCCTCCCATCTCATATTTGTCCCCTTAGTTGCTGTCTGTGTGGAAGCAAGCCATTTGACCTAACAAGTACACACTGACCCTCTGAAGAGCATCCTATCCACACCAATCCCAATCCCTGTACATCTGTATTACCGATGGCTAACCTAACTACCTTACACATCCATGGGTCCTATGGGGCAATGTAACTTTGCCAATCCACCTAATAAGCACATTTTTGGATTGTGGGGGGAAACAGGAGCACCAATAAAAAAAACATGCAGCCACCTGTCAGCTCAAGGCTGGATATTGTTAAGATCTTGATGCATTTGAACATGGACAGTTTAGTATCCAAGGAGTTCTGAATGACATTGGCGAACATCCCCATTTTGGACCTTATTATGAAGGGAAGATCATTCATGAAGCAGTTGAAGATGTTTGGTTGAGGACAAACCATGAGGATCTCCTGCAGAGATGTACTGGAGCTGATGAGTGACGTCCAACAGCCACCATCATCTTCTTATGTGACAGGTATGAATCTAGCTAGCAGATACTGCAATACTCATTGATTCCTGGCTTGATGGGGTTCCTTGATGGCTTATACAGTCGAAAAAGAGGTGAGAGGTGATAAGTTAGGGGTGTAGGTAATGTAGCGCTGGAATAAAGCATATCCCGTGCATCCAACATGGAAAATACGGATATTACTTGGTGTTTTGCATGTAACAATGAATATGTATGCTTGCTGTACTTGAAGTAAACAAGAGGGCTTTGGTTGATTGGTTTACAATTGGAAGGTCCGTTCAGAAGGTGGGAAAGCGTCAATGGGATGATAAGATGTAATTTCTTTCAAAAGATAACAATTTATTCACATAATCATTCATAGGTATAGAATTCTACAGTGGTTGGAAGTCGGTGTCAATAATGGGATGTTGAAAGCATTGGCACAAAATTGACATATCACACAGAACCGTGACCTTTGGTCCACCATGTCTATGCAACAAACATCAACTGTACCAAATCAATTTGCCTGTAATTGGTTCATAGCCTACTATAGTTTGGCATTTTAATGCTGTACCAGATGCATCTTGAATCTTGCGAGAGTACTTGCCACCGCCAACCTCTCAGGCAGCATAGCGCATATTTCTACCATCCGCTGGATGAGAAAGAACATTTGCATGATATCTGCTCCAAACCACCCACTCCTTGTCTTAAACTTAGGTCACTGATCTTTGACACATCATCCATGTGGAAAAGATTCTCATGATCTACACTATTTAAAGACCCTCAAACATTTTGTATATTTCAAACAGATTCTACCGCTCCACCCCTGCTCCAGCCCACTCTGCTCCAGGTTAAACAAAGCCAGCATAACCAGTCTCTCCTCATTTTTCATCCAAGACAGCATCTTGGTGAGTTTACACTGCATTCTCTCTGGAGCATCACATCCTGCTGAGCAGGGTTGGTGATCAGAACTGTACACAATATTCTATTTGTGACATCACCAATGCTTACTAAATTTGCAACAAGTCTTCCTGTTCCTATATTCTAAGTTATAGTTAACGAAGGCAAGAATCCTGTATGCATTTTTAACCAACTTATCTACTTGTCTTGACACTGTCAGGGATCTATGGTTCGTTTAGTACCTTAGCACTTCATTTAGGCCTGCCATTTATTGGGTAAATCCTCCCATTATTTGACCTCCCCAAATGCATCACCTCAAACTTCTCAGCATTAAATTCCACCTGTCATCGCTGTGCCCAATTTATCAGTTGACTGATATCAGACTGCAACCTTCCCCTTAGCATCAACATCACTGTCATTTTTCACATATTCTCGAAACTTAACAATTATACCTTTTACATTCGCACCAAAGCCATTAATGTACATAACAAACATTAACGATCGGAACACCTGGTCCCTGCAGTACACCATTGACCATCAGCTCCAGTCTCCACTTATCTCTCTTTGCTTCCTATTTGCAAGACAATTTTGAATCCAATTTGCCAACTTTTCTTGAATGCCATGAGCTCTATCATAAACTCTGTGCCCTGGCTAATGAAATCAAGAATCCCATATGCATTCTTCAACACTCATTCTGCCTGCCCTGTGACCATCAGGGACCCATGCTTAGGACCACCCTTCCATGTGGGAAATTGTCAACAGTCCTTACTGAAGTTCTTAGATTAACTGCACTACATTTATAGCATACTGAGTCGGCTTTTCCAAAAGCATAATTAATTTAGTCAGACAGGATCTTCCACGAACAAATTTATGCACAGAACTCTGTTCAATCCTTGTCTTTTGAAGTTTTGATTGATCACACCCCTCAGATTTTGTATTTTACCAATAATTTTTCTACCTGTGATGTCAGTCTTACCGGTCTTGTCACGAAATTGGTGTTTAAAAATGATAAAATCATAAAGTAGTGGAAAGCATTGTGAAGTCTCATTCAGATAAAGTGCTCGTTATGCTCAGAGATTTAAAAATGAATGTCTATGGGTAAGCAGGTGCTCAAATTGACATATTGTAACAAATAGGAGGAGAAAGTGAGGACTGCAGATGCTGGAGATCAGAGCTGAAAATGTGTTTCGGGCATAAGCCCTTCTTCAGGAATCATCGATTCTCCTGCTCCTTGGATGCTGCCTGACCTGCTGCGCTTTTCCAGCAACACATTTTCAGCTCTTACTGTAACAAATAGTCATTCAGTTAGCAGGCCCAAACAACATTTCTACACAGACAACAGTTTAAATTCAAACAATTTATTTTGAAAGGCAAACCAATTAGATGCAAATCTGGTGATGTCAGCAACCTGAAGTTTGAGAGCCTAAATTTTATTTTATTGATTTGTTATATAAGTGGGGCACGTATTTAATTAAACAGCTTCCTATTAGAATCTTGTTTTATTTGAGATTACTTAGTTAGAGAGGTATTGCTAAATTGTAAGTTATTCTGTTAATTTGTTCACTGTTGGAATTAGATAGTCAAATTGTAACTTGTTGATTATAGAGTGGGTGAAATAATTCCATTTCATTTCGCAGATTGAGGGTAAGGGGTAGGTTATACCATTTATCACACTCCCTTATCAGCTTATGAGGCAAAGTTAACTTCTGTTTGTGTTTCGGTTTTAATTATCAGAGGCGTGTCCACCTCCCCTTGCTAGAAGTCTCCACGTACCTTTGTCCAAAACTGGTCGATGCTAATAAAAATGTCCGTCCATGCTAAGCCCATTTCCCCGCACTTGGCCCATATTCTCTTAAACCTTTCCCATCCATGTATTTGTTCCAATGCCTTTTAAATGTTGTTAATGCCTCAATGATATCTGTTGGTAGCTCATTCCATGTGTGTACCACCCTGTGTAAAAAGGTTGCCCCTCAGGTTCCCTTTTATTCTTTCCTCTCTAAACATAAACTGATGACCTATAGTCCTTGCTTCCCCAAACCTAGGAAAAAGACTGAATGCATTCACCCTATCCATGCCTCTCATGATCTTATACACCTCTATAAGAATCACCTCAGTATCCTACGCTCTAAAGAATGAAATCCTAGCTTGTCCAACCACTCCCACTAACTCAGACTGTTGAGTCAAGGCAATATCTTAGTTGGTTTCTACGACACTCTTTCAACTTTAATAACCTTCTTATAGCATGGTGACCAAAACTGAACACAATACTCCAAGCATGGCCTCACCAATGTCCTGTACAACTGCAACATAACTTCACAACTTCTAGACTTAATGACCTGACTGATGAAGGCCAGTGCGCCAAAAGCCTTCATCACTGCCCTGGAGGAGAAAGTGAGGTCTGCAGACGCTGGAGATCAAAGCTGAAACTTTATTGCTGGAACAGCACAGCAGGTCAGGCAGCATCTAGGGAACAGAAGATTCGACGTTTCTTGTGCCCGAAACGTCGAATCTTCTGTTCCCTAGATGCTGCCTGACCTGCTGTGCTGTTCCAGCAATAAAGTTTCAGCCTTCATCACTGCCCTGTCTACCTGTAACTCAACATCCAAAGAACTGTGATACTGAACCACAAGGTCCCTCTGTTCCACTCCATTCTTTAAGGCCCTGCCATTCACAATGGAACTTCTGCCTTGATTGACTTGCTAAAATGAAACCTCACACTTATCCATATCAACCTCCATTTGCCATTTCTCTGCCCAGTTCCCCAGTTGATCAGTGTCCTGTTGCAATTTCTGACAACCTTCCTCACTGTCCACGATACCGCCATTTTAGTGTCATCTACAAACTTACTACTCGTGCCTTCTGCATTCTTATCCAAATCATTGATATAGATAACAAACAGTAATGGGCCCAGCACGGACTCTTGAGATACTCCACTCATCACAGGTCTCTAGTCCAACAAGCATTCTTCCACTATTACCCTCTGCTTCCTAACATCAAGCCAATATTTTATTCAATTTACCAACTTTGCCAATTTTGAGTGCACTGATTGGCGTGTGTTCAGAGAGGCGGAACTGATGGTGATCCTATCAACTTAGAGGAGTACACAGTGTCAGTGATTTGCTACATTAGCAAATGTATTGATGACGTCACCGTGTCCAAGACCATCACTTCTCGCCCCAACCACATGTCTTGGATGACAACAAAGGTGTGTGGACTGCTGAGGCTCCGTGATTCTGCCTTCAAAGCAGATGACAAGGCGGCCCTAACAACAGCAAGGGCCAACCTGACTCTGGCCATCTGCACAAGCACAGAGAATACACAGCCACTTTCAGGACAGCAACGAAACTGTAGCACTTGGAAGGGCATCCAGGCCATCATCAGCCACAGAACAGCATCGCCTGCTTGTGCTGGTGATACATCCCTCAAGGATGGGTTGAACAACTTTTATGCACAGGTTTTAAGTAAGAAACGATGTAGCAGCGAGGAGTAACCCTACTCCCCTGCCTAATGAACAGCTGCTATGTCTTACCACTGCTGACGTGAGGAAAACCCTATGAAGAGTCAACCCACGTAATCCGGCTGAACCAAATAACATCCCTGGCAGAGGGCTCAGAGAATGCTCTACCATACTGGCGGATGTTCTCATGGACATCTTCAACATCTCCATGAGCTGCGCCACAGTTCCAATGTGCCACAAGCCCGCTACTATTCTCCCATGCCAAAGACGCCTTCAGTGAACTGTCTCAACGATTACCACCCTGCTGCACTTACACCCATCATCATGAAGTGCTTCGAGAGGCTTGAGATGAGGCATATTAAGACCCTGCTGCCCCACCCGCTTCACTGAACACTCTGCAGTTCGCGTATCAACCAACTTCTCAACAGCTGATGCCATTTCCACCGTCTTCCATCTGGCCCTCACCCACCTGGAGAAGAAGGACACCTACGTCAGATTACTGAGCACAGGCTTCAGTTCTGCAACGAACACTATCAGTCCTCAGCACCTGATTGGAAAGCTGAGTCTGCTGGGCCTGAATAACTCCCTGTGTAACTGGATCCTGGACTTTCTGACTGGGAGACCTCAGTCAGTCTGGATTGGGAACAGCATCTCCAATACCATCACACTGAGCACGGGGGCTCCCCAGAGCTGTATGCTCAGTCCACTGCTGTTTGCCATGCTGACACATGACTGTGCACCGATACACAGCTTAAATCACATCATCACATTCTCTGATGATATGTCTGTAATGGGTCTCATTGGCAGAAATAACAATTCAGCATACAGACAGGAGGTGCAGCTACTAACGGACTGGTGCAGAGCCAATGTGGACAAGACAAAAAAATGTCAGGAGGGCATGGAGCAACCAGTTTCCACTGGACATCGGCTCCTCTGTGGAAATTGTGAAGACCATCAGATTTCTTGACATCCACCTGGCGGAGAATCTCACCTGAACCCTCAACACCAGTTCCATAGCCAAGAAAGTCCAGCAGCATCTCAACTTTCTGCACAGGCTGAGGCAAGTCCACCTGCAATCCCCATCCTGACCACACTCCACAGAGGGTTCATTGAGAGTACCCTGAGCTGCTGCATCACTGTCTGGTTCAGATCGTAGGACCCGACAACAGATAGTGAGGACAGCTGAGAAGATCATCAGGGTCTCTCTTCCTTCCATTACAGACACTTACTCTGAAAGGCTATGAGCATTGAGGAAGACCCCCAAACATCCCTCACTCAAACTCTTCTCCCTCCTGACATCTGGCACAAGATATCAGAGCATTCAGTCTTTCACAGCTAGACTGTGCAAAGAATTAATTCCCCAAGCCATCAGGCTCCTTAACACAGTATGATCGGACTTTTTTCCATCTAGAATTCTTTCATATTGCTGCTAGAACAATGTCTATTATCCATCATTCCTCTATTACACTGTAACGTGTGTGTTTTTCACTTCTTATTCACTTTAAGCCGTGTATGATTGTGTAGTTTGTGGTGCCCATGTAGCACCCTCAGTACTGGAGGAACGCTGTCTCATGTTTACTGTATCAGTTGTATATGGTAGAAATGACAAATAAAAGTTCTCTACTCTCTACAACTAACCAGCTCCCCCTGGATTCCATGTGATCTAACCTTCCAAAGCAGCCTACTGTGTGGAATCTTATCAAAGGTCCTATTGAAATCCATGTAGGCTGCACCTACTGCCCTGCCTTCAATAACCTTCCTGGTCACTTCATCAAAGAACTCTAACGAATTTGTGAGTCAAGATCACCCACTCACAAAACCATGCTGTCTACTCCTAATCAAACATTTTCTTTCCAAATACATGTTTATCTTATCCCTCAGAACCTTCTCAAGTAACTTACCCACTGCAGATGTTTGACTTACTGGTGTATTGTTTCCAGGTTTTTCTTTGCAGCCCTTCTTGAATAGTGACACAACCCTCCAGTCTTCCCGGACCTCACCTGTGAATAACAAGAATGCAAAAATATCAGCCAGGGCCTCCTCAATTTATTTTCAATCCATACAAATTCACAGTGTGGTTGGGTTAAGAAAGATACTGGAAAAAGGAAGATGGTAAAAGAGACTAAATGATTGTGATTAGTTGGGGTAGTGAAGGGCATTCCAAAAGGAGTCGAACAGCTACAGGAGAGAGTACAGCCGAGTCAGGGCCTGAATAGTGAGATAGTCATTGATCTCTACAAAGACTTCACCTCTGTGGGTAAAGTTTATTCAGGATGATCAGGGGGAGAAGGTAAAAATTTCTCCACAAACTTCAGTCAGTTATGATCAGTGGATATAGTTGTCTCTGGTAACATAAACATTGACATGTTACAATGCCAGTACCAAGTCTAAGTCTCCCTCTCAATAATCAAGTATTTCTGCTGATCAAAGTTCAATGTCCAGGAGTTTCATTGGACTAGTATTATAGAAAGGAAGGTAAAAATAGGTTAGAGAAAGAAATTGTAAGAAGTAATTAATTAATTATTCTCTGTTATACTTTAAGGAATAAAGTTGTTAAATTTTACTTTATGTAGCTTTTTGAGTGCGAGCAGCAGCGGAGGTAAGACGAACCCAAAAGACTGCAGCTTTTTAAAAATTAGGCAGTTTTTAAAAAATTTACTTACCAGTAGCGGGCAACGGTGTTTTCTATTTCACAGAAGGAGCGAGAGCAGCGGAGGAAGTGATGAGGACCAGAGGGGCAGCCGGGAAGGAAAGCAGTGAGTATAAATACTCACCCTTCAACACCAACGGCCTTTTTGAGTGCGAGTAGCAGTGGAGGTAAGACGAACACGAAAGACTCCCACCCGCCCTCCTCCTCTAACCTCGTTAAGAAGGTAAGATTCATTCTAAACTTCCTGTATTGAATGTAGGTTTGTTATTACTCTTATAGCAACTTGAACTCAGCTTTCTACTTTAGTACTGAATGGGTGTTAAGGTAAGTGGGGTATGGATGCTGAGCAATTGCTTGCTCCTCCTGCAGAATGTGGCAGGTGGGAGACATGGCACACTTCTCCGCTGGCTACATCTGCGTGAAGTGCACCCAACTCCAGCTCCTTGAAAACCGTGTTAGGGAATTGGAGCTGGAGCTGGAGCTGGAGCTGGAGCTGGAGCTGGATGAACTACGGATCATTCGGGAGGCTGAGGAGGTAATTGAGAGGAGTTATCGGGAGTTGGTCACTCCTAAGGCTCAAGACAAGGATAGATGGGTTATAGTTAGGGGGAGGAAAGGGGACAGACAGACAGTGCAGAGATCCCCTGTGGACATTCCCCTCAGCAATAAGTATACCGTTTTGGATACTGCTGGGGGATGACCTACCAGAAGAAAGCCATAAGTCAGTTCTCTGGCACTGAGCCTGACACTGTGGCAAAGAAGGGAAGGGGGCAGATTAGAAAAGTACTCGTGGTAGGGGACTCGATAGTTAGGGGAATCAACAGGAGGTTTTGTGGTCAGGATCGGGATTCCCGGAAGGTATGTTGCCTCCCTGGTGCCAGGCTCCGGGACGTCTCCGATTGGGTGTATAAGGTTCTAAAAGAGGAGGGTGAACAGCCAGAAATCGTGTTACATATTGGCACTAATGATATAGCCAGAAAAAGGATTGAGGATATAAAAAGTGATTTCAGGGATTTCGGATGGAAGCTGCAAAGCAGGATGAACAGAGTAGTGTTCTCTAGTTTACTACTGGTGCCACGAGATAGCGAGGCGAGGAACAGGGAGCGGGCGCAGCTTAACATCGTAGCTGCGCAGCTGATGTAGGAGGGAGGGCTTCAGATATGTAGATAATTGGGATGCCTTCTGGGGAAGGACGGGTTGCATCTGAACTGGAAGGGGACCAACGACCTGGGTGGAAGGTTTGCTCGACTCGTTCGAGAGGGTTTAAATTAGTATGGCAGGGGGGTGGGAACCTGAGCTGCATACCGGAAGTGACAGTTGACGCAGATGAGGCAATAGCAAGAGGTAGACCAGCTAGTGGGAAGGATTTTCCTGGGAAGGAACCAAGGGATCAGTTAAAGTGTGTTTGCTTTAACGCAAGGAGTATCAGGAATAAAAGTGATGAACTTAGAGCATGGATCAGTACCTGTTGCTATGATGTTGTGGCCATAACAGAGACATGGGTTTCTCAGGGGCAGGAATGGTTGCTGGATGTTCCAGGATTTAGAGCATTTAAAAAGAATAGGGAGGGGGAAAAAGAGGAGGGGGTGTAGCACTACTAATCAGAGAGGGTATCACAGCTCCAGAAGCTTCCATTGTTGAGGAAGATTAGATTAGATTAGATTACTTACAGTAGTAGAAACAGGCCCTTCGGCCCAACAAGTCCACACCGATCCGCCGAAGCGTTTACCACCCAGACCCATACTCCTACACTTACCCCTAACCCCTAACACCTAACACTACGGACAATTTAGCATGGTCAATTCACCTAACCTGCACATTTTTGGACTGTGGGAGGAAACCGGAGCACCCGGAGGAAACCCACGCAGACACGGGGAGAATGTGCAAACTCCACACAGAGGCGGGAATTGAACCCGGGTCTCTGGCGCTGTGAGGCAGCAGTGCTAACCACTGTGCCACCGTGCCGCCCACAAAGATCTGCCTAACGAGTCAGTATGGGTGGAAATTAGGAACAGCAAGGGAGCAGTCACCTCGTTAGGGGTTTACTAAAGGCCCCCCAGTATCAGCAGGGAGATTGAAGTAAGCATAGGTTGGCAGATTTTGGAAAAGTGTGGACATAGTAGGGTTGTTGTAATAGGTGACTTTAACTTTCCCAATATTGATTGGGATCTTGTGTTTCTGGTTTTAAATTAAGCAGGAGGGTTTACTACTTGTCGTAACAGTTCGAGGGCTTGGGTCCATGGTTTGAACTGGTTTGGACAGATGTGAATAGATTTGGGGGAACAAACAATCCCAGCATTTAAACACTTGCAAGTAAGCATCTGAGATCTTTGAGTAAAATGCAGGTGAGACAATTTGTTTAATTTTCATGACATGTGGTTGATTAAATTTAAAAATGAGAGAAATAGCTCTGGAATTTGAAGATGATTCTCAATTTTGTGAAGAAAGTTTAGAAGGAAAGAAAAAGGCCATACTTTTAGAATTAGCAAATATGTTTGATTTGAGTTTAACCAAGGACAAAAGTAAAGCTGAAATTGAGGGAATTACTCAAAATTCAGAGAAACAGACAAGTGCAGTAGACATAAAAAAACTTCAATTACAATTGAGAAAAATGGAGTTAGTAGATAAACAAAGAGAGAGTGGAAAGAGAGAAATGGAGAGAAAGGAATAAAGAGTGAAGGAAGAGAGGGAGAGAAAAAGGGAAAAAGAGAGAAGAGAAAGGAAAAAGAGAGAGAAGGCTCTTGGCTGGGCAAAGAGAGAGCGAGAGAGAGAGAGAAAGACAGATAAAGAGAGAGAGAGGGAGAGAGAGAATTTGAACTTGAGAAGTTGCAACCTAGTCAGCAATGGGGAGAAAGTGAGGACTGCAGATGCTGGAGATCAGAGCTGAAAATGTGTTGCTGGAAAAGCGCAGCAGGTCAGGCAGCATCCAGGGAACAGGAGAATCGACGTTTCGGGCATAAGCCCTTCTTCAGGAATGAGGAAAGTTTGTCCAGCAGGCTAAGATAAAAGGTAGGGAGGAGGGACTTGGGGGAGGGACGTCGGAAATGTGATAGGTGGAAAGAGGTCCAGGTGAGGGTGATAGGTCAGACTGGCGTGGGGGCGGAGAGGTCAGGAAGAAGATTGCAGGAAGATCTTCTTCCTGACCTCTCCGCCCCCACCCCAGTCTGACCTATCACCCTCACCTTGACCTCTTTCCACCTATCACATTTCCGACGCCCCTCCTCCCTACCTTTTATCTTAGCCTGCTGGACAAACTTTCCTCATTCCTGAAGAAGGTCTTATGCCCGAAACGTCGATTCTCCTGTTCCCTGGATGCTGCCTGACCTGCTGCGCTTTTCCAGCAACACATTTTCAGACCTAGTCAGCAATGTCAAGTTAACAAGGTGGAGATGAAAAGAGACGTTAGTGAATATGTCAAAACTCTGTCACATTTTGATGAGTAAGTTGTTGAAGTTTTCTTCATTTCATTCAAAAAATTGGCGGGGCAGATGGAGTGGTCTGAAGATTCATGGTATTGCTAGTTCAGACTAAATTGGTAGGCAGAGCTATTGAGTTATTTGCTGCACTGTCAGATGAGGGGTCAAGAGATTATGAAGAGCTTAGACAGTGCTTATGAATCAATACCAGAAGTATATAGGCAGTGGTTCAGAAACACAAAGAAAGGAACAGGTCAGACTTATGTTGCGTTCAAAAGGATTAAACATAGTCATTTCGCTCGATGGGTGCATGCTTTGAAAATACACCATTTGCGGCTCTCAAAGATTATTCTGCTGGAGGAGTTTAAAAACTCACTTCCAGAGATGGCAAGAATTCACGTGGAGGAACAGAATGTTTGGGAAGTGAGAAGGGCAGCAGAATTAGCCGATGAGTACATGCTGGGGCATAAGACATGCTTCTGGCCAGAATTCCATCCTGTGAGGGATTAAAAACTTTATTTTATTGATCAGAGTATTGAGTACAGGAATTGGGAAGTCATGTTGCAGCTGTACAGGACATTGGTTAAGCCACTCTTGGAATATTGCATGCAATTCTGGTTTCCTTCCTATCAGAAAGATGTTGTGAAACTTGAAAGGGTTCAGAAAAGATTTGCAAGGATGTTGCCAGGGTTTGAGGATTTGAACTGTAGGGAGAGGTTGAATAGGAAAGGGCTGTTTTCCCTGGAGCATTGGAGGCTGAGGCGTGACCTTATAGAGGCTTATAAAATCATGAGGGGCATGGATAGGATGAATAGACAAAGTCTTTTCCCTCGGTGGAGGAGTCCAGAATTGGAAGGCACAGGTTTAGGGTGAGACGAGAAAGATATAAAAGAGACCTAATGGGCAACTTTTTCACGATGAGGGTGCTATGTGTATGGAATGAGCTGCCAGAGGAAGTGGTGGAGGCTAGTACAATTGCAACATTGAAAAGGCATCTGGATGGGTAGATGAAGAGGAAGAGTTTTGAGGGATATGGGCCTGGTGCTGGCAGGTGGGACTAGATTGTGTTGGAATATCTGGTCAGCATGGACGAGTTGGACCAAAGTGTCTGTTTCCATGCTCTACATCTCTGTGACTCTATGACTCTAAGTTGGGAGAAGGGGAAATCTTACACTACTAAACGAAGAATTGAGCTCACTGGTAACATTTTACCACTGGTTAATGAAGACCAGGAGAGTGAACAGGAGGTGAAAGGACTCAAGGGTTTTCACTGTAATGGAGTTGGTCACAGAAAATTACAGTACCAGTGGTTTCAGAAGATCACTGGGAAAAGGTGTTTTCACTGCCTGAAAATGGGACAGATAAAGACACAGTGCTGATCGTTAAAGAAAGGCATTATGGGAAAAGATGTGGTAACAGAATCTAAACCAGTGGCATAAGTGAATGTAGTAAAGGAGATCCCAAGAAGATCTCAGGAGCTGCAAGAGAGTGCACAGCCTAGGCAGGGGCTGAGTATGGAGTTACAAAGAATTCACCTCTCGGGGTAAAGTTTATTCAGAAAGAACAAGGGGAGAAGGACAAGAAGTTATATTTTTGCGAGATACAGGATCTAACCAGTCGCTGATCGTAAGGGATGAGCGAATATGTGCTCTTCCTGATCTGTTACCCAAGAGTGTGGTAATTTGTGGGATAGGGGAACGTTAAATTTCTGTCCACCTATGTAAGATCAGGCTGGAGTGCCAACTCGAGACTGGGGTAGTTATATTGGGAGTGATTGACAAGATTGTCAGTTTCAGGAATTCAGTTTGTTCTTAGGAATGATTTGACCGGATCGAAGGTGGGAGTGACACCCCTTGTTGTGGAGAAGCCCAAGGAAGACCAAGGAACAGAGTAGTTAAAACAGAAATATCCTGGTATTTTCCCAGACTGTGTGGTAACCAGATCCCACTATCATAAGGCACAGCACGAAGTGAAAAGTAAACAGAAAGACGAAGGAGTTACTGTTTAATGTAATGGTGCAGGGGAAACCTGAACAGGTGGAGGGTCAGACAGAAGTGTTTAGCCCTGAACGACTAAGAGACCTGCAACAGCAATACAAGACGATAAAAGATATATCTGTGGATGTGTCCTCTGAAAAGTGGGCAGATAATATTTCTGACAGTTATTACTTGAAAGATAGAATTCTCAGATGAAAATGGAGATCATGGACATCACTACGTTGGACTGGCTGTTACCTTTCTAAGTTTGTAACCCCAAATGGGCTATATCAGTTTAAAGTGATGCCATTTGGAATGACGAACACACCGGCCACATTCCAAAGACTCATGAAAAGAGTTGTGGCTGGGTTCACAAACTGTGCAGTCTGTTTGGACGATGTAGTGATCTTTAGTAAGTGCGCGAAAGATCATATAGTACAGTTGGCAGAGCTCTTTGTTTGACTATAAGAAGCAAAACTGGTGATAAACTAAAATAAAATGGAACTCGTGAAAGCAGAGGTAATGTTCTTGGGACATAACATGGTTTGTGGAAATTTGACCCCATGGAATGAGAAGACGAAGGCTATCGAGGAAGTTTCATAACCATTATTGAAGAAAGAGGTGCTTCAATTCTTAGGACTCAGCGGATTCTGTCAGAAGTTTGTTCCAAACTTCAGCAGTGTAATGGCACTGTTTATCAATTTGCTGAAGAAGGACATTCGGTGGACAGAACCATGCCAGGAGGCATTCAGCCATTCAAAATCAAACCAGTTCTAGCAACATCAAACTTTTCAAAACCTTTTAAGCTCACTATCGATGCCAACTCCATTGTCATGAGCAATGTACTCTTACAGGAAGGTGAGGATGGGATTGAACTGCCAGTTGGTTATTTTTCAAAGAAGATCAACATCCACCAGAAGAAATTTTCCACAGTCAACAAGGAACTATTGTGTTTTCTACTGGCATTCCAGCATTTTAATGTGTATGTCATGAACAATGTGTCAGAGATGATTGTGTACACTGACCACAATCCCCTTAAATTCTTAGAATGTTTTAAAGATAAGAATATGGGATATTTCATTTGAATCTTATGTTACAGACTTTTAATTTAAAACTCATAAATGTTGCAGATCGAGAAAATATAATCGTAGGTGCATTATTGCAGATTTAGCTGATAATGTTTAGGTGAGATTTGTCTTTACTTAATATTAGATATATATATGTGTATATGTATGTACATATATGTAAGTATATGTACAGAGGACGAAGTTAAGGTCAGCTTCTATGAAAGTTATCGGTATGTTAGGGTAATGTGTTTAAAATGTAGAAAAAAGTCATCTTTTCATTATTATAAATCATCTTTTCTTAAGGGGGATGTTATGAAGATGTGGGTGTACGTTTAAGAGAGATAAAAGCAGCAGATCTACTGGACACAGCACCAAATGTTCTCAGTAAGGCAGCAATGTAATCCTGGGCCAAACAACTTAATTAGTTTGTTGTCTGGAGACAAAAACAAATTCGAATTCGGCCAATCAGTTTAAGTTATATCCTGAAAAAAGTACCAATTTCCAAACAATTTGGATTGAATATATTGACCATCTTAAAAGCCAATGACACAATCCGATGCTCTGGGGTATAAGACCAGGGGGGGAATTGAACAGTTGAGAGGAGAACTGCCAAGTCCCAGCATGTTGGGGAAAAACATCTCTCTTAAAAATCCCTTTTCGATCAGTAACCTTAGATGCAGAAGTTCCTAGCAAGGAGAAAGGAAGACACAGGAAGATCCAAAGACAAGAACTTGAGGTTGCCTGTATTGGAGATGAGAACTGTTGCTTTGTAAATCTTAATTGGGAGTTTTATTGGACTAGTATTATAGAAGGGAAGATAAAAGATAGGTTAGAGAAAGAAATTGGAAATAGTGGTTAGTTAATTATTCTCTGTTTATTTGAAGAAATGGAGTTGTTCATTTTTACTTTATATTGTTCTCGAACTTTTACAGGTTACTGCACAGGGTAAATCTTTTCTGTGTTGCTAGTTTTAAATTAAGCAGGAGAGTTTACCCGTTGTCGTAATACTATCTTCTCGTCATCTTCCTGCAAGTGCACAGCACCAACACCCACATCACTTGCATTGATAGACACTTTGAATGCCTCTGCGTAATTAAGTCTGGTTAATACTGGGGCAGTGGTTTGCACAGCTTTCAGGAAGTCAAATGTCTTCTGACAGCCCACTGTCCACTGAAACCTTTGCGTTTCTTTCACAATTCAGTGAGTGGAGCAGCCACACTGTGAAAATCTAGTATACATTTTTAATAAAATCAATGCAGTCCCAGGAATTTCTTGTCTATTGTATGGGAAACTCCCCAATTGCACTTGTTTTGCATCCCATGGAGCCATTTGTCCATGTTCAATTCCTCAGGAAGGCGACTTTGGCATTGGCAAATTCACTTTTACCCAGGTGTATCACCAAGCCAGCCTTCTGAAGTCTGATCAATGTTGTAAATGTTCCTGCGACGTGTGATGAAAAATCATCAGGTTATCAATAGACAGAACACAGCTGGGTAGTCCAGCAATGACCTTAATGGTTCATCTCTGAAATGTAGCCGATGCATTTTTCATACCAAATGACATGAATGTAAACTGATAGTCTATTTGGTGTTACAAAAGCCAAAATTGCTTTGCTTTTCTGATCAGAGTATCTGTCAGTATCCTCTGAGCAAGTCCAACTTAGAAATATAAGTTGCTTGTCCCACATTCTCAACACCGTGTGCCAAATGTGGAATCAGTTATGTGCCAGTTTTGTAACTGCATTGACTTTGCAATACTCCACACAATTGTTGGGTGCAATCTGATGTTGGAACCATTACTATGAGTGAGCTCCAGTCACTGTAGCTCATTTTGATTATAATATCTTGGACCAAGTGTTCAATCTCCTTTTGAACAAGTGCCAACTTCAGAGCGTTGTGCCTATAAGGATGGTGTTTCACTGGAGCAGTGTCTCTTTTATCGACATCATGTATAATTAGGCTAGTACTTCCCACCTTATTTCCACTTATCTCCCCATGTGATTGTAATAACTCTTGCAGGTCATTTCGATTTTCCTCTGAAAGGTAACTTAATAATTTTGGACAACATTCTCATTGTCCAGTTTAATTCAAGAAATGCCCCAAATCAGAATCCTCTGAACTTGGTTCTTCCTCTGTTGTAAACAATGACATAGTCTCCTCTTGCTTCCCTTCACAGTCAAAATAACATTTGAGCATATTCACATGTCACACTGTGAGATTTCTTTCTATGTAGAGTCTCTATCAAGTTGTTCACTTTGCTCACTTTCCTTTTGACTTGCTAAGGTCTACTGAACCTTACTTTTAAAGGTTCGCCTATTACTGGATGTAACACTAATATCTGGTCCCCGATAGCAAAATTGTAAATTTTTGATTGCTTGTCTGCTTTCTGTTTCATTGTGGTGCACTGATGCTTTTAAACGCTGTCTAGCCAACCTCTCCACTCTATGTAATCATTACCCAAAATTTGACACATCGTCGAAATATATGATCTCTGAAACCTGACTCACCAATTTTAACAGTCCTCTCAATTCATGTCCAAAAACCTATTTCAATTGGACTGAATTGGGTTGATTCATTTGGTGCATCTCCGATTGCAGAAACCACAAATGGAATTCTATTATCCCAATCATCTGGATAATTTTGACTATAATCCCTCAACCTGGTCTTTAATGTCTGTTGCCACCTTTCTAGTATTCCTTGCAACGCTAGATGGTACGCAATGTATTTGAATTGTTTTATTCCTAAGCTGTCCATAACTTCCTTGAATAATTTTGATGTGAAGTTTGACTCTTGATCTGATTGTATCTCCGTCGGTAGTCCGTAACTAGTGAAAGATTTGAGTAATTCCTCCGTCACACTTTTAGCTGTGACAGCCTCTGGAAATCTAATTGACACATCCATTCTTGTTAACAAATACTGATTCCCACTTTTTGTTAGTTAGGCGACCTAAACTATCAATGAAGACACTTGTAAAAGGTTCCTCAAATGGAAGAACAGATATTTAAAGTTGCATGTTTTATTTCTACCTGTGGCTTTCCATTTATCTGACATGTATGACACAGCTGTCAAAATTCAACCACATCCTTGTGGAGTCCAGGCCAGTAAAAATGTTATTGTATTTTAGCTTGCTTTTCTTTCTCCTCTGTGACTCCTTTAGTGGAACTTCATGTGTCACTCGCAACACCTCCTTTCTGTAATCCACTGGCAATAGACTTGATGAACTTCTGCCTGTTTCTTATCTGCTGATATGATGGTCTCCATTTCCTCAATAAGACATCATTTGTAAGATAATAACATTCAGGAATACATTCAGATTCTTTTTCTGTGTGTGCCTTTTGATACAATTGCTTTAAATTTTCATCTTTCTGCTGTAACTCAGCTAATTTATCTGAGCCAAAGGTGCCTGCATTGTCATCTATCTGCTCCTGGCTTGTCTCAACCATTTGATCAAACAGGGTCTCTGCTAATTCCACTTTAATGTTCTTGTCTGTACTCTTTGGTCTCTCCTGTTTCCACTTGTGAATTTGTGACCTTGTAACCACAAGTCAGGAAAATTCCCAGGATATGAGTCCTGCAAACGTTCAGTTCCCTGAGTTACCACTGACTTTGCAACCACAGAAGGCAGCACTCCTATCGGTGAATCAGCTATATCATTAGCACGGACAAATCGTATTCCAGGAGCTGACATTTTGTCCAGTACTCTTACCACAACTTCCCCACTCTTCTGAGGACACATTCTAACCTTACTTTACATAATTCAGCACTTCTTGTCTCACCGTGAATTCCCATTACTAATACATTTTCTATCAATATTCCCTCAGAAGTATATATCTCCTAATCTTTTAATATCACAGATTGAAAGGATCCTGTGTCTTTTAATATTGTACTTATTTATCTGCTGCTCCTGGCCTATATGAATACATTTTACCTTTGCAGGTATATGGTTAAGACGAACTGGCACTTCCTCCTTAACCAACCTCCGACCAGCTTGTACATTCTGGTGCAGCGTTCTAGCCTCCACTCTGCTTTCTGTTATCATTGCAACAATATTCACTGGCTTATCTTGTTTTCCTACATCTGGTTTCTCAGTGCTTTTCCTAATCCACCAATGCTGTGATTGGATATGGTCGATGTTATTGCAGTGAAAACACCAGATCTTTTTTTGTAAGTACATTTATTAGCAAGAAAAAGAAAATGACTTTAAAAAATATAAAGTTATTAAAAATATAACATAATAACAAATGCTAGGATAATAAAGAAAAATGCAAATTACTGTCTGCTAACGACTAACCTATCCAATAACACAAAACAAAACTAACAATATGCACAGTAATACCAATAAATACATAAGTGACTAATAAAACTAAAGAACACATAAAAACACAAAGTAACAATGCTCAGCACAAGGCTCCAAAACAAAAGAACGGGACCGTTGTGTATATATACAGTTATCAAGTCAGGAGGCCCCCTTCCAGGGCCCAGGGATCAGCAAAAGGGAGGATATTCCTGGAAATACATCCAGTGAAGTTATTTGGGTGGAACTGAGATACAAAAAGGATGATCACCTTATTGGGTTCTATTATAGACCCCCCAATAGTCAGAGGGAAATTGGGAAACAAACATGTAAGGAGATCTCAGCTATCTGTAAGAATAATAGGGTAGTTATGGTCGGGAATTTTAACTTTCCAAACATTGACTGGGACTGCCACAGTATTAAAGGTTTAGATGGAGAGGAATTTCGTAAGTGTGTAGAAGACAATTTTCTGATTCAGTCTGTGGATATACTACTAGAGAAGGTGCAAAACGTGACCTACTCTTGGGAAATAAGGCAGGGCAGGTGACTGAGGTGTCAGTGGGGGAGCACTTTGGGGCCAGTGACCATAATTCTATTCGTTTTAAAATAGTGATGGAAAAGGATAGATCAGATCTAAGAGTTGAAGTTATAAATTGGAGAAAGGCCAATTTTGACAGTATTAGGCAAGAACTTTCGAAAAATGATTGGAGGCTGATGTTCGCAGGTAAAGGGATGGCTGGAAAACGGGAAGCCTTCAGAAATGAGATAACAACAAGAATCCAGAGAAAGTATATTCCTGTCAGGGTGAAAGGAAAGGCTGGTAGGTATAGGGAATGCTGGATGACTAAAGAAATTGAGGGTTTGGTTAAGAAAAAGAAGGAAGCAAATGTCAGGTATAGACAGGATAGATCGAGTGAATACTTAGAGTATAAAGGAAGTAGGAGTATACTTAAGAGGGAAATCAGGAGGGCAAAATGGGGATATGAGATAGCTTTGGCAAGTAGAATTAAGGAGAATCCAAAGGGTTTTTACAAATATATTAAGGACAAAATATTAAGTAACTCGGGAAAGAATAGGGCCCCTCAAAGATCAGCAAGGCGGCCTTTGTGTGGAGCCACAGAAAATGGGGGAGATACTAAATGAGTAGTTTGCATCATTATTTCCGGTGGAAAAGGATATGGAAGATATAGACTGTAGATGGTGACATCTTGCAAAATGTCCATATTACAGAGGAGGAAATGCTGGATGCCTTGAAACGGTTAAAGGTGGTTAAATCACCAGGACCTGATCAGGTGTACCCAAGAACTCTGTGGGAAGCTAGAGAAGTGATTGCTGGACCTTTTGCTGAGATATTTGTATCATTGATAGTCACAGGTGAGGTGCTGGAAGACTGGAGGTTGGCTAACGTGGTTCCACTGTTTAAGAAGGGCGGTAAAGACAAGCCAGGGAACTATAAACCGGTGAGCCTGACCTCAGTGGTGGGCAAGTTGTTGGAGGGAATCCTGAGGGACAGGATGTACATGTATTTGGAAAGGCAAGGACTGATTCGGGATAGTCAACATGGCTTTGTGCATGGGAAATCATGTCTCACAAACTTGATTGAGTTTTTTGAAGAAGTTACAAAGAAGATTGAGGGCAGAGCAGTAGAGGTGATCTATATGGATTTCAGTAAGGCATTCGACAAGGTTCCCCATGGGAGACTGATTAGCAAGGTTAGATCTCATGGAATACAGGGAGAACTAGCCACTTGGATACAGAACTGGCTCAAAGGTAGAAGGTGGTGGAGGGTTGATTTTCAGACTGCAGGCCTGTGACCCGTGGAGTGGTATAAGGATCGGTGCTGGACCCTCTGCTTTTTGTCATTTACATAAATGATTTGGATGTGAGCATAAGAGGTACAAGTTAGTAAGTTTGCAGATGATACCAAAATTGGAGGTGTAGTGGACAGCGAAGACGGTTACCTCAGATTACAACAGGATCTGGACCAGATGAGCCAATGGGCTGAGAAGTGGCAGATGGATTTTAATTCAGATAAATGTGAGGTGCTGCATTTTAGGAAAGCAAATCTTAGCAGGACTTATACATTTAATGATGGAAATGTGTTGCTGGAGAAGCGCAGCAGGTCAGGCAGCATCTAGGGAACAGGAGAATCGATGTTTCGGGCATTAGCCCTTCTTCAGGAATGCTAATGCCCGAAACGTCGATTCTCCTGTTCCCTAGATGCTGCCTGACCTGCTGCGCTTCTCCAGCAACACATTTCCATCTCTGATCTCCAGCATCTGCAGACCTCATTTTCTCTTTATACATTTAATGGTAAGGTCCTAGGGAGTGTTGCTTAACAAAGAGACCTTGGAGTGCAGGTTCATAGCTCCTTGAAAGTGGAGTCGCAGGTAGATAGGATAGTAAAGAAGGCGTTTGGTGTGCTTTCCTTTATTGGTCAGAGTATTGAGTACAGGAGTTGGTAGGTCATGTTGCAGCTGTACAGGATATTGGTTAGGCTACTGTTGGAATATTGCATGCAATTCTGGTCTCCTTCCAATTGGAAAGATGTTGTGAAACTTGAAAGGGTTCAGAAAAGATTTACAAGAATGTTGCCAGGGTTGGAGTATCTGAGCAAGCTGGGAGAGGCTGAACAAGCTGGGGCTGTGTTCCCTGGAGTGTCGGAGGCTGAGGGGTAACCATACAGAGGTTTACAAAATTGAGGGGCATAGATAGGATAAATAGACAAAGTCTTTTCCCTCAGATCAGGGAGTCCAGAACTAGAGGGCATAGGTTTAAAATGATAGGGGAAAGATATAAAAGAGACCTAAGGGGCAACTTTTCACGCAGAGGGTGGTACGTGTATGGAATTAGCTGCCAGAGGATGTTGTGGAGGCTGGTAAAGTTGCAACATTTAACAGGCATTTGGATGGGTATATGAATAGGAAGGGTTTGGAGGGATATGGGCGGGGTGCTGGCAGGTGGAAGTAGATTGGTTGGGATATCTGGTCAACATGGATGGGTTGGATCAAAAGGTCTGTTTCCATGCTGTATATCTCTATGACTCCATGACTCTAAAACTATCCATCCCAGTTAACCAAACGCCCTAGCACAGATATCAGACAAATCTGTGTTCAAATAACTCAAGTAAAGCTGCAATATCTTATTTTAAAAAAAGGTCTGTTGTGTGGTGCACCATGTTTGTAAAAAAATCCAAGGTAATGTGCTCCATAGTTAATTTCTGTCATCCCAACAAGTCTGCAGGTTCTCCTACCCCCAATTCATCAGAATATTTTTCTGTGCAGTGTAAGTAAGAATATTAGAGAAAGTGAGGGCAGCAGATGCTGGAGATCAGAGCTGAAAATGTGTTGCTGGAAAAGCGCAGCAGGTCAGGCAGCATCCAAAGAACAGGAGAATCGACGTTTCGGGCATAAGCCTTCAAGTAAGAATATTAGATGGTTTCTTCCCATGGCCATCCAAAAATGACAAATTTGGTTGATCTACGAGGAGAGATATCGGGTCTCCTTTAACTTCGGTCCTCAATACCAACGTGGGCGGCACGGTGGCACAGTGGTTAGCACTGCAACCTCACAGCGCCAGAGACCCGGGTTCAATTCCCGCCTCAGGCGACTCTGTGTGGAGTTTGCACATTCTCCCCGTGTCTGTGTGGGTTTCCTCCGGGTGGTCCGGTAAGGTGAATTGGCCATGCTAAATTGCCTGTAGTGTTAGGTGAAGGGGTAAATGTGGGGGAGTGGGTCTGGGTGGGTTGCTCTTCGGCGGGTCGGTGTGGACTTGTTAGGCCAAAGGGCCTGTTTCCACTCTGTAATCTAATCTAATCTGCCCTCCCTATGTCTCCTGCCCAGTGCTCCAGTAAACACCGAGGCTGTGGCATGACCAGAAGCAATGGGCAAGAGTACTGACACCTATTTTACATTTGAGACACATTGAAGATGCCCCTTTTTAAAACTATGTCAGATGGTCAGTTAGTCTCTGGATGTGCTCACACTGTACCCTCCAACCCAGGTACTGGGGCTCAGTGAAGGTTGAATGAAAAAAGATATTGTATATGGATGGAGATACAGAAGAACTTCTTTATACAGTGGATGGGTCACGGAGAAAGTTTGGGGATGGCACAGTTTGGCAGGAATGAGGCTTCACACGCGATGACAGTTAGACAAGGTACTGATGTGAAAGTTGTTGAGGGCTACAAAATCCGGGATATGGGAAATTTTGGGTGGAGTGTAGTTAAATTCAGAGGGTTGAAACTTCTGGGGGATGCACAAAGTTTGGTGACGCAGAAGTTGCAGGTCTGCATAATTGGGAACAGGCACATTTGGGGGGCATAACGGGAAACAAAATTCAGAGAGCGCAGCAAAAAAGGGAGGGGTTTGGCCAAACTTGGGGATCGCATTGAACATGGGGTAGAAATTGTGGGCTGCACATAATTGGGGGGTCGACACAGAAGTCTGAGAGTGAAATCTGGATGGGGGTTAAATAAAGCACCTTTCTCAGTGACGGGGTGTGACAGGGTATGCCAGGTGACTGGGATCTTGCTGTACAGTAAGGAGGTCAGTCAAAATGTCAGTTAGTTTTTGTGTGCATTCACTGTATCTGCCACCATTTTTGGGGATCATGGGTAACTATTGGGGCACAGTTTGGGTGATGGGGATAAAGCTGCACAAGAAATGGAAATATTTTGAAAGCAAAATATTTGGGTACAGTGCAAACTGGGCAAAATAGTTGGGGGCAGTGGTTGGATAATCGCAAAGGTTAGGATGGTGAGAAAAAGCTTAGGGTTTCAAAAACATGGAGAGGAGTGAATTGCATAATGGGGGCAGCAGCAAAACTTTGGCGGCTGAGGCAGAGAAAGTTTGGGAGCGACAGGACAGGGTATTATGGAGGAGCTGTCTAATCAATAAGCAGATTCAATGAGGTGATTCTGGGACAAATCCCTGAGAAGCCAGACAGGATTCAGAACATTTAATTGGGGACAGGCTCAATGGGCCAGAAAGCTTCCTTCTGTGCCATGAGACCTCTGTAATTGTGGCACTGAGATTTTGTTGTGCATTCAGATGATCAGTTACAGGCGAGTCAGTCCACACAGCCTAATTTACCTCTTGCTCAGGGTGTGGGGCTCTATCAGGGGAGGTCTCTGTGTGATTATAGTAAACAGACGGACTTATGGGGGTGCTTTTATGTATGCAGGTAATGTATGGAGGTTTGGCGGCAAAATGGATGCTGCGGGAGAGGCTATAATACAGTATTGAGGCAAATATCTGTGGTGAAAGTGAAGATGGCGAACTCGGGGCATAGAACATAGAAAATTACAGTGCAGTACAGGCTCTTCGGCCCTCGATGTTGCGCCGACCTGTCATACCAATCTGAAGCCCATCTAACCTACACTATTCCATGTACGTCCATATGCTTGTCCAATGATGACTTAAATGTACTTAAAGTTGGCGAATCTACTGCAGTTGCAGGCAAAGCATTCCATACCCTTATTACTCTCTGAGTAAAGAAACTACCTCTGATATCTGTCCTATATCTATCACCCCTCAATTAAAAGCTATGTTCCCTCGTGCTCACCGTCACCATACTTGGGCAGATGAAAATCAGAAGGGAAAATTAGGATGGGCGAAGGTTGAGGGGGAAGTGTAGGGAGATGAAGAGTCGGGGAGGTCAGGGTCATGTTGCAGCATGTGAAATGTTTGGTGGGGGCTGTATTAATTGGGAGATCAAGCGCGAGAGAGGCTGCAATTCTTGTTTCACTTCTTCTCCTGCAGGAGGTGCAGTGACTCTCCTCATGTCCACTTGCCCTTTGGCCATCCCACTATTAGCTATTGCAATTTGGTGACTTTTGTTTAACATGTTGAATTCCTCCTATTAATTTTAGCTCTCGGCTAATCTCCATTCAACACTGAGAGTGTTAAATTTTTGTATCTTATCAATATCAAGTGATTTGGGAATGGTGCAGAGAGAGATGTGGACCCAATTGATCAGCTATGACCTCATTGAATTTCACAGATATTCAATGAGCTGATAGACATAGGACAGATGTCAGGGATAGTTTTGTTACTCAGAGTAGTAAGAGTGTGGAACACAATGCCTGTGACAGTTATCGACTCGCCAACTTTAAGGGCACTTAAATGGTCATTGGATGAAAATAGAATAATGTAGGATAGATAGGCTTCAGATTGGTTTCACAGGTAGATGCAACATCAACAGCAGAAGGGCCAATATTGCACTGTAATGTTCAATGCCCATTAACGTTTTGGAACATGCTCGATGAGCTGAACGATACCATGCTACGCCTATTTTTATCCATTTTTACCATCCAACTCTGTGTTTGGCCCATTTTTCCTTTTATTCATTGCTGTTTAACGTGTTTGTATCCTCCGACTCAGTCATTTCATGTCCTCTGAAAGTCACCTTGTGCCCTCGACCCTCTGCTGGTTGGGATCCAACAGCTTCTGATTCTCCAGCTTTCCATTTCTTACCAATTTTTAACACGACTTGTTTTGCTTCATTGTAGTTCTGAGCCTTGGTGCTGCTCTCAGTTTGCTTTGTTCTTCTTTATGTTATGAAGTTCTCCATTTTCCGGGAGCAGTGAGGAGAGAGGGAGAAAGGAGCAGGTCCGGCCTGGATGTAAGTTTCCAACTTAAAAGGGACTTACCTTGAGAGTCAGGCCTCCATTTTTCAGGACCAGCTAGGAGAGAGGGAGAGAGGCATCTGGGAAAGTAAGTGACTGCTGAAAAAACTTACCTTGTGAATAGGCGGAACGCACTCTGAACAGGAGTAGACATGGGACTGCTGAGTAAGTGGAGTAATAAATTTGGATGGTCGTGTTACCCGAAACAGTACTGAGGTATTATCTCCAACCCATCCTCCTCGAACCAAAAACAAAGGTTCTAGGTGCTGGAATGGTAAGGTAACGAGTCTTTATTCCTTTATTTTTCAATAGTCTCTTTGAGAATTTAGAATCGTGGAAATGTAGGTTCGGGCAGTTGAATATTCCTCCTGCAGAATGTGGGAGGTAAGGGTCAACACCAGTGCTCCCACCTCCACCTCCTCGAAAACCACGTGAGGGAACTGGAGCTGGTTGAACTTCGGATCATTCGGGAGGCGGAGGGGGATATTGACAGGAATTACATGGAGGTAGTCAGACTTCCCGTACAAGAAAAAGGCAGATGGGTTATAGTCAGGGGACAAAAGGTAACTGGCAGACAGTGCAGTGATCACCTGTGGCCATTCCCCTCAAAAACACTTCTACTATTTTGCATATTGTTGGGGGGGGGGATGACTTACCAGGGGTAAGCCACGGGGTACAGGTCTGTGGCACAGAATCCTTCCATATTGCTCAGAAGGAAAGGGGGAAGAGGAGCAGAGCATTAGTCATTGGGGATTCCATAATTAGGGGGAACTCTTTGGGAGGGTTTAAACTGATTCAGCAGGGGGATAGGAGCCTATATTGTAGTTCCAGTGTCCAGGGAGTTGGGAGTAGTGAGGTCAGAAATACGGTTTCAAAGTGGCAAGGGTGCACCAGCAAACACGAAGGTGGTTTGAAGGGTGTCTACTTCAACTCCAGAAGCATCCTGAATCATGTAGGTGAACTTGCAGCATAGGTTGGTTCCTGGGACTTCGATGTTGTGTTCATTTCAGAGTCATGGATAGAACAGGATTGATTGATCGTTACAGGTTCCGAGATTTAGATATTTTAGTTAGAACAGAGAAGATGGTTAAAAGAGGGAGAGGTGTGGCATTGTTAGTCAAGGACTGTATTATGGTGGCAGCAAGGACGTTTGATGAGGATTCCTCTGCTGAGGTAGTATGGGCTGAGGTTACAAACTGGAAAGGAGAAGTCACTTATTGGGAGATTACTATAGGCCTCTGAATAGTTTCAGAGATGCTGAGGAAAAGAATGCAAGGATTATTCTGGATAGGAGGGAGATTAACATGGCCATTGTTATGGGGGACTTTTTCTTTCCAAACATTGTCTGGAAAAGCTACGGTTGAGTGCTTAAGTTGGGTCAGTTTTTGTCTAATGTGTGCAGGATGGTTTCCTGACACAGGATGTAGACAATCCAACAAGGGCAAGGCCAGATTGGATTTGGTACTGGGTAATGAACCTGGCTAGGTGTTACATTTGCAACTGGGTGAGCGCTTTCGTGATAGTGACCATAATTCAGGCATGTTTACTTTCGTGATGGATAAGGAATGGGGAGATACCGCAGGGCAAAAGTTATTGCTGGGGGAAAGGCAATTATGATGCAATTAGACAAGACTTAGAATGCATAGGATGAGGAAGGAAACTTCAGGGATGGGCATAATTAAAATTTTGAGTTTATTCTAGTAACAGTGACTGTGAGCTTGGTAAGTATGTACCTGTCAGGCAGGGCGGAAGTGGTCGAGCGATGGGAGCCATGGTTTACTTAGGGTGTTGAATCTCTTGTCAAGAGGAAGAAGGCTTATGTTAGGATGAGACATGAAGGCTCAGTTAGGGTACTTGAGAGTTACAAGTTAGCCAACAAAGAGCTAAACAGAGAACTAAGAAGAGGCAGGAGGGTACATCAGAAGTCGTTAGCAGATAGGATGAAGGGAAGCCCAAAAGCTTTTGATAGATACATCAGGAATAAAAGAATGATCAGAGCAAAATTATTTACACTTGAAAAAGACAATATTGTTGAAGAGATTACTGAGGTTCAGGCTACTAGACGAGATGGGATTGAGATTAGATTAGATTAGATTACAGTGTGGAAACAGGCCCTTCGGCCCAACAAGTCCACACCGACCCACCGAAGCAAAACCCACCCATACCCCTACATTTACCCCTTACCTAACACTATGGGCAATTTAGTATGGCCAATTCACCTGACCCTGCACATCTTTGGACTGTGGGAGGAAACCGGAGCACCCGGAGGAAACCCACGCAGACACTGGGAGAACGTGCAAACTCCACACAGTCAGTCGCCTGAGGCGGGAATTGAACCCGGGTCTCTGGCGCTGTGAGGCAGCAGTGCTAACCACTGTGCCACCGTGCCGCCCACAAGGTTCACAAGGAGGAAGTGTTAGCAAATCTGGAAAGTGTGAAAATAGGTAAGTTCCCTGGGCTGGATGGGATTTATCCTAGTATTCTCTGGGAAACCAGGGAGGAAATTGTAGAGCTCTATGTCATCATTGTCTATAGGGATAGTGCCAGAAGACTGGAGGAGTGCAAATGTCGTTCCCTTGTTCAAGAAGGGGCGTAGAGACAACCTTGGTAATTATAGACCAGTGAGTCTTACCTCGATTGTGGGTAAAGTGTTGGAAAAGGCTAGAAGAGGTCGGATTTACAATGATTGAGAAAGGAATCAGTTGATTAGGGATAGTCAACACAGTTTTGTGAAGGGTCTGTCATGCCTCACAAACTTTATTGAGTTCTTTGAGAAGGTGACCAAATAGGTGGTTGAGAGTAAAGCGGTTCATGTGATGTACATGGATTTTAGTAAGGCATTCAGTACGATTCCCCATGGTAGGCTATTGCACAAATTAAGTAAGCATGGGATTGATGGTAATTTAGCAGTTTGGATCATAAATTGGCTTTCTCCAAGAAAACAGCGGATGGTGGTTAATGGGAAATGTTCATCCTGGAGTTTAGTTACCAGTGGTGTCATGCAAGGATCTATTTTGGGGCCACTGCTATTTGTCATTTTTATAAATGACCTGGATGAGTGCATAGAAGGATGGGATAGCAAATTAGTGGATGACGCTAAGGTCAATGGAGTTGTGGACAGTGCCAAAGGATGTTGTGGGTTACAGAGGGACATAGATAAGCTGCAGAGCTGGGCTGAGTGGCGGAAAATGGAACTTAACGTAACAGAAATAAAGAGTACTGGGCTTATGGTAAGATTCTTGGCAGTGTAGATGAACAGAGAGATCTCGGTGTCCATGTGCATAGATCCCTGAAAGTTGCCACCCAGGTGGATAGGGTTGTGAAGAAGTCAAACGGTGTGTTAGTTTTTACTGCTAAAGGCATTGAGTCTCGGAGCTGCGAGGTCATATTACAGCTATACAAAACTGTATTCCGACTCCATTTGGAGGATTGAATACAGTTCTAGTCATCGCATTATCGGAAAGATGTAGAAGCTTTGGGAAGGCATCAGAGGTGATTTACTAGGATGTTTCCTGGTATGGGGAGAAGATTTTATGGAGAAAGGCTGAGGGACTTGAGGCTATTTTTGTCAGAGAGAAGAGAGTTGAGAGGTGACTTAATTGAGACATAAGATAATCAGAGGATTAGCTAGGGTGGAGAGCAAGAGTCTTTCCTCAGATGGTGATGGTTAGCACGAGGGGACATAGCTATGAAATGAGAAGTGATAGACACCAGACAGATGTCAGAGGTTTTTTTTTTTTACTGAGAAAGGATCATGCATGTTGAACGCCCTGCCTGCAACTGTAGTAGATTCACCAAATTTAAGGGCATTTAAATGGTCATTGGGTAAACATATGGATGAAAATGGAATAGTGTAGGATAGATAGGCTTTAGATTGCGCTCACCTGTGAAACCAATGTCGAGGGCCGAAGGCCCTGCACTGTTTTGGAATTTTCTATGTTTCTATGTAAAAATGGCTTCCAATGGGTTTGTGAACTTCTCTCTGAACTTGGAGAGAGTTGCTACATAGATAATGGTGTTTGTGCAGCAATTCAAATTTCACAACATATATGCAACATTGGAGAATGCATACAAAGCATCGCTGTCGAAATGATCAAAAACATCAAAATAATATAAAATATATCATAACCACAGAAAAATGAAGGAACCCGATATTGAGAAGAGTAAAATCACAGACTGCTTTCGATTCTCCATCTCTGGATCCCTGTGATTGTCTTTCTTACTCTGACCCTTCAGACCCTTACGGACTTGACTGGCCACCAAAATGTGTTTCACTGTCAGAGTGTTGAGGAACAGAATTAAACCAAATGGGATTATTGGAGTTAAAATCTTTTCAAAAGTCTTAAATCCATTCCAAGTGGGGTCATTATAATATGCATTTGAATTAGAACAGCCCCATGGTATGTTGTCTACAATTTTTGATGGTTGAAATCTAAAGTAGATGGGAATATTTTTCAAACAGAACAGAATTCCGGTTGTTGTTAGAATCACAGTTGCAGTTTTCTTAGTACAAAATGTAGAAATAAAACACTGGAAAATACAAACAAACACTTTCCATTGCTGAGACAAGGTGTTAATGCTTAGTGGAATTAAATAAAGGTTTCATAATCAGAAATATGTCACCCACATGCCATCAACACTGAATCTTCTAGGTTGAAAACATAGGGAATATTAGTAAGCACCAAGACGCTTATAGAATAAAAGAAGACTGGTCAATAACTGAATTGAGGAACAGAAAACAGGTTGATCTGGTACATTCATACCAATTTCAGAATCCGGAACGCCCAAGCCTGAATTTATATCACTTCCCAGAATAAGACAGCACTCCTTACACACTCAGATCACTCCCTTAGATAGGAGTCACACATTGTTCTCAGAAAAATCCATTTTATTGGTGAGCCATCCATAAAGGTTGCGGATTTTCCTACTCCTCGGATGCTGCCTGACCTGCTTGTGTTTTTCCAGCACCACTCTAATCTAGACTTTGGAAATTATTACACAATCCCTTGGATAAACTAAAATATTATCATTTGTTAGTCTTTCTATTTTGTTACCAGCTGATTTAAACATTGAAGTCCTCAAACACCCGAGTGAAATTTGTCTTGGCAGACACCCCAGACGTTTTGCTGTATAGTTGTTTGCATTAGGGGTCAGTCAATGTGCTCACAAAAGGCTGTTAATGTAATTTTAATTTAAAAGAATTAAAAGATTATTGCACAAGAGGAAGAATACACAAATGATGTCATACTTGTAACACTCTGTTGTACCCGGGGGAAAAGTTTCTGACTGTCTACTCTATCTATTCCTCTGATTTCTTATAAACCTCTACCAAGTCACCCCTCATCCTTCGCCGTTCCAATGAGAAAAGGCCTAGCACTCTCAACCTATTCTCCATTCCACGCAACATCCTGGCAAATCTTCTCTGCACCCTCTCCAAAGCTTCCACCTCTTTCTTAAAGTGAGGTGACCAGAACTCCAAATGTGGCCTAACCAAGGTCCTGTACAGCTGCAATATCACTTCACGACTCTTGAATTCAATCCCTCTGCTAATACACCATAGGCCGTCTTACAAGCTCTATCCACCTGAGTTGAAAATGTGTTGCTGGAAAAGCGCAGCAGGTCAGGCAGCATCCAGGGAACAGGAGAATCGACGTTTCGGGATTCTCCTGTTCCCTGGATGCTGCCTGACCTGTGCTTTTCCAGCAACACATTTTCAGCTCTGATCTCTAGCATCTGCAGACCTCACTTTCTCCTATCCACCTGAGTGGCAACTTTCAAAGATCTATGAACATAGATCCCAAAATCCCTCTGCTCCTCCACCTTACTAAGAACCCTACCGTTAACTCTGTATTCCGCATTCTTATTTGTCCTTCTAAAATGGACAACCTCGCACTTGACAGGGTTGAACTCCATCTGCCACTCCTCAGCCCAGCTCTGCATCATATCTAAGTCCCTTTGTAGCTGACAACAGCCCTCCTCACTATCCACAACTCCACCAATCTTCGTATCATCTGCAAATTTACTGACCCACCCTTCGACTCCCTCATCCAAGTCATTAATAAAAATTACAAACAGCAGAGGACCCAGAATTGATGCCTGCGGAACTCCACTTGTAATTGGGGTCCAGGCTGAATATTTACCATCTACCACCACTCTCTGACTTCGACCGGTTAGCCAGTTTTCTATCCAACTGGCCAAATTTCCCTCTATCCCATGCCTCCTGACTTTCCGCATAAGCCTACCATGGGGAACCTTATCAAATGCCTTACTAAAGTCCATGTACACTACATCCACTGCTCTACCCTCATCCACATGCTTGGTCACCTCCGCAAAGAATTCAATCAGACTTGTAAGGCAAGACCTACCCTTCACAAATCCGTGCTGGCTGTCCCTAATCAAGCAGTGTCTTTCCAGATACTCATAAATCCTATCCCTCAGTACCCTTTCCATTACTTTGCCTACCACCGAAGTAAGACTAACTGGCCTGTAATTCCCGGGGTTATCCCTATTCCCTTTTTTGAACAGGGGCACAACATTCGCCACTCTCCAGTCCCCTGGTACCACCCCCGTTGACAGTGAAGACGAAAAGATCATTGCCAATGATTCTGCAATTTCCTCTCTTGCTTCCCACATAATCCTAGGATATATCCCGTCAGGCCCGGGGGACTGGTCTATTCTCAAGTTGTTCAAAATGTCCAACACATCTTCCTTCCTAACAAGCATCTCTTCTAGCTTACCAGTCCGTTTCACACTCTACTCTTCAACAATACGATCCCTCTCATTTGTAAATACTGAAGAAAAGTACTCATTCAAGACCTCTCCTATCTCTTCCGACTCAATACACTGTCTCCCACTACTGTTCTTGATCGGACCTACCCTCGTTCTCGTCATTCTCATGTTTCTCACATACGCATAAAATGTCTTGGAGTTATCCTTGATCCTATCCGCCAAAGATTTTTCATGCCCTCTCTTCGCTCTCCTAATCCCTTTCTTCAGCTCCCTTCTGGCTATCCTGTAACCCTCCAATGCTATAAATGAACCTTGTTTCCTCAACCTTATGTATACAGTTGAGGGAGATGACTGACCAGGGGTAAGACATGGAGTCTGTCCCTGTTGCTCAGAGAGAAAGGGGGGAGAGCAGCAGGGCATTCGTCACTGGAGACTCAATAGTTAGACAGAGAAACTGGAGGGTCCTGTGAGAACAAGAGAGACTCGCAGTTGGTGTGTTGCCTCCCAGGTACCAAGGTTCATGATGTCTCAGGTTGTGTTTTTGGGATCCGTGATGGGGAGGGGGAGCAGCCCCAAGTTGTAGTGCACATAGGCACTAACGACTTAGGTTGGAAAAGGGATAGGAATTCAAGGCATAAATTCAGGGAACTAGGATGAAAGCTTAGTGTTAGAACAAGCAGAATTGTTATCATTGGTTTGTTACCCGTGCCACGTGCTAGGAAGACGGGGGATAGGGAGAGACAGGAGTTGAACATGTGGTTACAGCGATTGTTCAGGATGGAGGGATTCAGATAACTGGATAATTGGGGCTCATTCTGAAGTAGGTGGGACTTCTTAAAAACAGGATGGTCTGCACCTGAACCAGAGGGGTACCAATATTCAGACGGGGGCGTGGAATATGCCAATGCTCTTCAGGAGGGTTTAACCGAATTCAGCAGTTGGATGGGAGCCTAAATTGCACTTCCAATGTACCGGAGGTTGAGAATAGTTAGGTCAGAAGTAAGATTTCAAGGTCACAAGAGTGCACCAGCAAGCAGGAAGGTGGTTTGAAGTATGTCTATTTCAATGCCAGGAGCATCCGGAATAAGGTATGTGAACGTGCAGTATGGGTTAGTTCTTGGGACCTCCATGTTATGGCCATTTCAGAGACAGGGACAGAGCAGGGATTGGAATGGTTGTTGCAGGTTCCAGGATTTAGATGTTTCAGTAAGAACAGGAAAGGTGGGAAAGGAAAGGGAGTCTGTGGCACTGTTAGTCAAGGACAGTATTATGTTGGCAGAAAGTACATTTGAGAACTCATCTACTGAGTTAGTATGGGCTGAGGTTAGAAACAGGGAAGGAGAGGTCACCATTTTGGGAGTTTACTATAGGCCTCCGAATAGTTCCAGAGATGTAAAGGAAAGGAGAGCACGGATGATTCTGGATAGGAGTGATGGTAACAGGCTCTTTGTTATGGGTGTCTTTAACTTTCCAAATATTTACTAGTACTGCTACAGTTCAAGTACTTTAAATGCTTTTTTGTCCAATGTGTGCAGGCGCATTTGCTCACACAGTATGTAGAAAGACCAATAAGGGACGAGGCCACATTGGATTTGGTGCTGGGTAATGAAACCGGCCAGGTGTTAGGTTTGGATGTAGGTGAGCACTTTGGTGATAGCGACTACGATTCGGTTATGTTTTTGTTAGTGATGGAAAGGGATAGGTATTATACTGCAGTGAGAGCTGGGGGAAAGTCAATTATGATGCGATTAGGCAAGATTTAGGGCGCATAGGACGGGGAAGGAAACTTCAGGGGTTGGGCACAATTGAAATGTGGAGCTTATTCAAGGAACTGCGACTGCGAATCCTGGATAAGTATGTATCTGTCAGGCAGGGAGGATGTGGTCGGGCGAGGGAGCTGTGGTTTACTGAAGAAGTTGAATCTCTTGTCAAGAGGAAGAAGGAGGCTTAGTGAGGATGAGATTTGAAGGCTCAGTTAGGGCGCTTGACAATTAAAAGTTAGTCAGGAAAGATCTAAAGACACTTAGAAAGAGACAAGAAATGACATGAGAAGTCATTGGCAGGTAGGATCAAGGAAAACACTAAAGCTTTCTGTAGGTATATCAAGAATAAAAATTAGGGCCAAACAGGAATAGTCATGGGCGGTTGTGTGTGGAGTTGTGTGAGAAGGCAGGAGAGGTGCTAAATGGATATTTTTCATCAATATTCACATTGGAAAAAGACAATATTGTTGAGGAGAAGACTCGGATACAAGCAACTCTATTAGATCGGATTGATTTGGAAATGCTGCTGATGGACTGGGCTGTACAAAGTTTAAAATCACACAACGCCAGGTTATAGTCCTACAGGTTTAATTGGAAGCACTAGCTTTCGGAGTGCTGCTCCTTCATCAGGTAGTTGTGGAGTACACAATTGTAAGACACAATTCTGAAGCAATACTTTGAAAAACCATTCACTTATCCTATCATGGAATATATTCCCTCCAGTGTGGAAAGTGGAAATTTGGCCCAACAGGTTCACACCAACCTTCCAAACAGTAGCCATCCAGACCCATTCTCCCACATTTACCCCTGACTAATGCACCTAACCTACATATCCCTGAACAAAATGGATAATTTAGCACAGCCTATTCACCTAACCTGCACATATTTGGATTGTAGGAGGAAACCCGAATACTTGGAAGACCTCATGCAGACACAAGAAGAATGTGCAAGTTCCATACAGATAGTCACCTAAGGCTGGAGTCAAACCCAGGTCCCCGGTGCTGTGAGGCAGTAGTGCTAACCACTGAGCCATAATGCCACCAATTTCTGAATCTCGTCTCCAACAAGAACAAGCTTGTAATTCGCCCAAAATAATTGTTTTACCTGTGGCATTGACAATTCTAATCAAGTTAGTGCAGTGTCCAACATTTTCTGCTTGAGAGGGTGAACTCTCAGCAACATACAGGAAGGAGTTTGTTAAAAGGTGCAGAAAAGATTAACTAGGATGTTTCTGGGATTTGAGTGAGAGGGAAAGGCTGAATAAGCTGGGACTTCTTTCCCTGGATTGTCAGAAGCTCAGGTGTGACGTTATGGAGTTTTATAAAATGATGAGGGGCATGCAGTGAGTAGTGGGTTACTGCAGTGATCTCAACATGGATTCAAGCTGTTCACATTTTATGTTAATGATTTCGATGAGGGAAATAAATGTAAGATGTCAAAATGTGCATATGACACACAGCTGAATGGAAGGGTGAGCTGTGAGGGGGATGCTGAGATGTTGCTGTGTGATTTGGACAGGCTCAGTGCATGGCTAAATGCATGGTAGCTGCAGAGTAATGTACACAGATAAATGGTTTTCCAATTTGGTCACAAAAACAGGAAGGCAGATTATAATTTAAATCCTCAAATAATGACTTGATTGGATATAAATTGAGAGAGGGGAATCATCAATGAGACTTGATGTCCTCAAGCACCAGTCACTGAAAATAATGGGCACAGGTGCAGCATGCAGTAAAGAAGACCAACCACATATTGATTTTCATAGCAAGAGGATTTGAGTGCTCGAACAAGGGTGTCTTGCTGCAACTATATAGGATATTAGTGAGGCCATACCTGGAATATTGTTTGTAGTTTTGGATGTCTCATCTGAGGAAGGATCTCTTGATGGAGAGTGAGTGCAGCAAATGTTTCTCAAATTGAATCCTGGGATGGCAGAACAGACGTATGAAGAGAGATTGAGTCATTTAAGATTGTATTCACCAGAATTTAGAAGAATGAAGGAGGATCTCACAGAAAACTATCCAATTCTAACAAAACTAAACAGATTAGATAGAGGGAGGATATTAACAATGCTAGGAAAATCCAGAAATAAGAATCCATGTTTTGAAGATAAGACTTAAAACCATTAAGAATGAAATGAGGGAAATTTTCACATCCACAAAGTGGTTGAGGTCAAATTATATGTATTTGCAAGAAGGAAGTAGAATATGCTTATGTGGCCAGAATAGAATAGAAAAGCCTTTACTGTCACGGGCTCATGAATGAGTGCAGTGAAAAATTGGTATTGTCATCTCTCAGATCCATCTTAGGTACAGGGTACCTAAGTATAGATACTTTACGTGTTCTTACAGAATTGAAATAGTTTTTGAAAAAGGGTGTTGAAAAATTGAGTTGAAGTATCCCAGAATGAGACTGAAAAGAGCCTTTCAAGTACTCAAGTCCTTTTTTCAGAGTCCACGCCAGCCAAGCATCAGAAAGCCAGACCTGACTCCTTCCATGTGCTGGCCTCCGTTCAGGTCTCACTTTCAAGACTCGTGTCTCGGGACAATCTGTGCTTGCTATGCTATCACTTCTGCTCTGGCCACGACTCAGCTCCCAGCTCAGTCTGCACCCAGTCCGCTCCTTACTCCACACTCTGATCCACTCATTGTATTTGTCTCAAACTAACTTTCTCACATGCAAAGTAATTTATGTGTATGTATTTGGGTTCTGAAGAAATATCTAAAGCAATACCTAACATCCCAAAATAGAAGCATTCAAGACAAAGTAAAACATGTAACAATCAATTTCTCTGAATACCTTGGTGTGATCTCTCGAACTTAATCACTGGGTGTGCAACTCAAACACCTATCATGTTATTTCCAGCCATTTGATTTGGCTCCAGCACTACTTTAGATGAGATTAGATTCTGTACAGTGTGGAAACAGACCCTTCAGCCCAACCAGTCCACACTGACCCTCTGAAGAGTAACCCACCTAGACCCATTTCCCTCTGACTAATGCACCTAACACTCTGGGCACTTTGGCATGGCCAATTCAACTGACTTGCACATCTTTGGACTGTGGGAGGAAGCTGGAGCACCCGGAGGAAACCCGCACAGACACTGGGAGGATGTGCGAACTCCACACAGACAGTCACCTGAGGCTGGAATCAAACCTGGGACCCTAGTGATGTGAGGCAGCAGTGCTAACCACTGAGCCACCGTGTCGCTGTTTTAATTATCTTTAATTTTTTGTTGTTATCTCTGTCTCCATTAATCAGATTATAGGTGATCCCTTCCCTTGCTATTGAGCTATTGACAGTTTACTCACACCAATTTCTAACACTTTTGACTACCTGCAGAGACTTATTAGTCAGCCCATTGACACTCCATTCACACAATTTGTATGATATTTTGATCTGTATGTGTAGAAATTCTGTGTCTGTGTTTTCCTTCACTTCACCTGACGAAGGAGTAGCACTCTGAAAGTTTGATTACAGATAAACCTGTTGGACTATAAACTGGTGTCGTGTGACTTCTTACTTTGTCCACCCCAGTCTAGCACCAGCACCTGCACATCATGGCTCCTGTTATTGTCAGGTGGATCCATTAATTCTATCATTCTGTGCTCATGGGCCTGGGTGAATGCATCACTTTATTCTGGGACAGAGAGTGCCTGATTGAAAGGAGTTAAATGAACCTCTTTGTTTATTCACAGTCAGTATCGGCAGATCCTACTTGTGTAACTGGAGGGTGTCCCTCAGCTATTAAGAAGGCCATCTTTCGACATGTTTGCCACAGTGTCAGTGAGCAGCACACATGGTACTAACAGAGGTCAGTAACAAGATCATAGTGTGCAACTTGTTGCAACAATGGATTGAAATTGAGCAACAATTCACCAGATTGTCACAACAATGAATAGTATTCCAAGGACAATATATCAGGATTGTCAAGCAATGGTTTGGAATGTGGGAGCAGCGGATTGAAATGGTACAGCGATGATTCAGAACTTAAGAATGGTACATTAGGATGGTACAAAACTAGGGAGGAGTTTTGCTGGGATGAGTTATTTGTCTGTAAAAAAAATTATCAGTTGGAACCAACACATTGCATTGAAAGGCCACTTCAGATTATTCATCCAATTTATAACCCTATTCTCGCTATTGATGGGCTCCTTGGTGAGTCTTTCTGATGTCTAAACACAATGGCATTTACTGTGCAATGTTGCTGCTGTTGATATTTATTGAATAAAAACCATTGCTAAAAGAATTACTGTGCTCATAGTTTATTGTCTAGGCATTGCTCCCTTTGGTAAGACGGAGGAGTCTCCGGGCCCATTATATTTCTTTCTTATCTAGTGCCCTTATTGCAATCACTGACTCACTGTTGTTATCTCCATGCTGTTAAATCATTTCATTCAGCGAACATACAGATTTTGCTTCTAATCACAAACATCAAAGTTTAACCATTGGCTTTATTGCATACCCATGATTACAATCATTGATTTGAAAGGTACAGTCAATTGGTGAATTGCTGCAGTGCATCTTCCAGATGGCACACAGTGCAGCTACTGAGGGTCAGTAGTAGAGGGAGTGATTGTTTGAGTTATTAACTAGGTTCCAATTGAGTGGACTATTTATTTCCTTGATGATGTCAGGTTTTTGAGTGATGCTGGAGCTGCAAGTAGGGAACATTGCATGACATTCAGAATTAAAGAAAACTATCTGAGAGCCCCATGCAAGATTGCAAGCACTCTCTGAAATCTCTACTTGAGGAGAGTTCAGAGTAAGTGTCTAAATCACTCCCAACACTGGGTAACACGTTACTGGTCCGTGTTTAGAATGCAGTCTGAATGATCCACAATCATCAGGGGAATATATCACTGGCAACCCACCCTGGTCCAGTAAACCCCAGTCACAATAAAATCTGGCACATTTCATCCGACCGATGTAACTTAGAACTACTTTGACGACATCAAAACTATAATCTTTGGATTGCATCATTTGCTGCAACATTCTCTCCAACAATAAGGAACCTTTCTGGACTACAGCTAGGTTTATCTCAGTCCATTTTTTTCTAATTCATAAACAAATTCATAAAATGGCAACCACTGGCTCCAGCAGATAACCCTAATACCATGGCAATTAATTGCTACAGCAACGGCACAGTGCCCATTTGCATATCAAACTCAGTAATCTGTCAGACTGGTCCGTGGCACATGGGATGTGGTGGGCTTTCTTTCCTACTCCGATTCGATTTTGATTAAATCCCTCCCCTCCCCTTCACTTTCTTGGTCACTTAGCCATTGCTCTTTGATATGAAGGGCTCTGCTTTGTCATTGGGCACTCAGGTGTTTCCTTTCTTCCTGGTGGAGGAACATAAATAAAAGCTTTCTGTATTCATTGTATTTTCACTTGTTTTTTTTTCACTTCTGCAAACACATGACATGGGGGCTGGGGGATAAATAAACATAACCACTGGTTGGCGGTAATGTCAGGGAAAAAAGTGCTAAACTGGTCCCTTTTCTCCAAGCTGAATGTATTACTTCACTGCTTACTTTTCCCACAGTTAATGTAAAAGCGATCTGTTCAGGAAAGTGTTGAATCTCCCAGTCTGTGACCTACTAACTGTGGCCGGGGCAATTGCAGAACTCCTGGATGTTATCCTTGACCTCATATTGTGACTCATTCCATTTGTCTAGAAGGAAAAGTATCATGTCTTCGCTGCTTTATGCAGCTCCTGACTATTCTGTCTGGTTCATAGTTGCTTTCGCTTTTAATTGATTTGTGGCTATTTTTTCCCAATTCTTAAAAATAAATATTGCAACATGAAAACAATGGCAGTCATTCTGGGAATGGTGAATGTGATGAGCTGTTTGAAGAACATTTTCTGATATTTTATATTTCCAGGTAAGTATAATCTGAGGGGGACGGTTACTGCTACTGCTGGCTGCATGGTGTTTCAAATAGTCTTAATTCGATCGGGAGGTGGGGTGCAATCGAGTTTTTTTTTCATTTCATACTAACATTGTTTTATTCTCATTCTGCTTTTCAATGTTTTAGTGTTCAGACACGTTAAAGTGACCAGCAGATCACACAGGATACCTCACCATCAGAGTAATAGGAAGAGTGCCAGAGACACAATGAAAAGAAGAAGGAATTCCATCACTTCATTCTTTCTTCTTTCAGGAAATTTCATTCTTCTATGGTCAGTATCAATGGTGTTTTCCATAAATTGGTAAATGGTATTGTTGGGATACATTTTGAAAATGCTGCCTATTTTTGTAATAGAACTAGGTCACATTCTCCAGCTGCCCATTTGCAACACAAATACTGTGATATATGTCGTGACACAAACCAAATTCAAAAAACAGTTGTATAATATTGCCAATTATCCCTTTTCCACAGTTTTGAAATGTATTAAGTCTTGAGAGTGACTGAATAATTACACTACCTGAAGTTAATTTGTGTGCATGTATATGAGTGGAAGCATAAGGAAATAACACAGAATCGAAGGTTTAGCTACTGATGCACTATTCAAGCGTGATCATGACATGATGAAACATCTTCCAGTTTTGTACGGGAAGCATGGATTTGAACCTGATGCCTTAAATTTATATCAAAGAAACATAAATCCATGAAAGCATGTTTTAGTAGATTGGAAAAAAAAGTTAAAAATCACACATCACAAGGTTATAGTTCAACAAGTAAGGGATAGGATTTATGCACATCTGGATAGGAATAATGTGATCAAGGATAGTCAGCATGGTTTTGTGAAGGGCAAGTCGTGCCTCACAAACCTTATTGAATTCTTTGAAAAGGTGACGAAGGAGGTTGATGAGGGGAAAGCGGTAGATGTGGTATATATGGATTTTAGTAAGGCGTTTGATAAGGTTCCCCATGGTAGGCTACTGCAGAAAATACGGAGATATGGCATTGAGGGTGAATTGGAGGTTTGGATTAGGAATTGGCTGGATGGAAGAAGACAGAGGGTAGTAGTTGATGGCAAAGTTTCTTCATGGAGTGCCGTCACTAGCGGTGTTCCGCAAGGATCTGTTTTGGGACCATTGCTGTTTGTCATTTTTATAAATGACCTGGAAGAGGGGTTAGAAGGTTGGGTGAGCAAGTTTGCGGATGATACGAAAGTCGGAGGAGTTGTTGACAGTGAGGAAGCATGTGGCAGGTTACAGCAGGATATAGAGAAGCTGCAGAGCTGGGCAGAAAGGTGGCAGATGGAATTCAATGTAGCTAAGTGCGAGGTGATTCACTTTGGGAAGAATAACAAAAAGATGGGGTACTGGGCTAATGGTCGGATACTTGGTAGTGTGGATGAACAGAGGGATCTTGGTGTCCATGTACACAGATCTCTGAAAGTTGCCACCCAGGTAAATAGTGCGGTGAGGAAGGCATATGGCGTACTGGCTTTTATTGGTAGAGGAATTGAGTTCCGGAGTCCTGAGGTCATGATGCAGTTGTATAAGACTCTTGTACGGCCGCATCTGGAATACTGTGTGCAGTTTTGGTCGCCATACTATAGGAAGGATGTGGAGGCATTGGAACGGGTGCAGAGGAGGTTTACCAGGATGTTGCCTGGTATGGAAGGAAAATCGTATGAGGAAAGACTGAGGCACTTGGAGCTGTTTTCACTAGAGAAAAGAAGGTTTAGGGGTGACTTGATTGAGGTGTACAAGATGATTAGGGGGTTAGATAGGGTAGACAGTATGAACCTTTTCCCGCGTATGGAGTCGGGTATTACAAGGGGGCATAGCTTTAAATTAAGGGGGGGTAGATATAGGACTGATGTTAGGGGTAGGTTCTTCACTCAGCGAGTCGTTAGTTCATGGAATGCCCTGCCAGTAACAGTGGTGGACTCTCCCTCTTTATGGGCATTTAAGAGGGCATTGGATAGGTATATGGAGGATAGTGGGTTAGTGTAGTTTAGGTGGGCTTGGATCGGCGCAACATCGAGGGCCCAAGGGCCTGTACTGCGCTGTATTCTTCTATGTTCTATGTTCTATGTAAGTTTAATTGGAAGCACACTAGCTTTCGGAGCGACGCTCCTTCATCAGGTGATTGTGTACGGCTCGATCATAACACAGAATTTATAGCAAAAATTTGCAGTGTGTGATGTAACTGAAAAAAGAAGTGTATTGAAAACTTAAGTTGGTAAATAAGCAGTACCAGACATTTAAGGAGATATTCTCACTTTCAAAATGGATTTATTCCACTGAGACATACTCTAATGAGAAGAATGCATCAGCAGTAACCAATCATGGAAGTTAAGGATTGCATCAAAATATACAAAGCAGGACCAATGTTGCAAAGCTTACTGACATGAATTTTAAAAATAAAAGCAATGGGTTTTTATTTTTAAAAACGGGGGAGAAAACAGAATGCAAAAGTAAACAAACAAGAAAAGTTTGGAAATAAGATGGTAAGACCTTCCACGAAGTGGATAAAGGATGAGGGTACTGAAAGGACACATTCATTCCTGAGTGGTTGGATCTGGGGAATTCGTGACGATAAAGGAGAAAACGCAGCTTTTCTAATTATCATTATAAATTATGACATTGAAAAATATGAAAAATAAAAGAAAATCAGGAAATGAATTGAAAACAATCATCATTACCAGAGAAGAATGTGTAAGTACTATATAATCATGAAGAACATGTACCAGAGGTTTGCAAGGATAAAGAGCAGGAGATTTGCAGGAAGGAGTTATGACTATAACACCATAAGACCTAGCAGCAGAAATTAGGTCATTCAGCCCATTGAGTCTGCTCCACCATTCAGTCATGGCTGACAAGTGGACGAAGGTTTGCTCGCTGAGCTAGAAGGTTCATTTTCGGACGTTTCATCACCATACTAAGTAACATCTTCAGTGAGCCTCAGAATGAAGCTGGTAAATTACACAACCCCATTCTCCCACTTTCTCCATATAACTCTTGATCCCCTTGATACTCAAAGACATATCTACCTCAGTCTTACATCTACCCAATGACCTGGCCTCCACAGCATTCCGTGGCAATGAATTCGATGGATTCACCACTCTCTGGCTGAAGAGGTTTTTCCTTATCTTATGATTAAATTAGATTACTTATAGTGTGGAAACAAGCCCTTTGGCCCAACAAGTCCACACTGAACCACTGAAGCGCAACCGACCCAGACCCATTCCCCGACATTTATACCTTCACCTAACACTACAGGCAATTTAGCATGGCCAATTCACCTAACCTGCACATTTTTGGACTGTGGGAGGAAACCGGAGCACCAGGAGGAAACCCACGCAGACATGGAGAGAATGTGCAAACTCCACGCAGACAGTCACCTGAGGCTGGAATCAAACCTGGGACCCTGGTGATGTGAGGCAGCAGTGCTAACCACTGTGCCACCGTGCTGCCCACATCTCTGTTCTAAAAGTTCTTCCTTTTCCTCTAAGGCTATGCCCTTAAGTCCTAGCCTCTCTTACCATTTTCCCAGCATCCATTCTGTCAAGGACATTCAGTATTCTGTATGTTTCAGTTAGATCACCCTTTCTCCTTCTAAACTCCATCAAGTAGAAAGCCAGAGTCCTCAAACATTTCTCATATATTAAGCTTTTCATTCCTGGGAACATTCTCGTGAACCTCCTCTGAACCCGCTCCAAGGCCATAACATCATTTCTGAGACATGGGGCCAGAACTGCGCACTATATACATGCTTAAAAAGCTGATGTTTGTACGATGGTCCAAATGGCTTCCTTCTGTCCTACAGTAATCCTTGATTCCTTTGCAAAACTATCAAGGCTAAAGGTTGACAAATTCCCTCCATCTCATACCTGTAAAACCTTATGTGACAGTAAAGATCATGAATATTGGATGTAATTTTGTTAAATTTCCTTGATTCTGGGAAGGTCCCCAGGGATTGTGAGAACCAGAGAATTAGATTAGATTAGATTAGATTACTTACAGTGTGGAAACGGGCCCTTCAGCCCAACAAGTCTACACCGACCCGCCGAAGCGCAGCCCACCCATACCCCTACATTTACCCCTTTAACCTAAGAGTGTTAGGTTACCCCTTTAACCTAACACTACGGGCAATTTAGCATGGCCAATTCACCTGACCCGCACATCTTTGGACTGTGGGAGGAAACCGGAGCACCCGGAGGAAACCCACGCAGACACGGGGAGAATGTGCAAACTCCACACAGTCAGTCGCCTGAGTCGGGAATTGAACCCGGGTCTCTGGTGCTGTGAGGCAGCAGTGCTAACCACTGTGCCACCGTGCTGCCCACAATGCCACCGTGCTGCCTTGTTGTACTCCTCCTGACCTTCGTGTGAAGCCAGAAACATTTCCAGTGCCTGGGACAAGGATCTGAGCAGGAAGAGATTCTCCAACTGTCCAGATACATCCTCTGATGGTGATGCGAATATCAGACTGGGTCTACCTACAAGTTTTGTTTGGATCAACAAAACCCACATGATCACTGACCACTGCATTTATCAACCACCTATCAAATGAAATGAAAAAGGCTTCTACATCCTTCTCATCAAATTTAGGTGATGATTGAATACATTTATACAACCCCCCACCAGGCCTTTGGCTGCCCTGGGTTTACTCATCTCCACTGTCTTTCCACGACGCTTACGTTCAGCCTCCATCTCCATCCTTTTATGCTGAAATTCATGGCTCAGTACCAATTTCTGAAGCTCAAACTCCCTCTCTTTAATCCTTTCCTCCCTCTCCCTTTCTTTCTCTTCTTCTTTTTGTTTGCTAAAGCGATTCATTCTTTTCCTCTTTACTCTGCTTTTAATTTTACTTCAAACAGTTTCATTTCTTTTGCCTTTTCCTTTGCGTTTGCCTCTAACTCTAGATGCTTTGTTTTCAACTGAACTTTAGACATCTGCAAAGATTTTGATGGTGTTTGCAGCAAATTAGAATGTTTGGCTATTGCAGTAATTATGTCTCATTTCCTCATAGAAGATGTCAGCTTCATCTCCGACCTGACTGCCAATTCCAGTAGCTTTTCCTTGTTTACCTTTTGTGAATAAGTCGCCAAAGTCACTTCTTCCACCACTCGAAACATTTAGTGACTGAAAGAGTCACGACGACCAAGCAGGGTTTAAACCAACCAGATTCAACAACTGGAATGAAAGACACTCACCTACCACTCGCAGCTTTTCAGTCCAACAATCCCAAACCCAAATTGGAACGATAGCACAAATGCCACAAAGATCCCCCAATCTGTTATGGACCACGCCAGACTCCTTTCAAAAACATTTCAAGAAGGTAGCCCAGACCCTGACTTTTCTCGTTATTTTAAGCAGGTGTGACATGAATATTCCAGGAGTGATTCAGCTGGCCCAACCATTCAGTTTTAAATAAAACAGAATTTATTTCTGCATGAAGGAAAGAAAACCAAATTTAGAATATCATAAGTGTTTGAAAACCCATTCAATGCTGTCACAACTTAATAATGCTGTCGCAAATACTTGCAACCTTCCATCAACACCTCTTTGGCAAAAAAAAATCAAACATAGAATCTTCCAAGAGAGATGTCAGAGTGAGAGAGGATCAGCATGGAGCTGTTTCTATGGGTCCAGCAGCTTCTTTAGGTTCCCAGCTAAAACTTGACCAGTAGCTGAAAACAGTCAGACTGTTAAAACCAAAACAAACCAGAGGAAAGTGGAGCTGGGAGAACGGGCCACTCCTTTTTCATTGTACAAGCAATTCTTTTAAACTTGAAAGCCCTTTTTCCTGAGGCAGTTAGATATAATTAAAACAGCCATAAAACCAGACGTATCAGTACCTCAGTGTTTATGACCCCCTCAAACAAAAGAACAGAGACAGCATTGTCACAATTTGGTATGATTGATTGGGCAATGCAACTGAAAGTGTTAACAATGGATAAACAACTGGAAAACATTCAAATGGCAAATGAGTGAAGAACAAAAGTTCCTCCTCCTGTCTGAGATCGCAGTAAATGGGAACAGTGGCCAAACTATAGTTTATGAGGGTCATTAAAAATAAAATTAGATGAAAATCAAGGCTGAAAAATCGGCAAGAAAACAATAGAACACAAGGGTCGGGAGCAGTTTAGAAGTGAGCAAAAGAGGCCCAAAGGATTTATTAAGAAGGAGAAAATAGAATATGACAATAACCTTCAAAGAAGCAGAAGAACTAACAGCAGAAGCTTCAACAGAAGAAAGATCGGTGACAACAAATGTAGATTCCTTACAGTTAGGAACGGACGTATTTATAATGGGGAACGTAGAAATGGCTGACAAACTGCATTTACTCCTCACTTCTATCTTTTTAAATGAGGAGACAAATAACATACTGGAAATGATGGGGAATGAGTATTTAGTAAGAGGGAGAAACTGAAGCAAACCTGTATGAGAAGATAAATTGTTTTGAAGGAATTGATAGGATTGAAGGCTCATAAATCCCTCAGGCTTGTCAATCTACATCCCAAAGCAATTAAGGAAGTGATCCTACAAAGAGTGGATAGATTGGTGGTGGCTGTCCAAGATTTTTAGACACAACCTAAACTTTTTCCTTCATCTCAGCATTCAACTACTCTCTGTTCTAACCCCTTCCCCATCCCCTCTGTTTCCCCCAACCCCTCGCAACCAGTACATCATCATATAGACCTCTCTTCCTCTCCCTCCTCATGTCTGAATGGGCATGGCATGGAGGACTGAGTGCCAGAGAGAACAACCACAAACAGCTCCCTCTTTGGTTAAATCAGCTTCTTCTGGGCTCCCTAAGAGTTCAGTGGATTGCAATAGATTGATTCTGCAGAAGTTTCCACCACATGACAGTCATGAACGGTCAATGGGATGTTCAGATGTTGCAAATTGATCATCAAAAGCAATGTGACCAGGCAGCCTACTACTCACATGAGAGCCCTCTGGGGAATCAGTACTTATCACCGTCTGGAGTGTTCCAGAAAATCTAGTGCCTCTGAGTTAGAATCCAATTTGCAATAGAGCCAGGAATAGAGAGGGAGATGATAACCTGCTGTAATGCCCAGCTGACCTCAAAACAGACTGTCATTGACAGTAGACAATCCTTTTCTGGAAACATTCCACTCCTGCCACTGCAACCCACTTCCAGTTCATCAGTAAATGATGATTGTCGGTTAGCAGTCAAAGATATATATCCACACTGTCTGGCCTATAAGTCACCTCTTGTGACACTGCAGAAATGTCCCCTTTTCCAATGTTGTTTCTTGATTTTTGGTCCTGATGAGGGGAAGAGGTTCATGAGAGTCACAACTTCATGACTCCTTTTGTCAATGCTGATTAATATATTGCTCCAAACATAATGAAAAGTCTCGACTTCTCTACATCAGCATGGTAAATGATACCGAGCCAAAAAGGAGACCGCATGTCAGTTTGGTCAAAGAGGTCAACTTTCAAGGAGGAAATGGATTATCAGAGGTGTAGAACTCCAATGCTCAGATAGCTGAATGGAGGCATTATTAAAATTAAGATGGGGTGGAGAAAAGTGCCAGTGCAAGAATTCGAGGAAGCAGAGACCTCGGTGGGTAGTGGGGGTGACGGGGGTTGGGGATGGTACTGGAAGGGAATATTAAAGTCAAGACATTACTTACTCAGTAGTTGGCGATGGTCCGGGAGCACATTTTTCTGACGGGATATGGGACTCATTGTGGGTTAAGACTGAGGAGCAGTGATTGCAATGAGCTCAGGATTACGGAAGGAGGAATGTGGGAGATCTGCCTGGGGGAAGAGTCAATTTCAGATATGTTATGAAGGTGTAGGTGTGTACTGTACCTTTAAGAGGGAGTGAAAGCCGGCAAGGACTGACTGAGAGCACAGAGTATGCTGAACAATTTAAATATGGAACGTTTGGTTGTGAAACAAATAGCTGCAGATGAGTTGCCATGGTATACAACAAACATGAATTCAGTCAATCAATTTAAATTATGCACGAAGATACAAAACTCCAATCAAATATGAATTTTAATGTTTTGGATGACATCAAACTAATGAGATGGTCCAATGTTTTTGGGGTATATAAAACTGGGCATTTTGAACAGTTAGTCAGAATGGCAAAGAGCACCAACAAACTCAAATGGCCTGCAGAATCGCTCTCTGAAAGATACCTTTTCATATGAAAGTTGTGAAGCAGAAGACCAAGGAAAAAAACCCCAGGAAAGTACAGATGAAGATACCAAGGGATGAACGACAACTGGCAGGTTTTGAAATTCGATTTTCTTTTGTTAAACTTAATCGGGGGACTTTATCAGATTTGAACTGTTGGACAGAGGGAGATAGAAAAATTGATTATACAAAGGAGGATTACCATGTCGACAGTTGTTATTGAATGTTCTTGTGTTTTGAAGAGTTAAAGAAAACTTGTTATTTTTTTCTTTACTGTAAGGGATTTTGATCACTCATACTTTGAAAGATTACATGGGGAGGTGAGCTTTTCTGTGTGCATGGTATAAATTAGCAGAAGGGTTTACCCCGTGTTGGAACAGTTTGGGGGCTCACATCCCTGATTTGAACAGGTGTAGGCAGATCCAGTCTGAGATTTGGACAGACTTGAATCGATTGAAGTATGAAGAAAGGCCTATAGACGTAAACACTTGCTGTTTAGGGTCCTAAATCTTTAAAGAAAATGTAGGTGAGACAATTTGTTTAATTTTTGTTACTTGTGGTTGGTTAAATTAAAACTAAGTTCAATGGCTCTTAAAATTGCTGAAAAGGTTCTGGGGTTTGAAGATGATTCCCAAATTTGCCAAGGAAGTTTAGAAAGAAACAAAAAGACCAGACTCTTAGGATTAGCAAAAAGGTTAGAATTGGGTTCAAACAAGCACAAAAACAAAGCGGAAATTATAAGGGAATTACTCAAACACCTATGTGTGTCAGAGAAACAGACAAGTGCAGTTGAGTTAGAAAAACTTAAATTACAATTAAGGAAAATGGATTAGGAGATAAATTAAAAGACGGAGGGAGACATAAAGAGAGAGAGAACAAGGATAAAAAATAGACAGAGTGAGGAAAAATAGTGAGAGAAGGTTCTGAGCTGAGCAAAGAGAGAGAAAAACAGAGAGAATTTGAACTTGAGAAGTTGCAACTTCATCAGCAAAGTCAAGACAACAGGATGGAGATTAAAAGAGAAGGTAGCAAGACTTTGCCACATTATGATGAGAAAGATGTCGAAGCTTTCTTTATTTTATTTGAAAAACTGGCTAGGCAGAAGGAATGGTCCGATGACTTGTGGATAAGGCGAGTTCAGACTAAACTGGTAGGCAGAGCTCGTAAGGTTTTTGCTGCACTGTCAGATGAGGGGGTCAAGAGATTATGAAGAGGTCAAACAGGCTATTTTAAGTGTTTATGAATTGGTACCAGAAGCATATAGACAGCGGTTCAGAAACAAAGAAGGAACAAGGTCAGACTGAAATTGATTTTGAAATAATTAAATATAGTCATTTTGATGGATTGGAGAGGGCCTTCAAAATAGATAAGACTTTTATGAGGAGCTAAGGGAGATCACTCTGCTAGAGGAGTTTAAAAACTCACTTCCACAGATGGTAAGAATTCATGTGGATGAACAGAAAGTTCAGGAAGTGAGAAGAGCAGCAGTTAGCAGATGAATATACATTGGAGCATATGACAAGCTTCCAGCAAGAATTGCTGTGAGGGACAGAAGTTGGGAGAAGGGGAGATCCTACACTATGAAACAAAGAGTGGAGAACACTGGTAAGTGTTTACCACAAGTTTAAAAAGAAGCCCAAGAGGGTGGAAAGGAGGTGAAAGGCCTCAGACGTTTTCACTGTAATGGAATGGGTCACGGAAAATTACAGTACCGGTGGTTTCAGAAGGGCACTGGGAAATGATGTTTTCACTGCTAGAAAGTGGGACACGTAAAGTCACAGTGCTGGTCATTAAAGAAAGGCACCATGGGAAAAGATGTGGTAAAAGAAGCTAAGCCAGTGTCATTCATGAACGTAGTAAAGGAGACCCCAAGAAAAGTCGAGATGCTGCAGGAGAGTGCACAGCCTAGGTAGGGGCTGGGTATGGAGTCATACCTGATCTCTATAAAGAATCTGTGGGCAAAGTTTACTCAGAAAGAACAAGGGGAGAAGAGCAAGAAGTTATAATTTTGAGAGATACAGGATCTAGCTAGTCTCTAATAGTATGGGACAACCAAATTTGCACTCAGAACCTGTTACCCAAGAGAGCGGTAATTTATGGGATAGATGAACAGAAATTTAGTGTTCCCCAATTTAAGATCAAGTTGGAGTGCCAACACAGGACTGGGGAAGTTACAGTGGGTGTGATAGACAGATTGTCAGTTCCAGGAATTCAGTTTGTTCTCAGGAATGATTTAGCAGGATCCAAGGTGGGAGTGACACCCCTCATGGTGGACAAGTCCATGGAAGACCAGGAAACTGAGGAGTGAAGAGAAAAATACCCTGGTATCTTCCCAGACTGTGTAGTAACAAGATTTCACTATCATAAGTCAAAGCAGGAGCAAAAGTTACAGAGAAAGATTAAAGAGTTGAGGTCCAGTTAGCAGACACCCTGTTTGATGTAATGGTGCAGGAAAAACCTGAATAGGCAGAGGATCAGACAGAAGTATTGTTCCTGAAAGGACTTGCAACAGAAAGCCGATACAATAGAAGATATACATGTCAATGCGTACTCTGAAAACGAAACAGATGATATTCCTGAGGGTTATTTTCTGAAAGACAGAAGCCTAAGATGAAAATTAAATCCACAGCAGGTTAACGCAGAGGAGAAATGGGCCGAATTTCACCTGATTATGTTGCGGTTGCAAATAGAAAGGAAGTGTTTCAAGTAGCGTATGAGCTACTTGTAGGAGGTCACAGAAAACTCAGGGTAAAATTCAAAAACATTTCTATTGGTCTGGAATTGATAGGGATGTGATTAACTTTTGCCATATGTGTCATACATGCCAAATGGTAGGTAAGCCACAAGCAGTCATGAAACCAACACCTTTGTTGCTAATTCCCACATTTGAAGAACCTTTCACGTAGGTTATAATTGATTGGGTAGGGCCCCCCATGAGAACTAAAAGTGGGAACCAGTCCATAATGGATGTGCCTACCAGATTTCCGCAGGCAATTCCAATACGAGTATCAATACAATAGGGGTGATAAAGGAGTTAGTATTTTTCTTCACATGGTATGGGCTAACCAGGGAGATTCTTTCAGACCAAGGGTCAAATTTTACTGCTAGGCTATTTAAGGAAATGATGGCTAGCTATGGTATACAGTACTTTACACCCAGTGTAAATCCCAGGGAGAATGATTGGGATGAAGGCATCCCATTCATATTGTTTGCCATTAGAGATGCTCCAAATGAATCTACTCAGTTCACTCCCTTCGAGTTAATATTTTGGGCATGAAGTGAGAGGCTCTTTGAAATTAATTGAAGTAAAATTGACAGGATCAAAGTCAGAGATCTCACACTTCGATGATGTGTCGGAGGTGAGGGAGAGATTACATCGAGTAGGTGAGTCAGCCAAACACCACTTAAAGAGGGCACAGCTAAAATGGGCATGTGCCAGATAAAAGCACTGAGACTCAGACGTTTCCTGAGCAGTGGGGGTGTTTGTACTGTTGCCAGTGATAAGATTTCCATTGAAAGTCAGGTTTAGTGGACCCTATCAAATTGGTAAAAGTTGAGTAGGTGAACAATCTCGTAAAGATGCCAGATAGAAAACAAAAGATCTGTCATGTGAACATGTTGGAATCATATTATACAAGAGATAAAGAACTGGAGAAACTGGTGTTCATTACTGCCCCACAGATTAAGGAATCAAATCCAGATGATGTGGATTTTGATGTGCTTCAAAATAGATTAAAAAATGAAGAAGTCCTTGAGGAGTGAGATACATTAGTAAACTGTCTCATGAGCATAGAACACAGTTGGAAGGTTTTTACTGCAGTATAAGGACATACGTAAGAATCAGTTTGGGAGGCCTAATGAAGTATATTTAGGGAATACTGCTCTGCCCTAGTGGCTTAATCCCTTCAAAACCAGACAGATCCAGATGGAGGTGGAGGCCATGCCCGATAAGGATATCATCGAACCAAGCTAGAGCATGTGGAGTTCACCAATCGTCTTAGTTCCCAAACCAGATGGAACTCAATAATTCTGCGTGGATTATTGGATGGTCAATGCCGTTACAAAATCAGACACATATACAATTCCTAGACTGGAGGACTGTATCGAGAAAGTTGGACAAACCAGTTACATCACTAAGTTGGACGTACAGCATGGTGATGGCAGGTGTCTTGATCATAGACAGTGAAAGACATTTCTGTGTTTCTAACCCCAAATGGGCTCTGTCAATAAGTGATGACCTTCAGAATGATGAACACACCTGCCACATTCCAAAGCCTCATAAACAGAGCTGTGGCTGGGTTAACAAACTGTGCAGTGTGGACGATGTAGTGATCTTTAGTAAGTCCTGGAAAATCACATAGTACAGTTGGCAGAGCTCTTTGAGCGACTACCAACATTCCAAAGATGTGCAGGTCAGGTGAATTGGCCATGCTAAATTGCCCATAGTGTTAGGTAAGGGGTAAATGTAGGGGTATGGGTGGGTTGCGCTTCAGCGGGGCGGCGTGGACTTGTTGGGCCGAAGGGCCTGTTTCCACACTGTAAGTAATCTAATCTAATCTAATCTAATCTAATATCTAATCTAATATCTACCGGAAGCAAAACTGGTGATAAACTTAAATAAAATGGAATTTGCCAAAGCAGAGGTGATGTTCTTTGGATATAACATCGGTCATGAAAGGTTGACCAAACGGAACACAAAGACGAAGGCCATTAAGAATTTTCCACAACCAGCCTCAAAGATGGAGGTGCTTTGATTCTTAGGACTCAGCAGATTCTATGGGAAGTGTGGTCCAAACTTCAGCAGTGTAGTGACACCATTAATCGATTTGCTGAAGATGAACACAAAATTTCAGAGGACAGAACAATGCCAGGAGGTATTAGACCATGTGAAATCAATATTAACCACTGCATTATTTTTAAGATCAGTGCTGGGCCCTCTGCTTTTTGTCATTTACTTAAATTATTTGGATGCGAGCATAAGAGGTACACTTAGTAAGTTTGCAGATGACACCAAAATTGGAGGTGTAGTGGACAGCGAAGAGGGTTACCTCAAATTACAACAGGATCTTGACCAGATGGGCCAATGGGCTGAGAAGTGGCAGATGGAGTTTAATTCAGATAAATGCAAGGTGCTGCATTTCAGGAAAGCAAATCTTAGCAGGACTTATACACTTAATGCTAAGGTCCTAGGGAGTGTTGCTGAACAAAGAGACCTTGGAGTGCAAGTTCATACCTCCTTGAAAGTGGAGTCGCAGGTAGATAGGATAGTGAAGAAGGCGTTTGGTGTGCTTTCCTTTATTGGTCAGAGTATTGAGTACAGGAGTTAGGAGGTCATGTTGCAGCTGTACAGGACATTGGTTAGGCCACTGTTGGAATATTGCGTGCAATTCTGGTCTCCTTCCAATCGGAAAGATGTTGTGAAACTTGAAAGAGTTCAGAAAAGATTTACAAGGATGTTGCCAGGGTTGGAGGATCTGAGCTACAGGGAGAGGCTGAACAGGCTGGGGCTGTTTTCCCTGGAGCGTCGGAGGCTGAGGGGTGACCTTATAGAGGTTTACAAAAGTATGAAGGGCATGGATAGGATAAATAGGAAAAGTCTTTTCCCTGGGGTCGGGGAGTCCAGAACTAGAGGGCATAGATTTAGGGTGAGGGGAAAGATCTAAAAGAGACCTAAGGGGTAGCTTTTTCACGCAGAGGATGGTACATGTATGGAATGAGCTGCCAGAGGATGTGGTGGAGGCTGGTACAATTGCAACACTTCAGAGGAATTTGGATGGGTATATGAATCGGAAGGGTTGGAGGGATATGGGCCGGGTGCTGGCAGGTGGCACTAGATTGGGTTGGGATATCTGATCGGCATGGACGGGTTGGACCGAAGGGTCTGTTTCCATGTTGTACATTGCTATGACTCTATATCTACATCAAACTTTTCAAAACCTTTCAAACTTTCTTTGATGCTAGTGACATAGGAGTTGGAGCTGTACTGCTAAAGGAAGATGAGGATGTGATTGAACTGCCAGTTGGTTACTTTTCAAAGAAACTCAACATCCACCAAAGGAAATACTCCACAATTGAAAAAAAAACAATTGAGCTTGGTAGTGGCCTTCCAACATTTTAATGTGTATGTCATGAACAATGTGTCAGAGATGGTTATGTACGTGGATCACAATCCATTTACATTATTGGAACAATTTAAAGACAAGAATGAAACTATTTCATTGGAATGTTATGTTAAAGACTTTTAATTTAGGTGTAAATTAGTGGTGGGGGGAGTGGTTTACCCCGTGTCATAACAGTTGTGTAATTATGGGGTAAAAGCAAAGACTGCAGATGCTGGAAACCAGTTTAGGCAGCATCCAAGGAGCAGCAAAATCGACGTTTCGGGCAAAAGCCCTTCATCAGGAATAAAGGCAGAGAGCCTGAAGCGTGGAGAGATAGGGTGGGGGTGGGGAGAAAGTAGCATTGAGTACAATGGGTGAGTGGGGGAGGGGATGAAGGTGATAGGTCAGGGAGGAGAGGGTGGAGTGGATAGGTAGAAAAGGACATAGGCAGGTAGGACAAGTCCAGACAATTCATGGGGACAGTGCTGAGCTGGAAGTTTGGAACTGGGGTGAGTTGGGGGAAGGGGAAATGAGGAAACTGTTGAAGTCCACATTGATGCCCTGGAGTTGAAGTGTTCTGAGGCAGAAGATGAGGCGTTCTTACTCCAGGCATCTGGTGGTGAGGGACCGGCGGTGAAGGAGGCCCAGGACCTCCATGTCCTCGGCAGAGTGGGAGGGGGAGTTGAAATGTTGGGCCACGGGGTGGTGTGGTTGATTGGTGCGGGTGTCCCAGAGATGTTCCCTAAAGCGCTCTGCTCGGAGGCGCCCAGTCTCCCCAATGTAGAGGAGACCGCATCGGGAGCAACGGATACAATAAATGATATTAGTAGATGTTCAGGTAAGACTTTGATGGATATGAAAGGCTCCTTTAGGGCCTTGGATAGAGGTGAGGGAGGAAGTGTGGGCGCAGGTTTTACAGTTCCTGCGGTGGCAGGGGAAGGTGCCAGGATGGGAGGGTGGGTTGTAGGGGGGCGTGGACCTGACCAGGTAGTCACAGAGAAAACGGTCTTTGCAGAAGGCGGAAAGGGGTGTGGAGAGAAATATATCCCTGGTGGTGGGGTCTTTTTGGAGGTGGCGGAAATGTCGGCGGATGATTTGGTTTATGCGAAGGTTGGTAGGGTGGAAGGTGAGCACCAGGGGCATTCTGTCCTTGTTACAGTTGGAGGGGTGGGGTCTGAGGGCGGAGGTGCGGGATGTGGACGAGATGCGCTGGAGGGCATCTTTAACCACGTTGGAAGGGAAATTGCGGTCTCTAAAGAAGGAGGCCATCTGGTGTGTTCTGTGGTGGAACTGGTCCTCCTGGGAGCAGATAGGGCGGAGGCGGAGGAATTGGGAATATGGGATGGCATTTTTGCAAGAAGTAGGGTGCAGGAAGAGGTGTAATCCAGGTAGCTGTGGGAGTTGGTGAGTTTGTAAAAAATGTCAGTGTCAAGTCGGTCGTCATTAATGGAGATGGAGAGGTCTGGGAAGGGGAGGGAGGTGTCCGAGATGGTCCAGGTAAATTTAAGGTCAGGGTGGAATGTGTTGGTGAAATTGATGAATTGCTCAACCTCCTCGCGGGAGCACGAGGTGGCGCCAATGCAGTCATCAATGTAGCGGAGGAAGAGGTGGGGAGTGGTGCCAGTGTAATTACAGCAGATCAACTGTTCTACTTAGCCAACAAAGAGACAGGCATAGCTGGGGCCCATACGTGTGCCCATGGTTACCCCTTTGGTCTGGAGGAAGTGGGAGGATTCGAAGGAGAAATTGTTATGGGTGAGGACCAGTTCAGCCAAATGAATGAGAGTGTCGGTGGAAGGGTACTGTTGGGGACGTCTGGAGAGGAAAATAGGGAGGGTAATTATACCCTCTGGTCCCAGACTCTCTCGCAAAGGAAGTCATCCCCTCTGCATCTCCCCTGTTAAATCCCACTTTACATGATTGAATAACATCACCTCCCAGTCTTCTATACTCCAATGAGTACAGGCCCAATGCACTCAACATCTTCACATAGCACAGTCCCTCCATGCCGAGGATTAGCTGAGTGAAAATTCTCTGGACTGCCTCCAACGCCAGTATATCCTTCCTTTGGTAAAGAACAAAAACTAAAACTGTTCACCGTGTGACAGTTGTGATCGGGCAAGTGCCTTCTAATTTAAAGCAAAACCTCCCTATTTTTATACACCATTCCCTGTAAAATAAAAGGGCTGCATTTCATTTGTCTTCTCAATTACCCACTGAAATTGGGTCAGAAGCGAGAAGCTGCTGCTGCATTGAGCCCCAGACATTAGTTTGGATTGCGATTTATTTAGATTTCATTGTAAAGTGTGCTAAAGAACAGGAGTTCAGTGAAAGCACAAAGGTACCAAGACACAAAAAAGTCTTAGCTACAAAGTAGGAGAAGAAGCGTGAAAAATGTTATGCATTACCTTCAGAGAATAAGTAGAGAAACAAAGAAGTAAGATAATATTAAAGTCATTTTAAATATAAACCAGAAAAAAAGGAAGAAAGTTCGACATCTTTAAGTCCTTGGCTGAGCTCGATCTCTGGGAGACCTGTTCTTGACGCCATCGCCACGGATACCAAGAGGAAATTCCTCATCGCTTGCTCTTTCTGCTTTGGGCTACAATGCCACCACTGCTGCTGCTACCTCCACAATCCCCTCCTGCTGCCTCCACAACTTGCCTGGGCAGGATCCAGTCACACACTAACACACTGCCACGACCAACTGAGAGATCAGGCTGAGACACCAGGCCGAGTCACTGCCACACAAAGCTGAGAGAATTCTTTGGGCTGGGCTGGGCTAAGGGGATACCTTGCTGGGTGCGTGCTGACACCAGGAGTGAAAAAAAGAAGAAAAGAAACACCAAGGAACAGAAGAAAATGAAAAATTAGGGCAAGAAATGAGAAGGAAATATTAAGAGCTCGCAAGCTCTGGCTGAAGCATCATATTCTGATGAAATCTTGGAGAGACACTGAGATGTACTGATGGGAATTTTGTGCTCAAGTTCATGTCCTTCTGACTGAGGCAAGACTGCTCCTCACTATTCTACTCCCTTTCACTCCTGTAGCTCTTCACCCAAAATGTGAAGATATCTGTAGTGCTCTAATGTGAATTGTTATAAAGATGAAGGCTGCAATACTTGCTCATGACACAGGAGTTGGAGCTATTTACATCAGGAAGCAACGGAAAATGCCATTGGATGCAGGGCAGAAGACGCTGGCAGGTGAGACTTTTATTTAGGTTACAAGCTTTGTCTTCCAACAGTTGGATTGTGCCAGATTCTCAGATAATATTTTTCCACTGAACTAAGTACAGTGTTTTTCTTCAATTTGTTTTGACACAAGGTAAACCCTTCTGCTAATTTATACCATACACACAGAAAAGCTCACCTCGCCACGTAATCTGTTAAAGCATGAGTGACAAAGAATTACCGATATCCCTCTATGTAAAGAAAAAAATTAACAATTTATTCTTTAACATCAAGAAACACAAGAACATTCAGCAACAACTATCTACACAGTAATCCTCCTTTGTGTGATCAATTTATCTACCTCCCACTCTACAACAATATACTGGTCCAATAAATCTCCACCCCCGATTAAGGTTAGCACAAAAACAACCAAATTTCAAAACCAGTCAGTTGTTGCTTTTCTCTTGGTATCTTCATTCATACTTTACTCGGTCTTTTCTTCAGTTTTCTGCTTCACAAATTTCATGTGAAAAGGTACCTTTCAGTGAGCGATTCTGCAGGCCGTCTGTGTTTGTTGGTGCTCTTTGACACTCTGGCTAACTGTTCAACAGACCTTGAATTTTTGTACCCCAAAGCATCGGACCGTCTCATTGGTTTGATGTCATCCAAAACATTAAAATTCAAATGCAATTGGATTTTAGTTTCTTGGGGCATAATTTAAATTTATTGACTGAATTCAATTTTTTTTTTGTGTGTGCTGTGGCAACTCAGCTCCAGCTGTTTGTTTCACAACCAAATGTTCCATATTTAAACTGTTCAGCACACTCTGTGCTCTCAGTCAGTCATTGCTGGCTTTCACTCCCTCTTGAAGGTGCAGTGCACACCTACATCTTCACAACACCTTCCCCTTAAGAAAAGAAATGAACCATCATAATGAAAAGATGGCCTTTTTCCTCTCTATTCTTTAACCACTTTCCCATGACATACATGACTTTAACCTATGTTCATATTAACTTCTTCCCACATATATATAAAACAATGAATAGATACGCATCTCATCTCTACTTTATCAGTTAAAATCCATGATAGTGCATCTGCTGTTACATTCTTATGACCTGCAACATGCACGATTTGTAAATTAAAATCTGTAGCATAAGCCTCCGATGAGATAGTCTCACATTCTTGTCTTTAAAGCGTTCCAAGAATATAAATGGATAGTGATCCGTGTACACAACCGTCTCCAACACATTGTTCAGGAAATGCACATTTAAATGTTGTAAAGCCAGTACCAAACTCAATAATTCGTTTTCAGTCTTAGAGTATTTTCTTTGGTGGGTGTTGAGTTTCTTTGAAAAGTAACCAACTGGCAGTTCAATCCCATCATCATCATCCTGTAGCAATACAGCTCCAACTCCTGTGTCACTAGCATCAATGGCAACTTTGAAAGGTTTCAAAATGTTTGGTGCAGCTAAAAGTGGTGCTGTGGTTAATATTGCTTTTAAATTGTCAAATGCCATCTGGCATTGTTCTGTCCATCGAAATATTGCATTCTTCTTCAGCAAAACTGTTAAGGGTGCCACTACGCTGCTGAAGCTCAGAACAAACTTCTGATAGAATCCGTTTAGCCCCAAAAGTTGAAGCACCTCTTTCTTTGAGGCTGGTCATGGAAATTCCTTGATGGCCTCCATTTTTGCTTTCCTTGGGATCAACCTTCCATGACCGATGTTATGTCCCAAGAACGCCAGCTCTGCTTTAATGAATTCAGTTTTAGAACATAGAACATAGAACAATACAGCACAGAACAGGCCCTTCGGCCCACGATGTTGTGCCGAACGTCTAACCTAGATTAAGTACCTATCCAAATGCCGCTTAAAGGTCGCCAATGATTCCGACTCTACCACTCCCACGGGCAGCGCATTCCATGCCCCCACCACTCTCTGGGTAAAGAACCCACCCCTGACGTTTCGGTTTATTACCAGTTTTGCTTCTCTTTATCTGCCAACCGTACCATTTAATAAAGATCAAACAAAGATCAAAGATCAAATAGATCAAACATCGTCCAAATAGACTGCACAGTTTGTGAAGTCAGCCACAACTCTTTTCATGAGTCTTTGGAATGTGTTGGTTGCGTTCTTCATTTCAAAGCGTATGTCTTCTTAACATCCCTGTCAATCTGGGTGGCAAGTTTCTGCATGGACACTGAGATCGCTCTGCTCATCTACACTAACAAGAATCTTACCATTAACCCAGTAATCTTCATTCCTAATGCTCCTTCAAAAGTGAATGACCTCACACTTTTTTACATTGAACTCCATTTGCCGCCTCTCAGCCCAGCTCTGCAGCTTATCTATGTCCCCTGTAACCTGCAACATCCTTCAACATTATCCACAACTCCACTGACCTTAGTGTCATCTGCAAATTTACTAACCCATCCTTCTCCGCCCTCATCCAGGTCATTTATAAAAATGACAAACAGCAGTGGTCCCAAAACAGATCTTTGCGGTATACCACCAGAAACTGAACTGCAGGATGAACATTTCCCATCAACACCACCTTCTGTCTTCTTTCAGCTAACTAATTTCTGATCCAAATTGCTCGATCACCCTTAATCCTATGCCTCTGGATTTTGTGCGGTACAGTGCCAAAGAAAATGACACGGTCAAGTTATGATTTTGTGGTGTTGGGGCTACCGTATTAGTACATGTATAAGATTGACTAAATAATAGGAAAGACTCAGAACTAACGGATGATTTTCGGATGGCCAAACTGTACCAATTAGGTACCGTGGAGACATCACCCTTCATATATGAATGATGTGGAGGTGCCGGTGTTGGATTGGGATAGACAAAGTTAAAAATCACAGAACACCAGGTTATAGTTCAACAGGTTTAATTGGAAGCACTTCCTTTCAGAGTGCTGCTCCTTCATCAGGTGACTGATGTCAGAAGCATCGTTGTGTCACGGTGATTGTGTCAGGGACGAGACGTGTCAGAGTGGTCATCATGTCAGGGGTCTCTGTGTCAGAGGGGTAGCAGTATCAGGGTGCTCATTGCTTTATGGATCATGTTGAGAAAGTATCATCATTTCAGGGGGAAATCGTGTGGGGACAGTCGTGTGGGCAATTAGTCATATTGGGCAGTAGTGGTGAAAGTGTAGTTCTTTCTGGGGACAGCCATGTCCGGAGACTTCATGCTGGAAGGAATCATGTCAGGGTGCAGTGGTGTCAGAGGACAGTGGTGACAGGGTGCAGTGGTGTCAGGGGCAGTGGTGTCAGGGTGCAGTGGTGTCGGGGTGCAGTGGTCACAGGGGTCAGTGGTTACAGGGGTCAGTGGTGTCAGGGTGCAGTGGTGTCAGGGGCAGTGGTGCCAGGGTGCAGTGGTGACAGGGTGCAGTGGTGTTGGGGTGCAGTGGTCACAGGGGTCAGTGGTTATAGGGGTCAGTGGTTATAGGGGTCAGTGGTGTCAGGGTGCAGTGGTGTCAGGGTGCAGTGGTGTCAGGGGCAGTGGTGTCAGGGGACAGTGGTGGCGGGGTGCAGTGGTCACAGGGGTCAGTAGTTACAGGGGTCAGTGGTGTCAGGGTGCAGTGGTGTCAGAGGCAGTTGTGTCAGAGCAATGGTGTCAGGGGGCAATGGTGTCAGGGGGCAGTGGTGTCAGTGGCAGTGGTGTCAGGGTGCAGTGGTGCCAGGACAGTGGGGTCAGGGGGCAATGGTGTCAGGGTACAGTGATGTCAGGAGGGAGTGGTGTCAGGGTCACTGGTGCTCAGCGGCAGTGGTGTGAAGGGGCAGTAGTGTCAAGTGGCAGTGGTGTCAGGGTGCAGTGGTTTCGGATGCAGTGGTGTCAGGGGGCAGTGGTGTCAAGGGCAGTTGTGTCAGGGGGCAGGGGTGTCAGGGGGCAGGGGTGTCAGAGGGCAGGGGTATCATGGGACAGTGGCTTTGGGTACAGTGGTGTGAGGGGACAGTTGTGTGAGGGGGCAGGGGTTTCAGGATGCAGTGGTGTCGGGGGCAGTTATGTCGGGGCAATGGTGTCAGAGCAGTGGCGTCAGGACGGTGATGTCAGGGGACAGTGTGTCTGGGGATTGTCGTGTCAGGGGGAAAGTGTTACAGGTTAGTCTTGCCGGAGAGCAGCCATGTCACGGGAAGTTTGGGTTGGGTTGACATGTAGGAGGTAGTCGTTTCAGGAGGGGGGTCATTGTATCGTTAGGCAGTTGTGTCGGGAAGTCGTGTCAAGGGTTAATGGTATCAGGAGAAGGGACGGAGCTGGTAAATGGGTGAGTGGTCACAGACAATTCGGCGGGCTGGTAACCAGATGGTGAGGAGTGGGAGTCAGTCATTTCTGAGGACGGTGAGAGTTGGGTCCAGTCAAACAGAGAGAGCCCGGGCCTGCAGAGTTACGGGGGGAATCGAGAGGGCTGTCAGTGGAGCCGGGTGTGGAGAGGACACTGCAGGTTAGTTTAGCTGCTCCCCAGGGATGTGACTCTCCCTAACGTTCCCCTTGCTGCACATTCCAACCCTCCCCAGGGACAAAGAAATGAGCAGGGGGCGAGTTCAGTGGTGAAACAAACCCTTTACTTGAAATCATTGAATGATCAGGATGCGTAAACAGCCAAGTGGAAGGATGATACAAATAGCCCAGATACTTATCGATAAACAGCAGTTCCCGCACTGTCATGTGTAACCCAAACCAAGTAAAAGGTGAATAAATACCATTCCTCCTCTCCATCTGAAAGTGGGAATCTATCGCACAACCTGGCCCCCAGATTAACAAACTGACAGCAGTATGTAACTCTTTCCCTGGAGCTGCTCACCTGCCTGGAGTGGAGATGGAAGGAGACAGCTCCTCACTCCATGCTGCCTGTCTGGAGTGACTTTATTCCTGATGCTGTTACAGTCCAAGGCATTCAAACTGTACCCGTGCCCTGCCACTGCAATTGCTGTTTCAACTCTACTCTGCATTATCGTAAACATTTTGTGTGTGTCTTTCAAACAGAGCTTGACAGCTGTTGATTCTAACAACAAAATGTCACTTGAAGTTCCTTTGAAACTTCTTGCAGAACAGAGGGTCAAACAGCAAGGTGCAGCTGGGAATTGGTGCCTCACTCTGTAACGTGTGTATTTCCGTGAATGCAGTACTGACTGATTTCGGTTCCGTCCTGTCAAAACTGTAAATCTGCTCACGAACAGCAGCTTCCAATGTGACCGTTGGTGGGAACTTTCAAGACCCTTTAAATCCAGTCCTGTATCAGTCCTGGTCATTCCATTCCATTGCGCACTGTGCTATTAAGTGACAATCGAATACTGCAGGCTGCACATTAATAACACGGTCACTACAGATCAGGATGAATCTCACTGCATCCTTCTGACTCGAAGATTCAGACAGCTGTCTCGTGAACTGCTTTGACAATCTTGTATGCCTCAATGCATTGGCCCTGATGAATCAAACAGAGCTGGACGAAAACCCGCTGAGAGAAAGCGATCTTAACTGTTAGCATCAGTCCTGTACCATCGACCCGTGGCAGCAAACATCGTGCTTGGTAAAGCAATATCTCTCCAAGACTAGGGGGGCAGACAGCAATGCCAATAGCAAAAGGGTTACTGGACCCCAGAGGTTAACTCGGTTTCTCTATCTCCTGCTTTGAAATCGAGAGATTGCCATCCACAGAATGATCTCTGACCAGAATCAATAGCAAGTGACAATTGCAAACAGAATGACAAAGGGGTATGGAGGGCATTTAATTGGCACCCGTCCCACCCCCAGACAAGTTCAGATCCAAACATTTGTACGAATCAGCAACAAACATGTTCCCCATGCCTTTCCCCATCTCCTTGTCCAAGCCCACCTGCAGTGGAAACGTCAATTCTCTACCCAACTGTAAGCTCCAAAGTCTACACTCATCCACAAAAACAAGGCTTTGAGCATGATACCAATGACCTCCACCTCCACCCCCTCTCCCTCCACCCCCAGCTGACCACGCCCACCTGAGATGGGGAGAGGAGACAAAAGGAGGTGACAGCTGGGGCCTTTGGAAAAGCGTGGGCCTTTACACAGTGACTGACAGTTGCTTGAGACTGCCATGTCATCTCTGTACGTCAAAGTGTCAGGATCGTCTCAATCTCTCACTCACACACACATACAAATCCAACTGAAACACTTTCTGAATCAAAACCAGAAAACCGTTCTATGAAGGCTCACCAGACCCAAAACGTTGGCTCTGCCAGACTCTTGACAGAGAACATTGAACTGTACAGCACAGGAACAGGCTCTTCGGCCCACCATGTTTTGCCAAACATGACTCCAAATTAAACTCTTCCCTTCTGCTGCTTTTGGTCCACATCCCTGCATTCCTTGCATATTTCTCTTAAACTCTCCTATCGTATCTGCCTCCATCACTGCCCGCAGCAGGATGTTCCACTCTCCTGTGACTCTGTGTAAAAAGATTACCCCTCACATCTCCTTTGCCCCTCTTACCTTAAATGCAAGCCAATCAGATTTAGACATTTCAACTCCAGGAAAAACATTCTGACTGTCAACCATATCTGTTGAGCTCATAAACTTCTATACAGTTCTATCAAGTCTCCCCTCGGCCTCCAATCCTGGCAGCATCCTGTTAGACCTCTTCTGCACCCTCTCCAAAGCCTTCACATTCTTCCTGTAATGTGCTGGCCAGACTTGAACACAGTATTCTACGTGTGACCTAACCAAAGCTGCAGCATAACACTTGAACTCAATTATAGTCATAGAGATGTACAGCATGGAAACAGACCCTTCAGTCCAATCCATCCATGTCGACCAGATATCCCAATCAATCTACTCCCACCTGCCAGCATCCGGCCCATATCCCTCCAAACCCTTCCTATTCATATACCCATCGAAACGCCTCTTAAATGTTGCAATTGTACCAGCCTCCACCACCTCTTTTGGCAGTTCAGTCCATACACGTACCACCCTCTGTGTGAAAAAGTTGCCCCTTAGATCTTTCCTCTCTCACCCTAATCCTATGCCCTCTCGTTCTGGATTCCCCCACCCCAGGGAAAAGACTTTGTCTATTTACCCTATCCATGCCCCTCATCATTTTGTAAACCTCTAAGGTCACCCCTCAGCCTCCGACACTTCAGCGAAAACAGCCCCATCCTGTTCAGTCTCTAACTATAGCTCAATTCCTCCAACCCTGGCAACATCCTTGTAAATCTTTTCTGAACCATTTCAAATTCCACAACATCTTTCCGATAGGAAGGAGACCAGAATATTCCAACAATGGCCTAACCAATGTCCTGTACAGCTGCAACATGACCTCCTAACTCCTGTCCTCAATACTCTGACCAATAAAAGGAAGCATACCAAACGCCTTCATCACTATCCTATCTACCTGTGACTCCACTTACAAGGAGCTATGAACTTGCACTCCAAGGTCCGAGGTTCAGCAACACTCCCTAGGACCTTACCATTAAGCGTATACATCCTGCTAAGACTTGCTTTCCTGAAATGCAGCACCTTGCATTTATCTGAATTCCTCAACCAATAAAGGTAAGCCTGCCATATGCCATCTTTACCACATTATCTACCTGCGTGGCCACTTTTACAGAGCTATGAACTTAAACCCCAAGTTCCCTTTGTATGTCAGTACTGTTCAGGATCCTGCCATTAACTGTATTCTTTTCCTGAATTTCACATAGACACTGCTCTACCCTCATCGATTACCTTTCTTAGCTCTTCAAAAATTTCAATCAATTTAGTAAGAAATGACCTGCCCTGCACAAAGTCATGCTGACTGTTCCCAATTAGGTCAGGCTTTTCCAAATGCACATAAATTCAATCCCTAAAAATTGCCTCCAATAATTTCCCAACCTCCAATATGAGACTCACTGGCCTGCACTTTCCTGGATTATCCCGATTTGAACATAGACAACATTATCTGTTTGCCAGTCCTCTGGCAAATTTCCAGTGCCTTGAGAGGACACAAAGATTTCTTGTTTTGCCACTCTCAGAACCTAAGGTGGATCCCATTGGGCCCTGTGGACTTATCAACCCGAACATTAATCAACAGACCCAACACCATGAATTTCATGATTGCAAAATGTCCTGATATATTAGAATGCTCCTCACAAATCTCATCCTACATATCTTACTCCTGGATGATAACAGATGGAAAGTACACATTTAGGACCCTCTGTCTCCAAGCATAAATTCTCTCCTTTATCCTTGAGTGACACAATGGGGAGCACACGGGTGACCAAGAGGGCCTTCTCCCTGGTTATCTTTTTAATCAGGGAGGAATATAGAATCCCTTGGGATTCTCCTTAATCCGAGGTGCCAAGGTCATTTCATGTCCCTTCTTGCTTCTCCTCATTCCTGGCTTGAGATCTCTCCTGCTTCTTTTATATTTCTCATGGGTCCTGTCTGATTTTAGCTTCCGAAATCTTACACATGCTTCTTTTCTACTTTTGATTAAATTCAGCCTCTTTCACTATCCAACTACCTTTTACCTTGCTACCCTTGGCCTTCCCCCTAACTGGAACATTCAGGTTCTGAACTGTCATCAGCAGGTTTTTAAACAATTCCCACAAGTCACTTGCTTAATAACAGTTCCTCCCAATTAACACTCCTCAGCTCCTGCCTAATACTGACATAACTTTCCCTCACGCAATTTAGTACCTTGCCACAAGGTCCTGACTTATCTGTCTTCATAACAGTCTTAAAAGTTAAGGAGTTGTGATCACTGTTTCTGAAATGCTCTCCCACTGAAACGTCAGTGACCTGGCCAGGCTCAATGGTCAGTACAAGGTCCAGATTGGCCCCTCCTTTAGTTGGATAATCCAAATACTGTTTCAGGAAACTCACTTGAATGCATTAACAAATTCTGCTCCATCTAAACTTTTTGTTCCAAGAGAGTCCCAGTCACACACTATTACATATTTCCATAATCTTCCTACATATCCAGTCCCCATTGTACAGGTCACCTCTGCCCCAAAAGAGGTCCAAATAATCCAAGGACTGAAACCTGGCACCAAGGAGACAACACACCACCCTGATGTCTCGAACGTGGCCACAGAAATGCCTGTCTGTGCCACTAACTGGCGAGTCTCCTACCACTATCAATCGCCTGGATCTTGCAGAGCAAATTGTGGTGCCTGCACCATCTGCCTGACTCTCCTGGCCATCACCCATCTGACTGAATCTGAGGTATGAATACCTCCCTGTAACTAATAACTATCACTCTCTTTGTGCTCCTCAGTGTGTCCACCTGCCGCTCGAACCAAGCAACGCCCTCTGTGAGGAGTTGCAGCTGGTGACATTTCCTGCAGACATATTTGTCAGGGACACTACACTGCTGTGTGTTGCCCAGCCTCCTATGTACAACATGTCATGACAGACACGACGAGAGCTTCCCCCTTGCCTCTGCCAGCTTTGTTCGGGATGTGTGGAACATCGATTGGGAAGCCAAATGTGCCATTGTCTCATACATCATCGCGGAGAACCTGCCAACAGAAAAGAGGAGATTAGCTTGTGATGGCCCCAACTGACACAGCAAACCTGAGCGAAACGGGCAAACGAGGCCAAACATACCTACATATTCAAGTAACTGAAAATGTGTTGCTGGAAAAGCGCAGCAGGTCAGGCAGCATCCAAGGAGCAGGAGAATCACATTTCGGGCATGAGCCTTCTTCAGGAATGAGGGAAGAGTGTCCAGCAGGCTAAGATAAAAGGTAGGGAGGAGGGACCTGGGAGAGGGGCGTTGGAAATGCGATAAGTGGAAGGAGATTAAGGTGAGGGTGATAGGCCGGAGTGGGGGTGGGGAAGGTCAGGAAGAAGATTGCAGGTTAGGATGGTGGTGCTGAGTTGGAGGGTTGTGACTGAGACAAGGTGGGGGGAGGGGAAATGAGGAAACTGGAGAAATCTGAGTTCATCCCTTGTGGTTGGAGGGTTCATAAGCAGAAGATGAGGTGCTCTTCCTCCAGCCGTCGTGTTGCTTTGGTCTGGCGATGGAGGAGTCCAAGGACCTGCATGTCCTTGGTGGAGTGGGAGGGGGAGTTGAAGTGCTGAGCCATGGGGTGATTGGGTTGGTTGGTCCGGGTGTCCCAGAGGTGTTCTCTGAAACATTTCCGGAACTGGATGTAAGTGCAGTGGAAGCAGTTCACAGGGAGTTAACTGGACTATTATCATGGAAAGAATGGATTGCCTTGTCAGGAAAGGCTCAATAATCTAGTGTCTGAACAGTCTTAACACATTAAATATGGAAAGAATCTGAGGAAGGGTCTCGAACCCCTAAACGTTTACTTTGATTTCTCTTCACAGATGCTACCAGACCTGCTTGAGCTTTTCCAGCAATTTCTGTGTTTGCTTTTGATTAACAGCATCCAGAGTTCCTTCAGTTTTATAACAGCCATTGTTTAAAAAGAATACTGCATCTTGGTGAATCTATACTGCACTCTCTCTGGAGCATCACATCCTGCTGCTCAGGGTTGGTGATCAGAACTGTACACAATATTCTACTTGTGACATCACCAATGGTTAACAAATTTGCAAAACGTCTTCCTACTCCCATATTCTAAATTTTAATTAATGAAGGCAAGAATCCCGTATGCATTTATCACCATCCTATCTACTTGCCCTGACACTGTCAGGGATCTATGGTTCATTTAGTGCTTTCGCACTTCATCCGGACCTGCCATTTATTGCATTAATCCTTCCATTATTTGACCTCCCCAAATGCATCACACTTCTCAGCATTAAGTTCCAGCAGTCATCGCTGTGCCCAATTTATCAATTGACTGATATCAGACTGCAATGTAAGAACATCCTCAATATCAACATCACTGTCAATTTTCACATGTTCTGCAAACTTATGAGTTATACCTTTTACATTCGCATATAATTCATTAACATACACTACAAACATTAAGGGTCACAGCACCTAGTCCCTGCAGTGCACCAATGACTATGCGGCAACATGGTGGCTCAGCGGTTAGCACTGCTGCCTCACAGCTCCAGGGACCTAGGTTCAATTCCTCCCTCAGGTGACTGTCTGTGCAGGGTTGGCACATTTGCCCCTTGTCCCACAATCCCAAGATGTGCTGGTTAGATGAATTGGCTATGCTAAATTGCCCATAGTATTAGGTGCATTAGTCAGGGGCAAATATAAGGTAGGAGAATGGGTCTGGGTGGGTTACTCTTCATTGAGTTGATGTGGACATGTTGTGCTAAAACCCCTGTTTCCATACTGTAGGAAATCTAATCTATAGGCTCCAATCACAAAATGCAATCTCCACTTATCACCCTTGACCTTATTTGCAAACTAATTTTGAATCCAGTTTGCCAACTTTTCTTGAATGCCATGAGTTCTAACACATACTCTATGCCCCGGCTAATGAAAGCAAGAATCCCATATGCATTTTTCAACACTCATTCTGCCTGCCCTGCAACCTTCAGGGACCCATGGTCTCTTACCTTTGGAGAACTCTTCCATGTGGAAAATTGTCAAAAGTCCTTACTGGATTTCCTAGAGTAACTGCACTACATTCATAACATATCGAGTCAGCTTTTCCAAAATCATAATTAATTTAGTCAGACAGGATCTCCCACTAACAAATTTATGTACAGAACCCTTGTCCAAAGTTTTGATTGATCACACCTCTCAGAGTTTGTATTTTACCAGTAATCGTTCAACCTCTGATGTCAGACTAACCAGTCTTGTCACAAAACTGGTGTATAAAATTGATGAAATTGCAAAGTAGGAGAAAGCATTGTGATGTCTTGTTCAGATAAAGTGCTAGTTATGCTTAGAAATTTAAAAATGAATGTCTTTGGTTAAGCAGCTGGAGGTGCTCAAATTGACACATTGTAACAACCTGGGATTGTCCAACTTGGGTAAAAGACAGAGGACATTCACCCTATCCATGCCTCTCATGATCTTATACACCTCTATAAGACCCCATCAGTCTCCTCCGCTCGAAAGAAAAAGGTTCTAGCTTGTCCACCTTCTCCCTTTAACTCAGACTGTTGAGTCAAGGCAATATCTTAGTTGGTTTCTACTACACTCTTTCAACTTTAATAACATCCTTCTTATAGCATGGTGACCAAAACTGAACACAATACTCCAAGCATGGGCTCACCAACATCCTGTACAACTGCAACATACCTTCACAATTTCTAGATTTAATAGCCTGACTGATGAAGGCCAGTGCACCAAAAGCCTTCTTCACTGCCCTGTCCACCTGTGACTTCACTTCCGAAGAACTGTGATACTGAACCACAAGGTCCCTCTGTCCCACTCTCCTCCTTAAGGCCCTGCCATTCACCATGGAACTTCTGTCTTGATTTGACTTACTAAAATTAAACATCACACTTATTCATATTAAACTCTATTTGCCATTTCTCCATCCACTTCCCCAGTTGATCAGTGTCCTGTTGCAATTTCTGATAACTGTTCTCACTGTCCATGACACTGCCATTTTAGTGTCATCTACAAACTTACTACTCGTGCCTTCTGCATTCTCATCTAAATCATTGATATAGATAACAAACAGTAATGCGCCCAGCACCAACTCCTGAGACACTCCATTCTTCACAGGCCTCCACTCCAACAAGCATCGTGAAGAGCACCAAATTTCTTGACATACACCTGATGGAGAATCTCACCTGGATCCTCAATTCCAGCTCCATAGTCAAGAAAGCCCAGCAGCATCTCTACTTTCGGCGCAGGGTGATGAAAGCCCATCTGCAATCCCCCATCCTCACCACATTCTACAGAGGGTTCATTGAGAGGACCCTGAGCTGCTGCATTACTGTCTGGTTTGGGAAATGCTTGGAAATTCTCGGATCGTAAGACATAGAACATAGAACATGGAACAATACAGCACAGAACAGGCCCTTCAGCCCACGATGTTGTGCCAAACATTTGTCCTAGCTTAAGCACCCATCCATGTACCTATCCAATTTCCGCTTAAAGGTCACCAAAGATTCTGACTCTACCACTCCCACAGGCAGCGCATTCCATGCCCCACCACTCTCTGGGTAAAGAACCCACCCCTGACATCTCCCCTATACCTTCCACCCTTCACCTTAAATTTATGTCCCCTTGTAACACTCTGTTGTACCCGTTGAAAAGGTTTCTGACTGTCTACTCTATCTATTCCTCTGATCATCTTATAAACCTCTATCAAGTCACCCCTCATCCTTCACCGTTCCAATGAGAAGAGGCCTCGCACTCTCCACCTATCCTCGTACGACCTATTCTCCATTCCATGCAACATCCTGGTAAATCTTCTCTGCACCCTCTCCAAAGCTTCCACATCTTTCCTAAAGTGAGGCGACCAGAACTGCACACAGTACTCCAAATGTGGCCTAACCAAAGTCCTGTACAGTTGCAACATCACTTCACGACTCTTGAATTCAATCCCTCTGCTAATGAACGCTAATACACCATAGGCCTTCTTACAAGCTCTATCCACCTGAGTGGCAACTTTCAAAGATCTATGAACATAGACCCCAAGATCCCTCTGTTCCTCCACCTCACTAAGAACCCTACCGTTAACCTTCTTATTTGTCTTTCCAAATGGACAAACTCACACTTGGCACGGTTGAACTTTATCTGCCACTCCTCAGCCCAGCTCTGCATCATATCTAAGTCCCTTTGCAGCCGACAACAGCCCTCCTCACTATCCACAACTCCACCAATCTTTGTATCATCTGCAAATTTACTGACCCACCCTTCGACTCCCTCATCCAAGTCATTAATAAAAATTACGAACAGCAGAGGACCCAGAACTGATCCCTGTGGAACTCCACTTATAACTGGGCTCCAGGCTGAATATTTACCATCTACCACCACTCTCTGACTTCGACCGGTTAGCCAGTTTTCTATCCAATTGGCCAAACTTCCCTCTATCCCATGCCTCCTGACTTTCCGCATAAGCCTACCATGGGGAACCTTATCAAATGCCTTACTAAAATCCATATATTCTATATCCACTGCTCTACCCTCATCCACATGCTTGGTCACCTCCTCAAAGAATTCAATCAGACTTGTAAAGCAAGATCTACCCTTCATAAATCCGTGCTGCCTGTCCCTAATCAAGCAGTGTCTTTCCAGATACTCATAAATCCTATCCCTCAGTACCCTTTCCATTACTTTACCTACCACCGAAGTAAGACTAACTCGCCTGTAGTTCCCGGGGTTATCCCTATTCCCTTTTTTGAACAGGGGCACAACATTCGCCACTCTCCAGTCCCCTGGTACCACCCCCGTTGACAGTGAAGATGAAAAGATCATTGCCAACGGTACTGCAATTTCCTCTCTTGCTTCCCACATAATCCTAGGATATATCCCATCAGGCCCGGGGGACTTGTCTATCCTCAAGTTGTTCAAAATGTCCAACACATCTTCCTTCCTAACATGTATCTCCTCTAGCTTACCAGTCCGTTTCACACTCTACTCTTCAACAATACGCTTCCTCTCATTCGTAAATACTGAAGAAAAGTACTCATTCAAGACCTCTCCTATCTCTTCCGACTTCCTACCCTCGTTCTCGTCATTCTCATGTTTCTCACATACGCATAAAATGCCTTTGGGTTATCCTTGATCCTATCCGCCAGAGATTTTTCATGCCCTCTCTTGGCTCTCCTAATCCCTTTCTTCAGGTCCCTTCTGGCTATCCTGTATCCCTCCACTGCTCTGTCTGAACCCTGTTTCCTCAACCTTATGCAAGCCTCCTTCTTCCTCTTTACAAGACATTCAACCTCCCTCGTCAACTAAGGTTCCCTCACACGACCATTTCTTTCCTGCCTGACCGGTACATACATATCAAGGACACGTCGTATCTGTTCCTTGAAAAAGTTCCACATTTCCACGACATCCTTCCCCGACAGCCTATGCTCCCAACTTATGCTCCTCAGATCCTGTCTTGCAGCATCGTAATTACCCTTCCCCCAATCGTAAAACCTACCCTGTTGCACGCACCTATCTCTCTCCATAACCAAGGTGAAAGTCACAGAATTGTGGTCACCATCACCAAAATGTTCACCCACTAACAAGCCCATCACTTGTCCCCGTTCATTACCGAGTACCAAATCCAAAATGGCCTCCCCTCTGGTCGGACAATCTACATACTGTGTTAGAAATGATTTCTGGACACACTGCACAAACACCGCCCCATCCAATCTACTTGATCTAAAGAGCTTCCAATCAATATTTGGGAAGTTGAAATCGCCCATGACTACTACCCTGTGGCTTCTGCACCTTTCCAAAATCAGTTTCCCAATCTGTTTCTCCACATCTCTGCTGCTATTGGGGGGCCTATAGTAAACACCCAACAAGGTGACTGCACCTTTCCTATTTCTGACTTCAGCCCATACTACCTCTAAGGGCAGATCCCCCTCGAACTGCCTTTCTGCAGCTGTTATACCATTTCTAATTAGCAATGCCACCCCCCTTCCTTTTTTACCACCCTCCCTAATCCTACTGAAACATCTGTAACCAGGAACCTCCAACAACCATTCCTGTCCCTCTTCTATCCACGTTTCTGTGATGGCCACAACATCGTAGTCCCAGGTACCTATCCACGCTTTAAGTTCACCGACCTTATTTCTGATACTCCTTGCGTTGAAGTATACGCATTTGAACCCATCTCTGTGTCCGCAAGTATTCCCTGTCAGTGCTACCTTCTTCACAGCCTCCCCACACACTTGGACATCCTGACAAACAGCTAGCCTACTTGCTGGACTACAAGTCCGGTTCCCATTCCCCTGCCAAATTCGTTTAAACACCCCCGAAGATAGCTAGCAAACCTACCCCCCAGGATATTGGTGCCCTTCTGGTTCAGGTGCAGCCCGTCCTGCTTGTACAGGTCCCACCGTCCCCAGAATGCAGTCCAATTGTCCAAATACCTGAAGCCCTCCCTCCTACACCATCCTTGCAGCCACGTGTTCAACTGCACTCTCTCCCTATTTCTTGCCTCACTGTTACGTGGCACCGGCAACAACCCAGAGATGACGACTCTGTCTGTCCTAGCTTTCAGCTTCCAGCCTAACTCCCTGAGCTCTTGAATGACCTCCCCACCTCTCTTCCGACCTATGTCGTTGGTGCCAACGTGCACCACGACTTCTGGCTGCACACCCTCCCCCTTAAGGATTCTGAAGACATGGTCCGAGACGTCACGGACCCTGGCACCCGGGAGGCAACAACCCATCTGAGAGTCTCGCCCATGCCCACAGAATCGCCTGTCCGTTCCTCTAACTAGAGAGTCTACTATAACTAAAGCTCTTCTCCTCTCCCCCTTTCCCTTCTGAGTCTCAGAGCCAGACCTCACGCCACAGCAGCTTACTCCTGCTAGGCTGCCCTCCCCCCACCATTATCCAAAGCGGTATACCTATTGTTTCGGGGTATGCACTGCCTGCTTCCTCCCCTTCCCACCTCTAACTGTTACCCAGCTACCTCTGTTCTCTGGCGTAACTATGTGGCCATCTTTTTCTAATTCTGAAAAATACATATTGCAATGTGAAGACAATGGCAGTCATTCTGGAAATGTTGAATGGGTTGAGCTGTTTGAAGAACATTTTCTTGTTAAGAAGGTTACCTCAGATTACAATAGGATCTTAATCAGATGGGACAATGGGCTGAGAAGTGGCAGATGGAGTTTAATTCAAGTAAACAAAAGGTGCTGCATTTTAGGAAAGCAAATCTTAGCAGGACTTATACATTTAATGGTAAGGTCCTAGGGAGTGTTGCTGAACAAAGAGACCTTGGAGTGAAGGTTCATAGCTCCTTGACAGTGGAGTTGCAGGTAGATAGGACAGTGAAGAAGGCGTTTGGTATGCTTTCCTTTATTGGTCAGAGTATTGAGTATAGGAGTTGGGAGGTCATGTTGCAGCTGTACAGGACATTGGTTAGGCCGCTGTTGAAATATTGTGTGCTATTCTGGTCTCTTTCCTATCAGAAGCATGTTGTGAAACATGAAAGGGTTCAGAAAAGATTTACAAGTATGTTGGAGGATTTGAGTTATAGGGAGAGGCTGAACAAGCTGGGGCTGTTTTCCTTGGAACATTGGAGGCTGAGGGGTGACCTTATACAGGTTTATAAAATTATGAGGGGCATGGATAGGGTAAATAGATAAAGTATTTCCCCTCGGGTCAGGGAGTCCAGAACTAGAGGGCATAGGTTTAGGGTGAGAGGGGAAAATCTAATAGAGAACTGAGGGGCAACGTTTTCACACAGAGGGTGGTACGTGTATGGAATAAGCTGCCAGATAAAGTGGTGGAGGCTGGTAAAATTGCAACATTTAAAAAAGCATCTGTATAGGTATATGAATAGGAAGGATTTGGAGGGATATGGGCGGGATGCTGGTAGGTGGGACTAGATTGGGTTCGGATATGTAGTCAGCATGGACGGGTTGGACCAGAAGGTCTGTTTCCGTCCTGCACATCTCTATGACTCTATGACTCTATTTTATGTTTCCAGGTAAGTATAATCTGAGGGTACTGCTGGCTGTCATGGTATATCGAACATTCTTCATTTGGCGGGGGAGGGGGTGCAATCGAGTTATTTCATTTCAGACTAACACCTGGGATTGTTTTCATTTTCATTCTGCTTTTCAATGTTTTAGTGTTCAGACACACTATAGTGAGCAGCAAATCCCACAGGACACCCCACCATCAGAGCAACAGGAAGAGTGCCAGAGACACAACAATGAAGAGAAGAAGGAATTCCATCATTTCATTGTTTCTTCTTTCAGGAAATTTCATTCTTCTATGATCAGTATCAATGGTGTTTCCCATAAATTGGCAAATGGTATTTTTGGGATACATGTCGAAAATGCTGCCTATTTTGTAATACAACTAGGCTGCATTATCTAGCTGCCCATTTGCAACACAAATACTGTGATACATGTCGAGACACAAACCAAATTCAGAAAGCAGTCGGAGAAAATTGTTAATTATCCCTTTGTAGCGGTTTTGAAATGGATTAAATCTTGAGAGTGACTGAATAATTACACTACCTGAAATCAATTTTTGTGTGTGTATGAGTAGAAGCATAAGGAAATAAGACTGAATAGAAGGTGTAGCTATTGATTCAAGAGTGATCATGACATGATGAAACATCTTCTAGTCTTGTGTGGGAAGTATGGATTTGAACCTGATGCCTCAAATTTATATGTAAGAAACATAAACCCATGAAAGCACATTTGAGTAGATTGGAAAAAAGAAGTGAATTGAAAGCTTAAGTTGGTAAATAAGCAGTACCAGACTTTTAAGGAGATTTTCTCACTTTCGAAATGGATTTATTCCACTGGGACATGCTCTAATGAGAAGAATGCATCAGCAGTAACCAATCATGGAAATTATGGATTGCATCAAAATATACAAACCAGGATTAATTTTGCAAAGCTTACTGACATGATTTTTTTTAAATGCATTGGTTTTTATTTTAAAAAACAGGGAGAAAACAGAATGCAAAAGTAAACAAACAAGAAAAGTGTGGAAGTAACATGGTAAGACCTTCCACAAAGTAGAGAAAAGGATGAGGGGGCTGAAAAGGCATATTCATTCCTGAGTGGTTGGAACTGGGGCATTAGAAACAACAAAGGAGGAAATGGCTTAGACATTGAACACTGATTTTCTCACTATCTTTATAAATTATGACATTGAAAAATATGAAAAATAAAAGAAAATCAGGCAATGAATTGAAAACAATCATCATTACCAGAGAAGAATATGTAAGTACTATATAATCATGAAGAACATGTACCGCAGGTTTGCAGGGGTAAAAAGCAGGAAATTTGTATGAAAGAGTTATGACCATAACACCATAGAAGAGCTAATTTCAGATGTGTTTTGAAGGAGTAGGTGTGTACTGTACCTTCAGGAGGGGGTGAAAGCCATCAAGGACTGACTGAGAGCACAGAGTATGCTGAACAATTTAAATATGGAACATTTGGTTGTGAAACAAATAGCTGGAGCTGTGTTGCCATGGTACACAACAAACATGAATTCAGCCAATCAATTTAAATTATGCCCCAAGATATCACAATCCAATGAAATCTTTAAATATAATGCTGGTGTTATAGATGACAACAAACTAATGAGACAGCCCAATGTTTTGGAGTTTGCAGAATTGGGTATTTTGAACAGTACGTCAGAGTGGCAAAGAACACTAACAAACAGAGACGGCCTGCAGAATCGCTCTCTGAAAGGTACCGTTTCATATGAAATTAGTGAAGCAGAAGACCAAAGAAAAAAACCCAGGAAAGTACAGACAATGATATCAAGGGAAAAGCAATAACTGGCTGTTTTTTGTTAAAATTAATTGGGGAGTTTTATCAGATCAGTATATTGTTGTAGAGTGGGAGGCAGATAAATTGATCACACAAAGGAGGATTACTGTGTAGATAGTTGTTGTTGAATGTTCTTGTGTTTCTTAGAGTTAAAAAAAAAAGTTAATTCTTTTCTTCACATCGAGGGATTTTGGTGGTTCTTTGTCACTCATACTTTAACAGATGACGTGGCGAGGTGAGCTTTTCTGTGTGCATGGTTTAAATTAGCAGCAGGGTTTACCCCAAGTCATAACAGTTTGGGGGCTCACACCCCTGATTTGAACAGGTTTAAAGAGATCCAGTCTGAAAGTTGGACAGATTTGAATAAATTGATACAAAAAAATGACAGTAGATTTAAACACTTAAACACTGAATTGCTGGTTAGGGTCCTAAATCTTTAAATATAATGCAGGTGAGACAATTTGTTCAATTTTACTTACATGCAGTTGGTTAAATTAAAGTTGAGTGAAATGGTTCTTAAAATTGCTAGAGGTTCTTTGCCAAAAAAAGTTTAGAAAGAAACAAAAAGACCATATTCTTAGAATTAGCAAAGAGGTTACAATTGGATTTAACCAAGGACAAAATTAATTACAATTAAGGAAAATGGAGTTAGAAGAGAAGGAATGGAGGGAGAGAAACAAAGGGAGAGCAAGGATAAAAAGATACAGAGTGAGGAAAAAAAGTGAGAGAAGGTCCTGAGCGGAGCAAAGAGAGAGAGAAAAACAGAGAGAGAAGAAAGGGAGAGAGAATAACAGAGAGAATTTGAACTTGAGAAATTGCAACTTCATCACAATGTCAAGATAACAGGATAGAGATTAAAAGAGAAGGTAGTGATATATACAAACATATCAAGACTTTGCCACACATTTTGATGACAAAATGTTGAAGACTCCTTTATTTCACTTGAAAAATTAGCGAGGCAGATGGAGTAGTCAGAAGACTTGTGGGTAAGGCTAGTTCAGACTAAACTGGCAGGCAGAGCTGGTGAGGTGTTTGCCACGCTGTAAGATGAGGGGGTCAAGAGGTAATGTAGAGGTCAAACAAGCTATTTTAAGTGCTTACGAATTGTTACCAGAAGCATATAGACAGCTGTTCAGAAACAAAGAAGGAACCAGGTCAGACTTACATTGAGTTTGAAATAATTAAACATAGTCATTTTGATCGATTGGTGTGGGCCTTCAAAATAGATAAGACCTATGAGGAGCTAAGGGAGATTACACTGCTGGAGGAGTTTAAAAACTCACTTCCACAGATGGTAAGAATTCATGTTGATGAACAGAAAGTTCAGGAAGTGAGAAGAGCAGCAGAGTTAGCAGATGAATATACATTGGAGCATATGACAAGCTTCCACCAAGAATTTTGAGAAGGGCAGATCATGCACTATAAACAAAGAGTGGAGAACACTGGTAAGCGTTTAGCGCAGGTAGAAAAAGAAGCCGAAGGGGGTGGAATGGAAGTGAATGCCTCAGGTGTTTTGACTGTAATGGAGTGGGTCACAGAAAATTACAGTGCCGGTAGTTTCAGAAGGGCACTGGGAAAAGGTGTTTTCACTGTGCAGTCTATTTGAATGATGTAGTGATCTTTAGCAAGTCCTGGAAAAATCACATGGTAGAGTTGGCTGAGCTCTTTGAATGACTACGAGAAGCAAAATGGTGACAAACTTCAATGAAACTGAATTTACGAAAGCAGAGCTGATGTTCTTGGACATAACCGGTCATGGAAGGTTTACCCCACGGAACGGGAAGACGAAGGCCATTGAGGATTTTCCACATCCAACTTCAAAGATGGGGGTTCTATGGGAAGTTTGTTCCAAACTTCAGCAGTGTAGTGACACCGTTAACCGATTTGCTGAAGATGAACATAAAGTTTCAGAGGACAGAACAATGCCAGGTATTCGATCATGTGAAATCAATATTAGCCACTGAATTAGTTTTAACTACATCATACTTTTCAAAATCTTTCAAAGTTGCCATCGATGCTCGTGACATAGAAGTTGAAGCTGTACTGCTAAAGGAAGATGATGATGGGATTGAACTGCCAGTTGGTTACTTTTCAAAGAAACTCAACATCCACCAGAGGAAACACTCTATGATCGAAAAAGAACTGTTAAGTTTGGTACTGGCCTTCCAACATTTTAATGAGTATGTCATGAACAATGTGTCAGAGACAGTTGTGTACACGGATCACAATCCATTTACATTCTTAGAACACTTTAAAGAAAAGAATGAGACTATTTCGTTGGAATGTTATGTTACAGACTTTTAATTTAAAACTTGTACGTGTTTCAGGTGTAAATTAGTGGGTGGGGGGGACGTGGGGTGGAGTTATGATTAGATTAGAATACTTTACAGTGTGGAAACAGGCCGTTTGGTCAACAAGTCCACACCGACCCGCCGAAGCGCAACCCACCCATACCCCTTACCTAACACTACGGACAATTTAGCATGGCCAATTCACCTAACCTGCACATCTTTGGACTGTAGGAGGAAACCAGAGCACCCGGAGGAAACCCACGCAGACACGGGGAGAATGTGCAAACACCACACAGTCAGTCACCTGATGCGGGAATTGAACCTGGGTCTCTGGCGTTGTGAGGCAGCAGTGTTAAACATTGTGCCACCGTGCCGCCCAACCACGGAGTGGTTTACCCCGCGTCATAACAGTTGCGTAATTATATCCTCTGGTCCCAGACTCTCTCACAATGGAAGTCACCCCCTCTGCATCTCCCCAGTTAAATCCCACTTTACATGATTCAATAACATCACCTCTCAGTCTTTTATACTTCAGTGAGTACAGGCCCAATGTACTCAACATCCCTCCATGCCGAGGATTAGCTGAGTGAAAATTCTCTTGACTGCCTCCAATGCCAGTATATCTTTCCTTCAGTAAAGAACAAAAATTAAATCTGTTCACCGTGTTACAGCTGTGATCGGGCCAGTGCCTTCTACACTTAAAGCAAAACCTCCCTATTTTTATACACCATTCCCTGTAAAATAAAAGGCCTTCATTTCATTTGTCTTCCCAATTACCCACTGAAATTGGGTCAGAAGTGAGAAGCTGCTGCTGCATTGAGCCCCAGACATTAATTTGGATTGAGATTTATTTAGATTTCATTGTAACGTGTGCTCAAGAACGGGAGTATAGTGGCACCGTCTTAGGTACAAAGGTACCAAGATACCAAAAAAGTCTTAGCTACAAAGTAGGAGAAGAAGCTTTAAAAAGATTATGCATTACCTTCAGAGAATAAGTAGAGAAACAAAGAAATAAGGTAATAGATAACATTAAAATCCTTTTTAATATAAACCAGAAAAAAAGGAATAAAGTTCGACATCTTTAAGTCCTTGGCTGAGCTCGATCACTGGGAGACCCTCAGCTGCCTGTTCTTGACGCCATCGCCATGGATATCAAGAGGAAATTCCTCATCGCTTGCTCTTCTTGCTTTGGGCCACAATGCCACCATTGCTGCTGCTACCTCCACAATCCCCTCCTGTTGCCTCCATAACTTGCCTGGGCAGGATCCAGTCACACATCAAGACACTGCCACGACCAACTGAGAGATCAGGCTGAGACACCAGGCCGAGTCACTGCCACACAAGGCTGAGAGAATTCTCTGGGCTGGGCTCAGGGGAAACCTTGCTGGGTCCGTGCTGAGGCCAGGAGTGAAATAAGAAAAGAAACAGCAAGAAAGAGAAAAAAAAATGTAGAGAAAGAAATGAGAAGTGAACATCAAGACCTCGCAAGCTCTGGCTGAAGCATCATATTCTGATGAAATCTTGGAGAGACACTGGGATGTACTGATGGTATTTTTGTGCTCAAGGTCATGTCCTTCCGACTGAGGCAAGAATGTTCCTCACTATTCTACTCCCTTTCACTCCTGTCGCTCTTCTCTCACAATGTGAAGGTATCTGTAGTGCTCTAGCATGAATTGTTATGGAGATGAAGGCTGCAATACTTGCTCAGACACCAGAAATCAACAGAAAATGCCATTGCATGTAAGGCAGAAGACATTGAGAAGTGAGACTTCTTTTTTAGGTTACAAGCCTTGTCTTCCAAAGGTTGGATTGTGCCAGATTCTGAGATAGTATTTTTCCACTGAGCTGAGCACAGTGCTTTTGTTCCATTTGAACCTTTCTGCTAATTTAAACCACGCATACAGAATAGCTCACCTTGCCACGTAATCTGTTAAAGTATGAGTGACAAAAAAACTACCGAAATCCCTCGTTGTAAAGAAGAGAATTAACAATTTATTCCTTAACTCCAAGAAACACAAGAACTTTCAACAACAACTCTCTATACGGTAATCCTCCTTTGTGTGTTCAATTTATCTACCTCCCACTCTACAACAATATACTGGTCCAATAAAACCCTACCCCCGATTAAGTTTAACAAAAAGAAACAAATTTCAAAATCAGACACCTATCGCTTTTCCCTTGGTATCTTCATCTGTACTTTCCTGGGTCTTCGGTCATCTGCTTCACAAATTTCACACGAAATGTTAAAAATCACACAACACCAGGTTATAGTCCAACAGGCTTAATTGGAAGCACGAGCTTTCGGAGCGTCATTCCTTCATCAGGTGGTAGTGAAGGGCTCAATCCTAACCCACAGAATTTATAGCAAACATTTACAGTGTGATGTAACTGAAATTTTACATTTAAAAATCGATTGTTAATTCTTTCATCTGTTTGAATACCACATAGTTTCACTTCTTTCATGTGTAAATCACAAAATCATTTTTAAAAGTTGCATTCTCAGGTTAGCTGTTAACAATGGGTGATAGCTAGACAATATGTTGAAGTTGTTAGCCCCCTGTGTTCTCTGTCTATGCCATGATGTTTAGATTGATTCAAATCTAAAAAGTGAGATAATGGAGTTTTACATAAATTCGTACTGTTTATGAGCTCAGAGTTTTACATGAATGCATGCAGTTTTTGAGCAAAGTACAATGTAACCCTGCAAGTACAAATTCACCCCACAAAATATATGTGTGCATGTGGGTCTTTGTCGGTGTGTGTCTGTCTGGGTTGGGGGTTGTGAGTGTGAGAAAGTGTATGTGTGTGTGTAGTGAGTGTACAGTGTCTTCAGTCTGTGAGGGAGTGCATGTGTGAGTGTGGGAGTGTTTGTGTGTGTAAGGGTGTGTGTGGGTGTCTGTGTGCGCGTCTATGAATATGTGTATCCGTGTATATAGGAGTGCCTCTGTGTGTGTGTGTGTGTGCATGTGTATGTATGTAGGAGTGTCTGCGTGTGTATAGTGCAATGGTGGTCACCTGTAATGTGACATGAACCCAAGGTCCTGGTTGAGGCCCTCCCTATGTGTACTGAACTTAGCTATCAGCCTCTGCTCGACCACTTTTTGCTGCTGCCTGTCCCGAAGTCCACCTTGGTGGATGGTCACCCACATGCACACATATATTTTGTGGGCTGAATTTGTACTTTAAGGGTTACATTGTACTTTTCTCAAAAACTGCATGCATTCATGTAAAACTCTGAGCTCAAAAACTGCATGAATTCATGTAATTCTCCATTATCTCACTTTTTAGGTTTGAATCAATCTAAATATCATGGCATAGACAGAGAACACAGGGGGCTAACAATTTCAACATATTGTCTAGCTATCACCCATTGTTAACAGCTAACCTGAGAATGCAATTTTTAAAAAAAGATTGTGTGATTTACACATGAAAGAAGTGAAACTATATGGTATTCAAACAGATGAAAGACTTAACAATCATTTTTTCAATGTATAATTTCAGTTACATCTCACTGTAAATTTTTGCTATAAATTCTGTGTTAGGATTGAGCCCTCCACTATCACCTGATGAAGGAGCGTCGCTCCAAAAGCTAGTGTGCTTTCAATTAAACCTATTGGACTATAACCTGGTGTTGTGTGATTTTCAACTTTACTAACCCATCCTTCTACGCCCTCATCCAGGTCATTTATAAAAATAACAAACAGCAGTGGCCCCAAAACAGATCATTGTGGTACACCACCTGCAGCTAAACTCCAGAATGAAAATTTCCCATCAACACCACCCTCTGTCTTCTTTCAGTGTGCGAATTTCTGATCCAAATTGCTCGATCACTCTTAATCCTATGCCTCTGAATTTTGTGCAATACAGTGCCAAATAAAATGCCACTAGTCAAGATACGATTTTGTGGTGTTGGGGCTACTGTATTAGCTCGTAAGGGGCAGACATGCTAGGGGACAGTGGTGTCAGGGGGCAGTGGTGTCGGGTTGCAGTGGTGACGGGGGCAGTGGTGCGAGGGTGCAGTGGTGTCAGGGGCAGTGGTGTCAGGGGGCAGTGGTATCAGGGGGCAGTGGTGCCAGGGTGCAGCGGTTTCGGGGCAGTGGTGTCGATGTGCAGTGGTGTTAGGGGCAGTGGTGTCAGGGGACAGTGGTGTCAGGGGCAGTGGTGTCAGGGGGCAGTGGTGTCAGGGGACAGTGGTGTTAGGGGCAGTGGTGTCAGGGGACAGTGGTGTTAGGGACAGTGGTGTCAGGGGGCAGTGATGTCGGGGTGCAGTGGTGTCGGGGGCAGTGGTGCTAGGGTGCAGTGGTGTCAGGGGCAGTGGTGTCACGGTGCAGGGGTATCAGGGGCAGTGGTGCCAGGGTGCAGCGGTGTCAGGGGCAGTGGTGTCGATGTGCAGTGGTGTTAGGGGCAGTGGTGTCAGGGGACAGTGGTGTCAGGGGCAGTGGTGTTGGGGGGCAGTGGTGTCAGGGGGCAGTGGTGCCAGGGTGCAGCGGTGTCGGGGCAGTGGTGTCGATGTGCAGTGGTGTTAGGGGCAGTGGTGTCAGGGGACAGTGGTGTCTGGGGCAGTGGTGTCAGGGGGCAGTGGTGTCAGGGGACAGTGGTGTTAGGGGCAGTGGTGTCAGGGGACAGTGGTGTTAGGGACAGTGGTGTCAGGGGGCAGTGATGTCGGGGTGCAGTGGTGTCGGGGGCAGTGGTGCTAGGGTGCAGTGGTGTCAGGGGCAGTGGTGTCACGGTGCAGGGGTATCAGGGGCAGTGGTGCCAGGGTGCAGCGGTGTCAGGGGCAGTGGTGTCGATGTGCAGTGGTGTTAGGGGCAGTGGTGTCAGGGGACAGTGGTGTCAGGGGCAGTGGTGTTGTGGGGCAGTGGTGTCAGGGGGCAGTGGTGTCAGAGGGCAGTGGTGTCAGGGGGCAGTGGTATCAGGGGGCAGTGGTGCCAGGGTGCAGCGGTGTCAGGGGCAGTGGTGTCGATGTGCAGTGGTGTTAGGGGCAGTGGTGTCAGGGGACAGTGGTGTCAGGGGCAGTGGTGTCAGGGGGCAGTGGTGTCAGGGGACATGGGTGTTAGGGGCAGTGGTGTCAGGGGACAGTGGTGTTAGGGACAGTGGTGTCAGGGGGCAGTAATGTCGGGGTGCAGTGGTGTCGGGGGCAGTGGTGCTTGGGTGCAGTGGTGTCAGGGACAGTGGTGTCAGGGGGCAGGGGTATCAGGGGCAGTGGTGCCAGGGTGCAGCGGTGTCAGGGGCAGTGGTGTCGATGTGCAGTGGTGTTAGGGGCAGTGGTGTCAGGGGACAGTGGTGTCAGGGTCAGTGGTGTCAGGGGGAAGTGGTGTCAGGGGCCAGTGGTGTCAGGGGACAGTGGTGTCGATGTGCAGTGGTGTTAGGGGCAGTGGTGTCAGGGGACAGTGGTGTCAGGGGCAGTGGTGTCAGGGGGCAGTGGTGTCGGGGGGCAGTGGTGTCAGGGGGCAGTGGTGTCAGGGGGCAGTGGTGTCAGGGGACAGTGGTGTTAGGGGCAGTGGTGTCAGGGGTAGTGGTGTCAGGGAGCAGTGGTGTCAGGATATAGTGGTGTCAGGGGCAGTGGTGCCAGGGTGCGGTGGTGTCAGGGTGCAGTGTTGTCAGGGTGCAGTGGTGTCAGGGTGTAGTGGTGTCAGGGGACAGTCGTGTCGGGGGACAGTAGTGTCAGAGTGTAATGGTGTCAGGGGGCAGTGGTGTCAGTGGACAGTGGTGTCAGGGTGTAGTGGTGTCAGGGGGCAGTGGTGTCAGGGGGCAATGATTACAGGGGGCAGTGGTGTCAGGGGACAGTGGTGTCAGGGTGCAGTGGTGTCAGGGGGCAGTGGTGTCAGGGGGCAATGATTACAGGGGGCAGTGGTGTCAGGGGACAGTGGTGTCAGGGTGCAGTGGTGTCAGGGTGTAGTGGTGCCAGGGGACAGTGGTGTCAGGGCAGTGGTGTCAGGGGACAGTGGTGTCGGGGTGTAGTGGTGTCAGGGTGCAGTGGTATCAGGGGACAGTGGTGTCAGGGTGCAGTGGTTACACGGGACAGTGGTGTCAGTGTGCAGTGGGGTCAGGGGGCAGTGGTGTCTGGGGCAGTGGTGTCAGGGGCAGTGTGTCAGGGGGCAGTGGTGTCAGGGGCAGTGGTGTCAGTGGACAGTGGTGTCGGGGTGCAGTGGTGTCAGTGGATAGTGATGTCGGGGGACAGTGGTGTCAGTGGACAGTGGTGTCAGGGTGCAGTGGTGTCAATGGTCAGTGGTGTCAGTGGACAGTGATGTCGGGGGACAGTGGTGTCAGTGGTCAGTGGTGTCGGGGTGCAGTGGTGTAAGGGGGCAGTGGGTCTGGGGATTGTCATGTCAGGGTGCAGAGGTGTCAGGGGGCAGTGTGTCTGGGGATTGTCATATCAGGGTGCAGAGGTGTCGGGGGCAGTGTGTCTGGGGATTGTCGTGTCAGGGGGCAGTGTGTCTGGGGATTGTCATGTCAGGGGGAAGGTGTTACATGTTAGTCTTGCCAGAGAGCAGCCGTGTCATAGGAAGGTTGGGTTGGAGTAGACATGTTGAGGGTAGTCCTTTCAGGAGGGGTGTCATTGTATTGTTTGGCATTTGTGTCGGGAAGTCATGTCAAGGATTAATGGTGTCAGGAGAAGGGAGGGAGCTGGTAAATGGGTGAGTGGTTGCAGACAACTCAGTGGGCCGGTAACTGGATGGTGAGGAGTGGGAGTCTGTCATTTCTGAGGGCAGTGAGAGTTGGGTCCAGTCAAACAGAGAGAGGCTGGGCCTGCAGAGTTATGGGGGGAATCGAGAAGGGAGTCAGTGGAGCCGGGTGCGGAGAGATCACTGCAGGTTAGTTTTGCAGTTACCCAGATACGTGACTCTTCCTAACGTTCCCCTTGCTGCCCATTCCAACCCTCTCCAGGGACAAAGAAATGAGCAGGGGGCAAGTTGAGCAGTGAAACTAACCCTTTACTTGAAATCATTGAATGATCAGGATGCATAAACAGCCAAGTGGACACAAACAGCCCAGACACTTATCGATAAACAGCATTTCCCGCTGTTTCATGTGTAACCCAAACACAGGTGGCAAGTAGGTTATACCAGGGAAACCCAGTGGATGTGGTCTCTCTAGACTTCCAAAAGGCCTTTGATAAGGTGCCACACAGGAGGCTGCTGACTAAGGTAAGGGCCCATGGTGTTCGAGGTGAGCTACTGGTATGGATTGCGGATTGGCTGTCTGACAGAAGGCAGAGAGTTGGGATAAAAGGTTCGTTTTCGGAATGGCAGCCGGTGACAAGCGGTATCCCGCAGGGTTCAGTGTTGGGGCCGTAGCTGTTCACGTTATATATTAATGATCTGGATGAAGGGACTGGGGGCATTCTAGCGAAGTTTGCCAATGATACAAAGTTAGGTGGACAGGCAGGTAGTACTGAGGAAGTGGGGAGGCTGCAGAAGGATCAAGACAGTTTGGAAGAGTGGTCCAGGACATGGCTGATGGAATTCAATGGGAGCAAATGCGAGGTCTTGCACTTTGTAAAAAAGAATACAAGCATGGACTACTTTCTAAACGGTGAAAAAATTCATAAAGAGCTGAAAATGTGTTGCTGGAAAAGCGCAGCAGGTCAGGCAGCATCCAAGGAGCAGGAGAATCGATGTTTCTGGCATGAGCTCATGCCTGAAACGTCGATTCTCCTGCTCCTTGGATGCTGCCTGACCTGCTGCGCTTTTCCAGCAACACATTTTCAGCTCTGATCTCCAGCATCTGCAGTCCTCACTTTCTCCAAGAAAATTCATAAAGCCAAAGTACAAAGGGATCTGGGAGTGCCAGTCGAGGATACTCGAAAGGTAAACATGCAGGTTGAGTCCGTGATTCAGAAAGCGAATGCAATGTTGTCATTTATCTCAAGAGGGTTGGAGTATAAAAGCACCGTTGTGCTACTGAGATTTTATAAAGCTCTGGTTGGGCCCCATTTGGAGTACTGTGTCCAGTTTTGGTCCCCACACCTCAGGAAGGACATATTGGCACTGGAGCGTGTCCAGCAGAGATTCACACGGATGATCCCTGGAATGGTAGGTCTAACATACGAGGAACGGCTGAGGATCCTGGGATTGTATTCATTGGAGTTCAGAAGATTAGGGGGGGGGATCTAATAGAAACTTACAAGATAATACATGGCTTGGAAAGGGTGGACGCAAGGAAATTGTTTCCGTTAGGCAAGGAGACTAGGACCCGTGGACACAGCCTGAGAATTAGAGAGGGTGAATTCAGAACAGAAATGCGGAGACATTTCTTCAGCCAGTGAGTGGTGGGCCTGTGGAATTCATTGCCACGGAGTGCAGTGGAGGCCGGGACGCTAAATGTCTTCAAGGCAGAGATTGAGAAATTCTTGATGTCACAAGGAATTAAGAGCTATGGGGAGAATGCGGATAAGTGGAGTTGAAATGCCCATCAACCATGAATGAATGGCGGAGTGGATTCGATGGGCTGAATAGCCTTACTTCCACTCCTATGTCGTATGGTCTTATGGTCTAAACAAAGAAAGGTTAAATAATACCATTCCTCCTCTCCATCTGAAACAGGGAATCTATCGCACAATCTGGCCCCCAGATTAACAAACTGACAGCAGTTTGTAACTCCTTCCCAAGGAGCTGCTCACATGCCTGGAGTGGAGATGGAAGGAGACAGCTCCTCACACCATGCTGCCTGTCTGGAGTGACTTTATTCCTGATGCTGTTACAGTCCAAGGCATTCAAACTGTACCCGTGCCCTGCCACTGCAATTGCTGTTTCAACTCTACTCTGCACTAACTTAAAGATTTTGTGTGTGTGTTTCCGACAGAGCCTCAGAGATGTTGATTCTAGCAAAAAGAAAGGTATTATATCTTTGTCTTAATTTGAAACTTCTTGCCGAACAGAGGGTCAAACAGCAAGCTGCAGCTGGGAATTGGTGCCTCACTCTGTAACGTGTGTATCTCAGTGAATGCAGTACTGACTGATTTCGGTTCCATCCTGTCAAAACTGTAAATCTGGTTGCTCGCCAACAGCAGCTTCCAAAGTGACTTTTGGCGGGAACTTTCAAGTCCCTTTACATCCAGTCCTGGTCATTCCATTCCATTGCGCACTGTGCTATTAAGTGACAATCGAATACTGCAGGCTGCACATTAATAACACGGTCACTACAGATCAGAATGAATCTCACTGCATCCTTCCAACTTGGAGAATCAGACATCTGCCTCATGAACTGCTTTGATAATCTTGTAAGCCTTAATGAATTGGCCCTGATGAATTAAACAGAGCTGGATGAAAACCTGCTGAGAGAAAGTGATCTTAACTGTTAGCATGAGTCCTGTACCATCCTCCCGTGGCAGCAGACATCGTGTTAGGGAAAGCAATACCTCCCCAAGACTAGGGGGGCAGAGAGCAATGCCAAACATAAAAGGGTCACTGGACCCGAGAGGTTAACTCAGTTTCTCTATATCCTGCTTTGAAATCGAGAGATTGCCATCCACAGAATGATCACTGACCAGAATCAATAGCAAGTGACAATTGCAAACAGAATGACAAAGGGGTATGGAAGGCATTTAATTGGCACCCTCCCCACCCCCAAACAAATTCAGATACAAACATTTGTATGAATCATCTACAAACATGTTCCCCTTGCCTTTCCCCATCTCCTTGTCCAAGCCCACCTGCAGTGGAAACGTTAATTCTCTACCCAACTGTAGGCTGAGGTTGCTCCAAAGTCTACACTCATCCACAAAAACAAGGCTTTGAGCATGACACCACCTCCACCCCCTCTCCCTCCACCCCAGCTGACCACGCCCACCTGAGATGGGGAGAGGAGACAAAAGGAGGTGACTGCTGGGGCCTTTGGAAAAGCGTGGGCCTTTACACAGTGACTGACGGTTGCTTGATTCTGCCATGTCATCTCTGTACGTCAAAGTGTCAGGATCGTCTCAATCTCTCACTCACACACACACACAAATCCAACTGAAACACTTTCTGAATCAAAACCAGAAAACCGTTCTATGAAGGCTCACCAGACCCAAAATGTTGGCTCTGCCAGACTCTTGACAGAGAACATTGAACTGTACAGCACAGGAACAGGCCCTTCGGTCCCCCATGTCTTGCCAAACATGACTCCAAATTAAACTCATCCCTTCTTCTGCTTTTGGTCCACATCCCTGCATTTCTTGCATATTTCTCTTCAACTCTCCTATCGTATCTGCCTCCATCACTGCCCGCAGCAGGATGTTCCACTCTCCTATGACTGTGTAAAAAGATTACCCCTCACATCTCCTTTGCCACTCTCACCTTAAATGCAAGCCAATGAGATTTAGATATTTCAACTCCAGGAAAAACATTCTGGCTGTCAACCATATCTGTTGAGCTCATAGTCTTCTATACAGTTCTATCAAGTCTCCCCTCAGCCTCCAATCCTGGCAGCATCCTGTTAAACCTCTTCTGCAACCTATCCAAAGCCTTCACATCCTTCCTGTAATGTGCTGGCCAGACTTGAACACAGTATTCTACGTGTGACCTAACCAAAGCTGCAATATGACATCCTGACACTTGTACTCAATTATAGTCATAGAGATGTACAGCATGGAAACAGACCCTTCAGTCCAATCCATCCATGTCGACTAGATATCCCAACCAATCTACTCCCACCTGCCAGAATCCGGCCCATATCACTCCAAACCCTTCCTATTCATATACCCATCAAAACGCCTCTTAAATGTTGCAATTGTACCAGCCTCCACCACTTCTTCTGGCAGTTCAGTCCATACACGTACCACCCTCTGTGTGAAAAAGTTTCCCCTTAGGTCTCTTCTAGATCTTTCCTCTCTCACCCTAATCCTATGCCCTCTCATTCTGGATTCCCCCACCCCAGGGAAAAGACTTTGTCTATTTACCCTATCCATGCCCCTCATCATTTTGTAAACCTCTAAGGTCACCCCTCAGCCTCCGACACTCCAGCGAAAACAGCCCCATCCTGTTCAGTCTCTCCCTATAGCTCAAATCCTCCAACCCTGGCAACATCCTTGTCAATCTTTTCTGAACCATTTCAAATTCCACAACATCTTTCCGATAGGAAGGAGACCAGAATATTCCAACAATGGCCTAACCAATGTCCTGTACAGCTAACACATGACCTCCGAACTCCTGTCCTCAATACTCTGACCAATAAAAGGAAGCATACCAAACGCCTTCTTCACTATCCTATCTACCTGTGACTCCACTTTCAAGGAGCTATGAACTTGCACTCCAAGGTCTCTTTGATCAGCAACACTCCCTAGGACCTTACCATTAAGCGTATACATCCTGCTAAGATTTGCTTTCCCGAAATGCAGCACCTTGCATTTATCTGAATTCCTCAACCAATAAAGGTAAGCCTGCCAGATGCCATCTTTATCACATTATCTACCTGCGTGGCCACTTTCACAGAGCTATGAACTTAAACCCCAAGTTCCCTTGTATGTCAGTACTGTTCAGGGTCCTGCCATTAACTGTATTCTTTTCCTGAATTTCACATAGACACTGCTCTACCCTCATTGATTACCTTTCTTAGCTCTTCAAAAATTTCAATCAATTTAGTAAGAAATGACCTGCCCTGCACAAAGTCATGCTGACTGTTCCCAATTAGGAGGAGAAAGTGAGGTCTGCAGATGCTGGAGATCAAAGTTGAAACTTTATTGCTGGAACAGCACAGCAGGTCAGGCAGCATCCAGGGAACAGGAGATTCGACGTTTCGGGCACAGGCCCTTCTTCAGGAATGAGCAGAGAGTGTTCAGCAGGAGAAGATAAAAGGTAGGGAGGAGGGGCGTTGGAAATGTGATAGGTGGAAAGAGGTCAAGGTGAGGGTGATAGGTCGGAGTAGGATGGAGACGGAGAGGTCAAGAAGAAGACTGCAGGTCAGCAAGGCGGTGCCGGGCTGGAGGGATTCAGCTGAGACAAGGTGGGGGGAGGGGGGATGAAGAAACTGGTGAAGTCCAAGTTCATCCCCTGCGGTTGGAGGGTTCCCAGTCGGAAGATAAGACGCTCCTCCTCCGACCGTCGGGTTGTTGTGGTTTGGCGGTGGATGAGTCCAATGACCTGCATATCCTCGTTGGAGTGGGAGGGGGAGTTGAAATGCTGTGCTACAGGGTGGTTGGGTTGGTTCTTCCGGGTGGCCCAGAGGTGCTCTCTGTTCCCAATTAGGTCAGGCTTTTCCAAATGCACATAAATCCAATCCCTAAAAATTGCCTCCAATAATTTCCCAACCTTCAATATGAGACTCACCGGCCTGCACTTTCCTGGATTATCCCTATTTGAACATAGACAACATTATCTGTTTGCCAGTCCTCTGGCATCTTTCCAGTGCCTTGAGAGGACACAAAGATTTCTTGTTTTGCCACTCTCAGAACCTAAGGTGGATCCCATTGGGCCCTGTGGACTTATCAACCCGAACATTAATCAACAGACCCAACACCATGACTTTCATGATTGCAAAATGTCCTGATATATTAGAATGCTCCTCACAAATCTCATCCTACATATCTTCCTCCTGGGTGATAACAGATGGAAAGTACACATTTAGGACACCCTCTGCCTCCAAGCATAAATTCTCTCCTTTATCCTTGAGTGACACACTGGGGAGCACACAGGTGACCAAGAGGACCTTCTCCCTGGTTATCTTTTTAATCAGGGAGGAATATAGAATCCCTTGGGATTCTCCTTAATCCGAGGTGCCAAGGTCATTTCATGTCCCCTTCTTGCTTCTCCTCATTCCTGGCTTGAGATCTCTCCTGCTTCTTTTATATTTCTCATGGGTCCTGTCTGATTTTATCTTCCGAAATCTTACACATGCTTCTTTTCTACTTTTGATTAAATTCAGCCTCTTTCACTATCCAAGAACCTTTTACCTTGCTACCCTTGGCCTTCCCCCTAACTGGAACATTCAGGTTCTGAACTGTCATCAGCAGGTTTTTAAACAATTCCCACATGTCACTTGCTTAATAACAGCTCCTCCCAATTAACACTCCTTCGCTCCTGCCTAATACTGACATAACTTTGCCTCCCGCAATTTAGTACCTTGCCACAGGGTCCTGACTTATCCGTCTTCATAACAGTCTTAAAAGTTAAGGAGTTGTGAGCACTGTTTCTGAAATGCTCTCCCACTGAAACGTCAGTGACCTGGCCAGGCTCAATGGTCAGTACAAGGTCCAGATTGGCCCCTCCTTTAGTTGGATAATCCAAATACTGTTTCAGGAAACTCACTTGAATGCATTAACAAATTCTGCTCCATCTAAACTTTTTGTTCCAAGAGAGTCCCAGTCACACACTATTACATATTTCCATAATCTTCCTACATATCCAGTCCCCATTGTACAGGTCACCTCTGCCCCAAAAGAGGTCCAAATAAGCCAAGGACTGAAACCTGGCACCAAGGAGACAACACACCACCCTGGTGTCTCGAACGTGGCCACAGAAATGCCTGTCTGTGCCACTAACTGGCGAGTCTCCTACCACTATCAATCGCCTGGATCTTGCAGAGTCAATTGTGGTGCCTGCACGACCTGCCTGCCTCTCCTGCCCATCACCCATCTACCTGACTGAATCTGAGGTATGAATACCTCCCTGTAACTCATAACTATCACCCTCTTTGTGCTCCTCAGTGTGTCCACCTGCCGTTCGAACCAAGCAACGCCGTCTGTGAGGAGTTGCAGCTGGTGACATTTCCTGCAGACATATTTGTCAGGGACACTACACTGCTGTATGTTGCCCAGACTCCTATGTACAACGCGTCATGACAGACACGACGAGAGCTTCCCCCTTGCCACTGCCAGCTTTGGTCGGGATGTGTGGCACATCGATTGGGAAGCCAAATGTGCCATTGTCTCATGCATCATCGAGGAGAACCTGCCAATGGGGAAGAGGAGATTAGCTTGTGATGGCCCCAACTGATACAGCAAACCTGAGCGAAACGGGCAAACCAGGCCAAACATACCTACATATTCAAGTAACTGAATATGTTTTGCTGGAAAAGCGCAGGAGGTCAGGCAGCATCCAAGGAGCAGGAGAATCGCATTTCGGGCATGAGCCTTCTTCAGGAATGAGGGAAGTGTGTCCAGCAGGCTAAGATAAAAGGTAGAGAGGAGGGACTTGGGGGAGGGGCGTTGGATATGCAATAGGTGGATGGAGATTAAGGTAAGGGTGATAGGCCGGAGTGGGGGTGGGGAAGGTCAGGAAGAAGATTGCAGGTTAGGAATGTGGTGCTGAGTTTGAGGGTTGTGACTGAGACAAGGTGGGGGGAGGGGAAATGAGGAAACTGGGGAAATCTGAGTTCATCCCTTGTGGTTGGAGGGTTCCTAAGCAGAAGATGAGGTGCTCTTCCTCCAGCCGTCGTGTTGCTATGGTCTGGCGATGGAGGAGTCCAAGGACCTGCATGTCCTTGGTGGAGTGGGAGGGGGAGTTGAAGTGTTGAGCCACGGGGTGATTGGGTTGGTTGGTCCGGGTGTCCCAGAGGTGATCTCTGAAACATTTCCGGAAGTCGATGTCAGTGCAATGGAAGCAGTTCACAGGGAGTTAACTGGACTATTATCATGGACAGAATGGATTGCCTTGTCAGGAAAGGCTCAATAATCTAGTGTCTGAACAGTCTTAACACATTAAATATGGAAAGAATCTGAGGAAGGGTCACCAATGCCTAAACGTTTACTTTGATTTCTCTTCACAGATGCTACCAGACCTGCTTGAGCTTTTCCAGCGATTTCTATGTTTGCTTTTGATTAACAGCATCCAGAGTTCCTTCAATTTTATAACAGCCATTGTTTAAAAAGAATACTGCATCTTGGTGAATCTATACTGCACTCTCTCTGGAGCATCACATCCTGCTGATCAGGGTTGGTGATCAGAACTGTACACAATATTCTACTTGTGACATCACCAATGGTTAACAAATTTGCAAAACGTCTTCCTACTCCCAAATTCTATATTTTAATTAACGAAGGCAAGAATCCCGTATGCATTTTTCACCATCCTATCTACTTGCCCTGACACTGTCAGGGATCTATGGTTCATTTAGTGCTTTCGCACTTCATCCGGACCTGCCATTTATTGCATTAATCCTTCCATTATTTGACCTCACCAAATGCATCAAACTTCTCAGCATTAAGTTCCAGCAGTCATCGCTGTGCCCAATTTATCAATTGACTGATATCAGACTGCAATGTAAGAACATCCTCAATATCAACATCACTGTCAATTTTCACATGTTCTGCAAACTTATGAGTTATACCTTTTACATTCGCATATAGTTCATTAACATACACTACAAACATTAAGGGTCACAGCACCTAGTCCCTGCAGTGCACCAATGACTATGCGGCAACATGGTGGCTCAGCGGTTAACACTGCTGCCTCACAGCTCCAGGGACCTAGATTCAATTCCTCCCTCAGGTGACTGTCTGTGCAGGGTTGGCACATTTGCCCCTTGTCCCACAATCCCAAGATGTGCTGGTTAGATGAATTGGCTATGCTAAATTGCCCATAGTATTAGGTGCATTAGTCAGGGGCAAATATAAGGTAGGAGAATGGGTCTGGGTGGGTTACTCTTCATTGAGTTGATGTGGACATGTTGTGCTAAAACCCCTGTTTCCATACTGTAGGAAATCTAATCTAATAGGCTCCAATCACAAAATGGAGCTCCAATCTAATAGGCTCCACTTATCACCCTTGACCTTATTTGCAAACTAATTTTGAATCCAGTTTGCCAACTTTTCTTGAATGCCATGAGTTCTAACACATACTCTATGCCCCGGCTAATGAAAGCAAGAATCCCATATGCATTTTTCAACACTCATTCTGCCTGCCCTGCAACCTTCAGGGACCCATGGTCTCTTACCTTTGGACAACCCTTCCATGTGGAAAATTGTCAAAAGTCCTTACTGGATTTCCTAGAGTAACTGCACTACATTCATAACATATCGAGTCAGCTTTTCCAAAATCATAATTAATTTAGTCAGACAGGATCTCCCACTAACAAATTTATGTACAGAACCCTTGTCCAAAGTTTTGATTGATCACACCCCTCAGAGTTTGTATTTTACCAGTAATCGTTCTACCTCTGATGTCAGACTAACCGGTCTTGTCACAAAACTGGTGTATAAAATTGATGAAATTGCAAACTAGGAGAAAGCATTGTGATGTCTTGTCAGATAAAGTGCTAGTTATGCTTAGAAATTTAAAAATGAATGTCTTTGGTTAAGCACCTGCAGGTGCTCAAATTGACACATTGTGACAACCTGGGATTGTCCAACTTGGGTAAAAGACAGGGGGCATTCACCCGATCCATGCCTCTCATGATCTTATACACCTCTATAAGACCCCATCAGTCTCCTACGCTCGAAAGAAAAAGGTTCTAGCTTGTCCACCTTCTCCCTTTAACTCAGACTGTTGAGTCAAGGCAATATCTTAGTTGGTTTCTACTACACTCTTTCAACTTTAATAACATCCTTCTTATAGCATGGTGACCAAAACTGAACACAATACTCCAAGCATTGGTTCAACAACGTCCTGTACAACTGCAACATACCTTCACAATTTCTAGATTTAATGGCCTGATTGATGAAGGCAAGTGCACCAAAAGCCTTCTTCACTGCCCTGTCCACCTGTGACTTCACTTCCGAAGAACTGTGATACTGAACCATAAGGTCCCTCTGTCCCACTCTCCTCCTTAAGGCCCTGCCATTCACCATGGAACTTCTGTCTTGATTTGACTTGCTAAAATGAAACATCACACTTATTCATATTAAACTCTATTTGCCATTTCTCCTTCCACTTCCCCAGTTGATCAGTGTCCTGTTGCAATTTCTGACAATTGTCCTCACTGTCCATGACACTGCCATTTTAGTGTCATCTACAAACTTACTACTCGTGCCTTCTGCATTCTAATCTAAATCATTGATATAGATAACAAACATTAATGGGCACAGCACCAACTCCTGAGACACTCCATTCTTCACAGGCCTCCACTCCAACAAGCATTGTGGAGAGCACCAAATTTCTTGACATACACCTGATGGAGAATCTCACCTGGACCCTCAATACCAGCTCCATAGTCAAGAAAGCCCAGCAGCATCTCTACTTTCGGCGCAGGGTGATGAAAGCCCATCTGCAATCCCCTATCCTCACCACATTCTACAGAGGGTTCATTGAGAGTACCCTGAGCTGCTGCATTACTGCCTGGTTTGGGAAATGCTTGGAAATTCTCGGATCGTAAGACATAGAACATAGATCGTAAGACATAGAACGTAGGAAAGTGGCTTGAAGTGTGTATACTTCAATGCAAGAAGTATACGAAATAAGGTAGGTGAACTTGCAGCGTGGGTTGGTACCTGGGACTTCGATGATGTGGCTATTACGGAGACATGGCTAGAACAGGGACAGGATTGGCTGTTGCAGGTTCCAGGATTTAAATGTTTTAGTAGGGTCAGAGGTGGGGGTAAAAGAGGGGGAGGTGTGGCATTGCTTGTCAAAGATAGTATTACAGTGGTGGAAAGGACGATGGATGAGGACTTGCCATCTGAGGTAGTTTGGGCTGAGGTTCGGAATAGGAAAGGTGAGGTCACCCTGTTAGGAATCTTTTACAGGCCTCCCAATAGTCCTAGAAACGTAGAAGAAAGGATAGGGAAGGTGATTCAGGAGATGAGTGACAGTAATAGGGTGGTGGTTATGGGGGACTTTAACTTTCCTGATATTGATTGGGAAAGCTATAGCTCAAGTTCGTTAGATGGGTCAGTGTTTGTTCAATGTGTGCAGGAGAGTTTCCTGACACAATATGTAGACAGGCCAACAAGAGGTGAGGCCATACTGGATTTGGTTCTGGGTAACGAACCAGGCCAGGTGTTAGAATTAGAGGTAGGTGAGCACTTTGGGGATAGTGACCATAATTCGGTGATTTGTACTCTCGTGATCGAGAGGGATAAGTGTGTACTACAGGGCAAGAGTTATAGCTGGGGTCAGGGAAATTATGATGCGGTGAGGCATGACTTAGGATGTGTGGCTTGGAAAAGTAGAGTCCAAGGCAAGAGTGTAAATGATATGTGGAGCTTGTTCAAGGAGCAACTATTGAGTGTCCTTGATAATTATGTACCTGTCAGGCAGGGAGGAAAGGGTCGTGCGAGGGAGCCGTGGTTTAATAAGGAATTGGAATCCCTTGTTAAATGGAAGAGGGCGGCCTATCTCAAGATGAGACGTGAAGGTTCAATTGGGGCGATTGAGAGTTATAGGGTAGCCAGGAAGGACCTGAAGAGAGAGCTAAGAGCAGCAAGGAGGGGACATGAAAGGTCCTTAGTCGGTAGGATTAGGGAAAACCCTAAGGCTTTCTATAGGTATGTTAGGAATAAAAGAATGACTAGGGTAGGAATAGGTCCAGTCAAGGATAGTAGTGGGAAGTTGCGTGTGGAGGCGGAAGAGATTGGGGAGACACTGAATGAATACTTTTCTTCAGTATTTACTCAGGAACAGGGCATTGTCGTCGATGTGAATACTGAGTCACAAATAAGTAGAATGGATGGCTTTGAGGTATGTAGAGAAGAGGTGTTGGAAATCCTGGAAATGGTGAAAATAGATAAGTCGCCTGGGCCTGATGGCATTTATCCTAGGATTCTCTGGGAAGCAAGGGAGGAGATTGCAGAGCCATTGGCCTTGATTTTTATGTCCTCTTTGTCTACAGGAGTAGTGCCAGAAGACTGGAGGATAGCAAATGTGGTTCCCTTGTTCAAAAAGGGGAGTAGGGATAACCCTAGTAACTATAGGCCGGTGAGTCTCACTTCTGTTGTGGGCAAAGTCTTAGAGAGAATTGTAAGGGATAGGATTTATGCACATCTGGATAGGAAGAATGTGATCAAGGATAGTCAGCATGGTTTTGTGAAGGGCAGGTCGTGCCTCACAAACCTTATTGAATTCTTTGAAAAGGTGACGAAGGAGGTTGATGAGGGGAAAGCGGTAGATGTGGTATATATGGATTTTAGTAAGGCGCTGGATAAGGTTCCCCATGGTAGGCTACTGCAGAAAATACGGAGATATGGCATTGAGGGTGAGTTGGAGGTTTGGATTAGGAATTGGCTGGATGGAAGAAGACAGAGGGTAGTAGTTGATGGCAAAGTTTCTTCATGGAGTGCCGTCACTAGCGGTGTTCCGCAAGGATCTGTTTTGGGACCATTGCTGTTTGTCATTTTTATAAATGACCTGGAAGAGGGGTTAGAAGGTTGGGTGAGCAAGTTTGCGGATGATACGAAAGTCGGAGGAGTTGTTGACAGTGAGGAAGGATGTGGCAGGTTACAGCAGGATATAGAGAAGCTGCAGAGCTGGGCAGAAAGGTGGCAAATGGAATTCAATGTAGCTAAATGTGAGGTGATTCACTTTGGGAAGAATAACAAAAAGATGGGGTACTGGGCTAATGGTCGGATACTTGGTAGTGTGGATGAGCAGAGGGATCTTGGTGTCCATGTACACAGATCTCTGAAAGTTGCCACCCAGGTAAATAGTGCGGTGAGGAAGGCATATGGCGTACTGGCTTTTATTGGTAGAGGAATTGAGTTCCGGAGTCCTGAGGTCATGATGCAGTTGTATAAAACTCTGGTGCGGCCGCATCTGGAATATTGTGTGCAGTTTTGGTCGCCATACTATAGGAAGGATGTGGAGGCACTGGAACGGGTGCAGAGGAGGTTTACCAGGATGTTGCCTGGTATGGAAGGAAGATCGTATGAGGATAGACTGAGACACTTGGGGCTGTTTTCATTAGAGAAAAGAAGGTTTAGGGGTGACTTGATTGAGGTGTACAAGATGATTAGGGGGTTAGATAGGGTTGACAGTGTGAACCTTTTCCCGCGTATGGAGTCGGGTATTACAAGGGGGCATAGCTTTAAATTAAGGGGGGGTAGATATAGGACTGAAGTTAGGGGTAGGTTCTTCACTCAGCGAGTCGTAAGTTCATGGAATGCCCTGCCAGCAGCAGTGGTGGACTCTCCCTCTTTATGGGCATTTAAGCGGGCATTGGATAGGTATATGGAGGATAGTGGGTTAGTATAGGTTAGGTGGGCTTGGATCGGCGCAACATCGAGGGCCAAAGGGCCTGTACTGCGCTGTATTCTTCTATGTTCTATGTTCTAATACAGCACAGAACAGGCCCTTCAGCCTACGATGTTGTGCTGAACATTTGTCCTAGCTTAAGCACCCATCCATGTACCTATCCAATTGCCGCTTAAAGGTCACCAAAGATTCTGACTCTACCACTCTCACAGGCAGCGCATTCCATGCCCCCACCACTCTCTGGGTAAAGAACCCACCCCTGACATCTCCCCTATACCTTCCACCCTTCACCTTAAATTTATGTCCCCTTGTAACACTCTGTTGTACCCAGGGAAAAAAAGTTTCTGACTGTCTACTCTATCTGTTCCTCTGATCACCTTATAAACCTCTATCAAGTCGCCCCTCATCCTTCACCATTCCAATGAGAAAAGGCCTAGCACTCTCAACCTATCCTCGTACGACCTATTCTCCATTCCAGGCAACATCCTGGTAAATCTTCTCTGCACCCTCTCCAAAGCTTCCACATCTTTCCTAAAGTGAGGCGACCTGAACTGCACACAGTACTCCAAATGTGGCCTAACCAAAGTCCTGTACAGTTGCAACATCACTTCACGACTCTTGAATTCAATCCCTCTGCTAATGAACGCTAATACACCATAGGTCTTCTTACAAGCTCTATCCACCTGAGCGGCAACTTTCAAAGATCTATGAACATAGACCCCAACATTTCTCTGTTCCTCCACCTCACTAAGAACCCTACCGTTAACCCTGTATTCCGCATTCTTATTTGTCTTTCCAAAATGGACAACCTCACACTTGGCAGGGTTGAACTCCATCTGCCACTCCTCAGCCCAGCTCTGCATCATATCTAAGTCCCTTTGTAGCTGACAACAGCCCTCCTCATTATCCACAACTCCACCAATCTTCGTATCATCTGCAAATTTACTGACCCACCCTTCGACTCCCTCATCCAAGTCATTCATAAAAATTACGAACAGCTGTGGACCCAGAACTGATCCCTGCGGAACTCCACTTGTAACTGGGCTCCAGGCTGAATATTTACCATCTACCACCACTCTCTGACTTCGACCGGTTAGCCAGTTTTCTATCCAATTGGCCAAATGTCCCTCTATCCCATGCCTCCTGACTTTCCGCATAAGCCTTCCATGGGGAACCTTATCAAAAGCCTTACTAAAATCCATGTATACTATATCCACTGCTCTACCCTCATCCACATGCTTGGTCACCTCATCAAAGAATTCAATCAGACTTGTAAGGCAAGACCTACCCTTCACAAATCCGTGCTGCCTGTCCCTAATCAAGCAGTGTCTTTCCAGATACTCATAAATCCTATCCCTCAGTACCCTTTCCATTACTTTACCTACCACCGAAGGCCTGTAATTCCCGGGGTTATCCCTATTCCCTTTTTTGAACAGGGGTACAACATTCGCCACTCTCTAGTCCCCTGGTACCACCCCCATTGACAGTGAAGATGAAAAGATCATTGCCAACGGTACTGCAATTTCCTCTCTTGCTTCCCACATAATCCTAGGATATATCCCATCAGGCCCGGGGGACTTGTCTATCCTCAAGTTGTTCAAAATGTACAACACATCTTCCTTCCTAACATGTATCTCCTCTAGCTTACCAGTCCGTTTCACACTCTCCATACAATGGATAGTGAGGACAGCTAAGAGGATCATCAGAGTCTCTCTTACCTTCATTATAGACATTTACACCACATGCTGCACCTGAAAGGTTAAGAGCATTGTGTAAGACTCCACACATCCCTCACTGAAACTCTCCTCCCTCCTGCCATTTAGCACAAGATACCAGAGCATTCGGTCTCTCACAGCCAGACTGTGCAACAGATTCTTCCCCCAAGCCATCAGGTTCCTTAACACAGTATGAACGGACTTTTTCCCATGTAGAATTATTTCATATTGCTGCTAGAAAAATGTCTATTATCCATAATTCCTCTGTTACACTGTAACTTGTGTGTTTTGCACTTTTTATGCACTTTATGCCGTGAATGATTGGGCAGTTTGTGCTGTTCATGTTGCACCCTCAGTCCTGGAGGAACGCTGTCTCATGTTTACTGTATCAGTTGTATATGTTAGAAATGACAAATAAAAGCTCTCTTCTCTCTACAACTAACCAGCGCCCCCTGGATTCCATGCGATCTAACCTTCCAAAGCGGCCTTTTGATAAGGTGTGGAACCTTATCAAAGGTCTTACTGAAATCCATGTAGACTGCATCTACTGCCCCAACTTCATCAATCTTCCTAGTCATTTCATCAAAGAGCTCTAACAAATTTGTTAGTCACAATCACCCACTCACAAAGCCATGCTGTCTACTCCTAATCAAAGCTGGTCTTTCCAAATACATGCTTATCTTATCCCTCAGAATCTTCTCAAGTAACTTACCCACTACAGATGTTGGACTTAATGGTCTATCGTTCTAAGGATTTTCTTTGCATCCCTTCTTGAATAATGGCACAACCCTCCAGTTTTCCGAGACCTCACCTGTGGATAACAATAATGCAAAAGTATCAGCCAGGGCCTCCGCAATTTATTTTCTTTCCACACAAATTCACAGTGTGGTTTGGTTCAGAAAGATACTGGAAAAAGGAAGATGGTAAAAGAGACTAAACGATTGGGATCAGTTGGGGTAGTGAAGGAAAGCCAAAAAGGAGTCAAGCAGCTGCAGGAGAGTGCACAGCTGAGTAAATGGCTGGATAGTGAGATAGTCATCAATTTCTACAAAGACTTCGTCTCTGTGGGTAAAGTTTAATCAGGAAGAACAGGGGGAGAACGTAAAGATTTTAAAATATTGAGAGATATGGGAGTTAATAAGTCTCTAATAGCAAGAGAGAGAACTATTTGTACTCTGATGAAATGTTATCTGATGGAGTGGTAATCTGTGGGATAGATGGAGAGAGATTTAGCATTCCCATGTAAGATCAGGTTGGAAAGTCCACTCATGACTGGGGAAGTAACAGTGGGTGTGATTGAAAGAATGTCTTTCGAAGGAAGACGGTTCATTTTTGGTAACAGCTGATGAGGATCAAATGTGGGAATGCTATCCCTTGTAGTGGAGAAGCTGAATGAAAAGCAAGAAACTGATGAGTTCAATAAATCTGGATTTTTTTGTGGACTATGTGGTAACAAGATCCCACAGTCATAAATTAAAGCAAGAAGGAAAAACTAAAGAGAGATGAACGAGTTGGGGCCGAGTTAACTAACACCCTGTTTGATGAAAAGATAAAGAAAAACCTGAACAAATGGAGGATGAGGCAGAGGTGTTTGTTTTTGAAAGAGAACTGGAATAATAACAAAAAAATGAGACAATAAAAGATTTGTATAATAAAGCCTATGTGGAAAAGTAAGCAGAATCAGTGGTATTATCTCAAGGATAGAATCCTAAGGCAAAAATTGAGAACTCGGCAGGTGAAGGCAGAGCAGATAAGGGCCGAAGTGCACTAGAGTTGCATACAGTAAGGAAGTGTTATGGGTAGCACATGGATTACCAGTAGGAGGTCATCTGGGAGTGAGACAGACTCAGGTTAAGATACAAAAGCACTTTGATTGGCCTGGATTGCATAAGGATGTGACTGAATTTTGCCAGACATGTCTTCCATGTCAGGTCATTGGGAAACCTCAGGTGTTAATAAAACCAGCATTTTTAGTACACATTCCTGCCTTTAAGGATCCTTTTACAAGGTCTTAGCTGATTGTGGAGGACCCCTACCAAAAATTCAACTGGAAAGCTGCACTTGTTAACAATAATCAATGTGTCCACTAGATACCCAGAGGCCATTTCATTGTACAATATCATGGCGAAAAGGATTAGATTAGATTAGATTAGATTAGATTAGATTACTTACAGTGTGGAAACAGGGCCTTCGGCCCAACAAGTCCACACCGACCCGCCGAAGCGTAACCCACCCATACCCCTTTACCTAACACTACGGGCAATTTAGCATGGCCAATTCACCTGACTTGCACATCTTTGGAGTGTGGGAGGAAACCGGAGCACCCGGAGGAAACCCACGCAGACACGGGGAGAACGTGCAAACTCTACACAGTCAGTCGCCTGAGGCGGGAAATGAACCCGGGTCTCTGGCGCTGCGAGGCCAGAGAAGATTATAGAAGATTTACTCAAATTTTCCACAAATTAAGTACTACCCACAGAAATACAATCAGATCAATAGGCACATTTTGCATGAACTTTATTCAGGAAAGTTATGGATAGCTTTGGAATAAGACAATTCAAATCCACTGCTTACCATCCAGAATCACAGGGGCATGAGAAAGGTGACATCAAACCTGAAAGATCATGTTAAGACCCAATAGCCAAGAATATCCAGACAATTAAGCTAAAGGAATTCTATTTGCAATTTTGTCTTTACAGATATACCAAATGTGTCGACCAAATGCAGTCCATTTGAATTAGCTTATGGCCAGGAGGTAAGAGGAACATTGAAATTAAATACAGAAAAATCCGTGAGTCAGAATTCAGAGACCACATACCAGGACTATGTGTCAAATTTTAAGAAATAGTTAAACAGAGTGAGGGAGTTAGGTAAACAGCATTTAAAAATATCGCAGCATATGATGAAACAAGAAACAAGAAATCAAAAACTCACAATTTTGCTAATGAAAAGAAAGTATTGTTGTGCTGTTACTAGTGGTAGGAGATCCCTTCAAGGAAAGATTTACTGCTCACTATCAGATCGAGAAGAAGTTAATTCAGGTGAATTATCTGGCAATCAAGCCAGATAGGAAATAACATTGTCAGGTATGTCATGTGAAGCAGTATTATGACAGAGAAATGGAACTGGAGAGATGGGTATTAGTTACTGCCCCGCAGAGTGAGGAACCAAATCCAGATGATTCAGATTTTGCCTCAGTGTAGATTGATGAATGAGGAATTTGTGAAAGAATATGATGGGGTAGTAACCTATCTACCTCAGGAATGGAAAACTAACTTGAAAGGCATGTTGCAGTGATATGAGAACATATGTAGGAATAGAATGGGGAGGACCAATGCTATGGTACATGAGGTTGATGTGGGGAATGCTGTTCAGATAAAACAACATCTACTAGCTTAATCCTCTCAAACCAGCACAGGTACAGAAGGAAGTGGAAGTTATGCTCGAAGAAGACATCATCGAGCTGAATCACAGCGAGTGGAGTTCGCCAGTTGCATTGGTTCTGAAGTCTGATGGTACTCAACAATTCTGCATCAATTCTCAGAACAAAGAATAAAGAATAAGGAAAATCACAGCACAGGAACAGGCGCTTCCGTCCTCTTAGCCTGCGCCAATCCCAATCTTCTATCTAAACCTGTCGCCTGTTTCCTTAGGGTCTGAATCTCTCTGCTCCCTGTCCAATCATGTACCTGTCCAGACACATCTTAAATGATGCTGTCGTACCCGCCTCTACCACTTCCGCTGGTAACACATTCCAGGCATCTCCCTCCTTCTGCATAAGGAACCTTCCACATGTCTCCCTCAAACTTTTCCCCTCTCACCTTAAACTCCTGACCCCTACTAGTTGAGTTCCCTACTCTGGGAAAAAGATTCTTGCTATCCATCCTGTCTATATCTCTCATGATCTTGTAGACCTCAATCAGGTTCCCCTCTAACTCCCGTCTTTCTCATGAAAATAATCCTAATCTACTCAACCTTTCTTCATAGCTGAGGTCACGGCATATCTAAATGAGAATCATACCCAATTCCATGTCTGAAGGACTGTGTAGAAAAGTTGGACAAGGCACGCACATCAGAAAGTGGACTTACAGCCTAGTTGCTGGCAAGTACCGTTGCCAGTGAGAGTGAAAGAAGTTTCTATATTTGTAACTCCAAATGATATTTATCAGTTAAAGTAATGCCCTTTGGAATGAAGAATGCAACAGCCATATTTCAAAGACTTATGAACAGAGTTGTGGCAGGTATGACTAACTGTGCCATCTATCTTGATGATTTTATGATCTTTAGCCATTCATGGAAACACTGCCTTCCTCCCAGGAAAGAATAAAAAAAGATTCTCATCCTCTGCCACCAGAACAAGGAACCTTTCCATATTTTTTCCTGGTAATTTCATCATCATATATATTTCAACAAGGTTGCCTCTCATTCAGCTAAACTTAAATGAGTGTGGGATCAAATGAATCCAACCTCTCTGCATCAGAGATTCCCTTCAAATCTAGGATCAACGTAGTAACCTTTCTCAAGACTGTAGCAGATGCCAACGTTTATGGACCAGGTCAGACTCCTCAAAGCATTTCAAGAGGGTAGCCTAGACCTAACTTTGCTTATTGTTTTATGCAGGTGGAACGTGGTATTCGAGGAGAAATACTGCTCGTCAAACCACAAAACAGAACTTATTTACAAGATTACTGAATGAAACACACACAACAGAAAACAAAACAAAACAAATAATTTCACCTCTCTGAAATTCCAACTGATCATCCCAACTAAATGATGCTATTCCAAATACTTGTAACAATACCTATAAACACCCCTTGGCACAAAAGGTAAAATCAAACACAGTTCCTACAGGATAGAAGTCAGACAGAGAGCACGAGTCTGGTCCAGCAACTTCTTTTCCTACTATTCTTATACAGCAAACCAAACTGGGAGAAATAGCCACTGTCCTTTTATTGTACAAGTATTCTTTTATTTAAAACTTGAAAGCCTTCTGCCTGAGGCAGTACCTGCTAGTGATAAACAAAATGGCCCTGAAAGCCTTCAACCTCAGACAATTCAGAATTTGTGTCTTTTGTGACATTTCTGAAAAAAAATGTCCAGGACGGCATAATCTTGTTAATGGAGCAGCATCATCACACGTCGCCCATTTAAAAAAAGAACCATCAATATCAAAAGCTGGCTTCATTTCTAAAACTCCTCAATCCTAAATTCCTACTAGTCGACACCACATATATGCATTACATTGACAAACATGCATTCATACATCATGGTATTTTGTTTCAGACTGTTTTACTCCTATCACTGAATGTTCGCTTTTCTCATTTATTCTCAACAATGTGTCAGCAATCATATTTCCTTGTCCTGTCACATGTACAATTTTCAAATTGGATGGCTGTAACAACAAGCTCCATCGAAACAATAGGGCATTTTTGACTTTAAATTTCTCCACAAACTTCAGTCAGTTATGATCAGTGGATATAGTTGCCTCTGGTAACATAAACATGAACATGTTCTAATGCCAACACCAAGCTCAAAATCTCCTTCTCAACCATCAAACATTTCTGCGGATAAATTTTCAATGTCCAGGAGAAATATCCAATCGGCCTTTCTATTGTTATGAAGATGTGGGTGTACCTTTAAGAGAGATATAAGCAGCAGAACTATCGGACACAGCACCAAATGTTCTCAGTAAGGCAACAATGTAACACTGGGTTGAACAATTCAATCAGTTTGTTGCCTGGAGACAAGAACGAATTCAAATTCAGCCAATAAGTTTAAATTATACCCCGAAAATATACCAATTTCACACGAAGTTTGAACGAAGTATATTGACAATCTTAAAAGCCAATGACGCAACCCGATGCTCTGGGGTATAAGACCAGGGGAAAATTGAACAGTTGAGAGGAGAACTGCCAAGTAACAGACTGCTTGAAATAATATCTCTCTTTAAAGTCCCTTTTAGATCAGGCACCTGTGACACAGAAATTCCTAACAAGGAGACAAGAAGATACTGGAAGATCCAAATACAAGAACCTACAGCTGCCTGGTTTTGAGATAAGAAGTGTTGTTTTATAAATCTTGATTGGGAGTTTTATTGGACTAGTATTATAGAGGGGAAGGTAAAAGATAGGTTAGAGAAAGAAATTGTAAATAGTAATTAGTTAATTATTCTCTGTTATACTTAAAGAAATAAAGTTGTTAATTTTTACTTTACATAGTTCTTGGTCACTCTGAATCTTTACAGATTACTGCACGGGATAACTATTTTCTGTGTTGCTGGTTTTGAGTTAAGCAGGAGGGTTTACCACTTGTTGTAACACTTTGGGGGCTCATTTCCATGGTTTGAATTGATTTAGGCAGATTTGAATAGATTTGGGGATATAAAAAAATCCCAGCATTTAAACACTTGCAGATTAGTGCCCTCGATCTTTAAATAAACGCAGGTTAAATAAACAGGCAATTGTTTAATTTCAGTGACTTGTGGTTGATTGAATTAAAAGTGAGAGAAATGGCTCTGAAAATTGCAAAAGAGGTTCTGGGCTTTGAAGATGATTGTCAACTTTGCAAAGAAAGTTTAGCAGGAATGAAAAAGACCATACCATTAGAATTAGCAAATAATTTAGATTTGAGTTTAACCAAGGACAATGGTAAAGCTGAAATTGTAAGGGAATCACTCAATCACTCAGGTGTGTCAGAGAAACAGACAAGTGCAGTAGAGGTAGGAAAACTTAAATTACAATTGAGGAAAATTGAGTTAGAAGATAAACAAAGAGAGAAAGCGTGGAAATAGAAAAGGAGAGAGAAAGGGAAAGAGAGAGAAGAGAGGGAGAGAAGAAAAAGAAAGAGAGAGAAGGTTCTTGGTTGAGGAAAAAGAGAGAGAAGAAAGGGAGAGAGAAAGAGAGAGGAAAAAAAGAGAGAGAAAGAATTTAAACTTGAGAAGTTGTGACTTAGTCTGCAATGTCAAGTCAACAGGATGGAGAGAAGAAAAGAAGGTAGTGAATATGTCAAAAATCTGTCACATTTTGATGAGAAAGTTGTTGAAGTTTGCTTCAATTCATTCAAAACATTGGCAAGGCAGATGGAGTGATCTGAGAATTTATGGTAATGCTAGTTCAGACTAAATTGGTAGACAGAGCTATTGAGGTATTTGCTGCACTGCCAGATAAGGTGTCAAGAGATGATGAAGAGATTAAACAGGCTATTTTAAGTGCTTATGAATTGGTACCAGAAGCATATAGACAGAAGTTCAGAAACACAAAGAAGGGAACAGGCCAGACTTATGTTAGGTTCAAAAAGATTAAACATAGTCATTTTGCTGGATGGGAGCATGCTTTGAAAATAGGACATTTGCGGCTCTCAGAGAGATTATTCTGCTGGAGGAGTTTTAAAAACTCATTTTCAGATATGATAACAATTCACATGGAGGAACAGAATGTTCAGGAAGTGAGAAGGGCAGCTGAATTAGCAGATGAGTACATGCTGGGGCATAAGAAATTCTGGCCAGAATTTCATCATGTGTGGGATAGCATCTTTCTTTTATTGGTCAGAGTATTGAGTACAGGAGCTGGGAGGTCATGTTGCAGATGTGCAGGACATTTGTTCAGCCACTTTTGGAACATTGCATGCAATTCTGGTCTCCTTCCTATTGGAAAGATGTCGCGAAACTTAAAAGGGTTCAGAAAAGATTTACAAGCATGTTACCATGGTGGAGGATTTGAGCTATTAGGAGAGGCTGAACAGGCTGGAGCTGTTTTCCCTGGAGCATCGGAGGCTGAGGGGTGACCTTTTAAAGGTTTATAAAATCATGAGAGGTATGGATAGGATAAATAGACAAATCTTTTTCTTTGGGGTGGGGGAATCGAGAACTAGAGGGCACAGGTTTAGGATGAGAGGGGCAATGTTTTCATGCTGAAGGTGGTATGTGAATGGAATGAGCTGCCAGAGGAAGTGGTGGAGGCTGGTACACTTGCAACATTTAAAAGGCATCTGGATGGGTAGATGAATAGGAAGGGTTTGGAGGGATTTGCGCCAGGTGCTGGCAGGTGGGACTAGATTGCGTTGGAATATCTGGTCGGCATGGACGAGGTGGACTGAAGGGTCTGTTTCCATGCTGCACATCTCTATGACACAATGACTCTGACTCAAAGTTGGGAGAAGGGGAGATCTCACACTACTAAACCAAGGAAGACCACGAAAATGAGGGTTTGTGGGCGGTACGGTGGCACAGTGGTTAGCACTGCTGCCTCACAGCGCCAGAGACCCGGGTTCAATTCCCGCCTCAGGTGACTGACTGTGTGGAGTTTGCACGTTCTCCCCGTGTCTGTGTGGGTTTCCTCCGGGCGCTCCGGTTTCCTTCCACAGTCACAAAGATGTGCAGGTCAGGTGAATTGGCCATGCTAAATTGCCTGTAGTAAGGGGTTAATGTAGGGGTATGGGTGGGTTGCGCTTTGGTGGGTCAGTGTGGACTTGTTGGGCCGAAGGTCCTGTTTCCACGCTGTAATGTAATCTAATGTAATCTCTAATTAAAATAAAACAGAAATATCTTGGTATTTTCCCAGACTGTGTGGTAACCAGATCCTACTATCACAAGGCACAGCTCGAAGGGAAAAGTAAAGAGAAAGATGAAGGAGTTACTGTTTGACGTAATTGTGCAGGAGAAACCTGAACAGGTGGTGGCTCAGGCAGAAGTGCTTAGTCCTGAATGGCTAAGAGACTTGCAACAACAAGACAAGACGATAAAGGATATATATGAGGATGCATACTCTGAAAAGGAGGCAGAGAATATTCCTGTGGGTTATTATCTGAAATATAGAATACTTAGATGGAAATGGATATCACAGCAGGTTAGTGCAGAGGAAAAATGGGCCAAAATGCACCAAAATGTGTTGCCAGTAGCATACTGACAGGACGTATTATGGGTAGCACATGAACCACCTGTAGGACATCACTTAGGGGTATGAAAGACTCAGGCTAACATACAAAAACATTTTTTATTGGCCAGAAATGCATCAGGATGGTTAAAGTTTGCCGGAGATGTCATACATGCTAAATGGTAGGTAAGCTTCAGGTGATAATAAAACCAGCACCTATGTTGCCAATTCCCACATTTGAAGAACCTTTCATGCGGGTTATCCTTGATTGTGCAGGTTCCCTCCTGAGAGCTAAACGTGGGAACCAGTATTTGTTAACCATAATGGATGTGTCTATCAGATTTTCAGAGGCAATTCCATGACGGAGTATCAAGGCAAAAAAGGTTGGGAGAAAAGTTAATAGATTTTTACACAAGATATGGGCTACCCACAGAGATTCAGTTGGACCGAGGGTCAAATTTTACTGCTAGGCTGTTTAAGGAGGTTATGGATAGCTTATGTGTACAGCACTTTAAATCCAGTGTGCATCATCCTGAATCCCAGGGTAGAGAGGTAGCATCAGACCTTAAAGACCATGTTAAAAGCATACTGTCAGGAATGCCCGAATGATTGAATAAAGGTTACCCATTTGTATTATTGCCATTAGAGATGCCCCAAATGAATCTACTCAATTCTGTCCCTTCAAGTTAATATTCGGGCATGAAGTTAGATGCCCTTTGAAATTAATTAAAGAAAAATTGACAGGACCAAAGTCGAAGATCTCAAAATTAGTTTATGTATCAGAGGTGAGGGAGAGATTGAATCGAGTCAGTGAGTTAGCTAAACAGCACCTAAAGATGGCACAGTGTAGAATGAAGCAGGTGGCAGGTAAAAACTCTGAAACGCGGACGTTTTCCCAAGGAGATAACGTGTTAGTACTGTTACCAATGATAGGAGATCCTTTCAAAACCAGGTTTAGTGGTCCTTATCAAATTAAGAAAAAGTTGAGTCAGGTGAAATATTTAGTAAAGATGCCAGACAGAAAAAAAAGGATCTGCTATGTCATGTGAACATGTTGAACATGTTGAAGAGAGAAAGAACTGGAGAAACAGGTGTTAGTTACTGTCCCATTGAATGAGGAATCAAATCCAGATGATATGGATTTTGAGGCCCCTCAGAGTAGATTAAAAAATGAAGACGTCCTTGAGGAGTGGGATAGATTAGTAAGCTATATGTCTCAGGAGCATAGAAAAGAGTTGAAAGATTTGTTACTACAGTATGAGGACATATGTAAGAATCAGATGGGGAGGACAAATGCTATTGTACATGAAGTAGACGTAGTGAATACTGCTCCAATAAAACAACACCCATTTTGGCTTAATCCTTTCAAAGCCAGACAGGTCCAGAAGGAGGTGGAGGCCATGCTCGATGAGAACATCATCGAACCAAGTTAGAGCGAGTGGAGTTCTCCAATCATCTTTGTTCCCAAACTGGATGGGACTCAACAATTCTGCGTGGATTTTCAGAAGATCAATGTCGTTAGAGAATCAGACTCATATCCAATAAAGCAATAATGTAACACTGAGTCGAACAACTCAATTAGTTTGTTGTCTGGAGACAAAAACAAATCCAAATTTGGCCAATCAGTTTAAGTTATAGCCCCCCAAAAATACCAATGTCCAAACATGTTTGAGTTGAATGTACTGACAATCTTAAAAGACGCAATCCAATGGTCTGGGGTAGAAGACTGGGGGTGGGAGGGGGGAATTGAACAGTTGAGAGGAGAACTGCCAAGTCCAAGCCTGTAACAGACTGCTTGAAAAAACATCTCTCTTAAAAGTCCCTTTTGATCATCAACCTATGATGCAGAAGTTCCTAACAAGGAGAAAAGAAGACACGGGAAGATCCAGAGACAAGAACTTGAGAGAGAGAGAGGGGGGGGTGGGGAGAGAGGGTGGTGAGAGAGAGGGGGGTGAGAGAGAGGGGGGGTGAGAGAGAGGGGGGTGAGAGAGAGGGGGGTGAGAGAGAGGGGGGTGAGAGAGAGTGTGTGTGTGTTAGAGTGTGTGGGAGTGTGTGTGTGTGTGAGTGTGTGTGTGTGTGTGAGTGTGTATGTGTGTGTGTGAGTGTGTGAGTGTGAGTGTGTGTGTGAGTGTGTGTGAGTGTGTGTGTGTGAGCATGTGTGGGAGTGTGTGTGTGTGTGAGTGTGTGTGAGTGTGAGTGTGCCTGTTTTAGAGATAAAAAGTGTTGCTTTGTAAATCTTTATTGAAATTTGTAATGAACTAGTATTATAGAAGGGAAGATATAAGATAGGTTAGAGAAAGAAATTGTAAATAGTGGTCACTTAATTATTCTCTGTTATATTTTAAGAAATACAGTTGTTAAATTTGACTTTATATAGTTCTCAAAGTTTTACAGGATACAGCATGGGTTAAATCTTTTCTGTGTTGCTACTTTTGAATTAAGCAGGAGAGTTTACCCGTGTCATAACACTATCTTCTCGTCATCCTCCTGCAAGTGTACAGACTAACACCCACATCACTTGCACCGATTGCCACCTTGAATGCCACCTCTATGTTATTAAGTCTGGCTAATACTGGGGCAGTGGTTAACACAGCTTTCAGGAAGTCAAATGCCTTCTGACATCTCACTGTCCACCGAAACTTTTGCAGTTATTTCACAATTCAGTGAGTGGAGTCGCCTAACACAAATACCTAATACAAATTTTCAATAAAATCAATGCAATCCCAGGAATCATAGTACTGCTTTTCTTGTCAATTTTATGGGAAGCTCCCCAATGACACTTGCTTTGCATCCCATGGAGCCATTTTTCCATGTCCAATAACATTCCTCAGGAAGATGACTTGGGCATTGGCAAATTCACTTTTACCCAGGTTTATCACCAAGCCTGCTTTCCGAAGTCTGATAAATGATGTAAATGTTGCTTCCACGTGTGAATAAAAATCATCAGGTCATCGATAGACAGAACACTGTTGGGTAGTCTGGCAATGACTATAATGGTTAATCTCTGAAATGTGGATGCTGCATTTTTCATGCTAAGTGGCATGACTTTAAACTGATACAGTCTCTTCAGCGTTAGGAAAGCCGAAATTGCCTTTGCTTTTCTGATAAGGGTACATGTCAGTATCCTCTGAGCAAGTCCAACTTAAGTTGCCTGACCCACCTTCTTAACACAAGTGTTCCAAATGTGGAATCAGACATGAATCAGTCCTTGTTTTTGACTTTGACTTTGCGATACTCCACACATAATGGTTGGGTACATTCCTATGGGTGAGCTCCAGTCACTGTAACTCATTTTGATTATGTTGTCTCGGACCATGTGCTTAATCTCCTTTTGAACCATTGCCAACTTCAGAGAATTGTGCCTATAAGGATGGTGTTTCACTGGAACAGTGTCTCTTTTATCGCCATCATGTATAATTATTTTCACTTGTTTTCTTATTTTCACTTATTTTCTTATTTTCACTTATCTTATTTTCACATGTAATTGTAATAATTTTTTCAAGTCATTTCAATTTTTCTCTGAAAGGTAACTCAATAATTTTTGACAATATCCTCATTGTCCAATTTAATTCAAGGAATGTCCCAAATCAGAATCCTTTGAACTTGGTTCTTCCTCTGTGTTGTAAACAATGACATAGTCTCCTCTTGCTTCCCTTCACAGTCAAAATAACATTTGAGCATATATTTTGTGGGGTGAATTTGTACTTTCAGGGTTACATTGTACTTTGCTCAAAAACTGCATGAATTCATGTAAAACTCCATTATCTCACTTTTTAGATTTGAATCAATCTAAACATCATGGCATAGACAGAGAACACAGGGGGCTAACACCTTCAACATATTGTCTAGCTCTCACCCATTGTTAACAGCTAACCTGAGAATGCAATTTTTAAAAAAGATTGTGTGATTTACACATGAAAGAAGTGAAACTATATGGTATTCAAACAGATGAAAGACTTAACAATCATTTTTTCAATGTATAATTTCAGTTACATCTCACTGTAAATTGTTGCTATAAATTCTATGTGTTAGGATTGAGCCCTTCACTACCACCTGATGAAGGAGCGACGCTCCAAAAGCTCGTGCTTCCAATTAAACCTGTTGGACTATAACCTGGTGTTGTGTGATTTTTAACATTTCATGTGAAATTTGTGAAGCAGATGACCGAAGACCCAGGAAAGTACAGATAAAGATACCAAGGGAAAAGCGATAGCTGTCTGATTTTGAAATTTGTTTCTTTTTGTTAAACTTAATCGGGGGTAGGGTTTTATTGGACCAGTATATTGTTGTAGAGTGGGAGGTAGATAAATTGAACACACAAAGGAGGATTACCGTATAGATAGTTGTTGTTGAAAGTTCTTGTGTTTCTTGGAGTTAAGGAATAAATTGTTAATTCTCTTCTTTACATCGAGGGATTTCGGTAGTTCTTTGTCACTCATACTTTAACAGATTACGTGGCAAGGTGAGCTATTCTGTATGCGTGGTTTAAATTAGCAGAAATGTTCAAATGGAACAAAAGCACTGTGCTCAGCTCAGTGGAAAAATACTATCTCAGAATCTGGCACAATCCAACCTTTGAAAGACAAGGCTTGTAACCTAAAAAAGAAGTCTCGCTTCTCAATGTCTTCTGCGATACATGCAATGGCATTTTCTGTTGCTTCCTGGTGTCTGAGCAAGTATTGCAGCCTTCATCTCCATAACAATTCACGCTAGAGCACTACAAATACCTTCACAGTGTGGGTGAAGAGCTACAGGAATGAAAGGGGGTAGAATAGTGAGGAACATTCTTGCTTCAGTCGGAAGGACATGACCTTGAGCACAAAAATACCATCAGTACGTCCCAGTGTCTCTCCAAGATTTCATCAGAATATGATGCCTCAGCCAGAGCTTGCGAGCTCTTAATATTTACTTCTCATTTCTTTCTCTACATTTTTCTTTTTTTTTTCTCTTTCTTGCTGTTTCTTTTCTTATTTCACTCCTGGCCTCAGCTCGGACCCAGCAAGGTTTCCCCTTAGCCCAGCCCAGAGAATTCTCTCAGCCTTGTGTGGCAGTGACTCGGCCTGGTGCCTCAGTCTGATCTCTCAGTTGGTCCTGGCAGTGTCTTGATGTGTGACTGGATCCTGCCCAGGCAAGTGATGGAGGTAGCAGGAGGGGATTGTGGAGGTAGCAGCAGCAATGGTGGCATTGTGGCCCAAAGCAGGAAGAGCAAGCGATGAGGAATTTCCACTTGATATCCGTGGCGATGGCGTCAAGAACAGGCAGCTGAGGGTCTCCCAGTGATCGAGCTCAGCCAAGGACTTAAAGATGTCGAACTTTATTCCTTTTTTTCTGGTTTATATTAAAAAGGATTTTAATGTTATCTGTTACCTTACTTCTTTGTTTCTCGACTTATTCTCTGAAGGTAATGCATAATCTTTTTAAAGCTTCTTCTCCTACTTTGTAGCTAAGACTTTTTTTGTATCTTGGTACCTTTGTACCTAAGACGGTGCCACTATACTCCCGTTCTTGAAATCTAAATAAATCTCAATCCAAATTAATATCTGGGGCTCAATGCAGCTTCTCGCTTCTGACCCAATTTCAGTGGGTAATTGGGAAGACAAATGAAATGAAGGCCTTTTATTTTACAGGGAATGGTGTATAAAAATAGGGAGGTTTTGCTTTAAGTGTAGAAGGCACTGGCCCGATCACAGCTGTAACACGGTGAACAGTTTTAGTTGTTGATCTTTACTGAAGGAAAGATATACTGGCATTGGAGGCAGTCAAGAGAATTTTCACTCAGCTAATCCTCGGCATGGAGGGATGTTGAGTACATTGGGCCTGTACTCACTGAAGTATAAAAGACTGAGAGGTGATGTTATTGAATCATGTAAAGTGGGATTTAACTGGGGAGATGCAGAGGGGGTGACTTCCTTTGTGAGAGAATCTGGGACCAGAGGATATAATTACACAATTGTTATGACACGGGGTAAACCACTCCACCCCACGTCCCCCCCACCCACTAATTTATACCTGAAACACGCACAAGTTTTAAATTAAAAGTCTGTAACATAACATTCCAACGAAATAGTCTCATTCTTTTCTTTAAAGTGTTCTAAGAATGTAAATGGATTGTGATCCGTGTACACAACTGTCTCTGACACATTGTTCATGACATACTCATTAAAATGTTGGAAGGCCAGTACCAAACTTAACAGTTCTTTTTCGATCATAGAGTATTTCCTCTGGTGGATGTTGAGTTTCTTTGAAAAGTAACCAATTGGCAGTTCAATCCCATCCTCATCTTCCTTTAGCAGTACAGCTGCAACTCCTATGTCACGAGCATCGATGGCAACTTTGAAAGATTTTGAAAAGTATGATGTAGTTAAAACTAATGCAGTGGCTAATATTGATTTCACATGGTCGAATACCTGGCATTGTTGTGTCCTCTGAAACTTTATGTTCATCTTTAGCAAATCGGTTAACGGTGTCACTACACTGCTGAAGTTTGCAACAAACTTCCCATAGAACCCCCATCTTTGAGGTTGGTTGTGGAAAATCCTCAATGGCCTTCGTCTTCCCGTGGGGTCAACCTTCCATGACCGGTTATGTCCGAGAACATCAGCTCTGCTTTCGTAAATTCAGTTTCATTGAAGTTTGTCACCATTTTGCTTCTCATAGTCATTCAAAGAGCTCAGCCAACTGTACCATGTGATTTTCCCAGGACTTGCAAAAGATCACTACATCGTTCAAATAGACTGCACAGTTTATTAACCCAGCTACAGGTCTGTTCATGAGTCTTTGGAATGTGGCTGGTGTGTTCTTCATTCCAAAGGGCATCACTTTCACGTCCAAATTAGTTATGTAACTGGCTTGTCCAACTTTCTCAATACAGTCCTCCAATCTATGAATTGGATATGAGTTCCATTTTGTAACAGTGTTGACCTTCTCATCATCCACACAGAATTGGTGAGTCCCGTCCAGTTTGGAAACTAAAGCAATTGGAGAATTCCACTTGCCCTGGCTTGGTTCGAATGATATCCTGATTGAGCATGGCCTCCACCTCCACCTGGACCTGTCTGGCTTTGAAAGGATGAAGCCTTTTGGGGTGTTGTCTTATCAGAGCAGTATTCCCTACATTTATTTCATGTACAAAACATTAGTCCTCCCCATCTGATTCTTTCTTATGTCCTTATACTGCTGCAACAAATCTTTCAACTGCATTCTATGCTCATGAGACAATTTCCTAATGTATCCCACTCATCAAGGACTTCTTTATTTTTCAATCCATTTTGAGACACATCAATTGCATCATCTGGATCTGATTCCTCACTCCGCGGGGCAGTAACTAACGCCTGTTTCTCTAGTTCTTTCTCTCTAGTGTAATAAAGTTTCAACATGTTCAAATGTCATACCCAATACCTTTTTTTTCTATCTGGCATCTTTACTGGATGGTTCACCTGACTCAACTTTTCATCAATTTGATAGGGATCATTAAACCTGACTTTCAAGGGATCTCCTATCACTGGCAACAGTACTAACATGTCATCCCACATTACCCACAGGAAAATGTCTGAGTCCAGGGTTTTATCTGCCTCCTGTTTCATTCTATAATATATCCTCTTGAGGTGCTGTTTAGCCAACTCACCTACTCGATTTAATCTCTCCCTCACCTTTGATACATAATCCACGTGTGAGACCTCTGACTTTGGTCCTGTCAAATTCTCTTTAATGAATTTCAAAGGGCCTCTCACCTCATGCCCGAATATTAACTCAAAGGGAGTAAACTGAGTGGACTCATTTGGGGCATCCCTAATGGCAAACAATACAAATGGGATACCCTTAGCCCAATTAATCATGCAATCCTAACAATATGCTCTTAACATGGTCTTCAAGGTCTGATTCCATCTTTCCAAAGCTCCCTGGGATTCAGGATGTTGGTATACAGCATTGGATTTCAATGCTATAAACCATAGCTATCCATCACTTCCTTACACAGCCTAGAAGTACCATTTGACCCTTGGTCCAATCGAATCTCTCTGGGTGGCCCATACCATTTCAAGCAAGCTACTAATTCCTCTACCACCTCTATTGTCTTAATGCTCCGTAATGGAATTGCCTCCGGAAATCTGGTAGACACATGGTGAGCATGCACTGGTTCCCACTTTTAGTTCTCATGGGGGGGGGGGGCGGGGACCTACACAGTCAATTATAAACCACATGAAAGGTTCTTCAAATGTGGGGATTAGCAACAAAGGGGTCGGTTGGCATGTATGACACATACGGCAAAAGTTAACCACATCCCTGTGAAATCCACACTAATAGAAATGCTTTTGTATGTTAGCCTGAGTCTTCTGTGCCCCTAGGTGACCTCTCACAAGTAGGTCATGTGCTACCCGAAATACTTACTGTCTATCTGCCATCGGCAACATAATCTAGTGGGATTCGGCCCATTTCTCCCCTGCACTAACTTGCTGGGGACTCCATTTTCATCTTACGATTCTGTCTTTCAGATAATTACCCTCTTGAATCAATCTAAACATCATGGCATAGACAGAGAACACAGGGGGCTAACACCTTCAACATATTGTCTAGCTATCACCCATTGTTAACAGCTAACCTGAGAATGCAATTTTTAAAAAAAGATTGTGTGATTTACACATGAAAGAAGTGAAACTATATGGTATTCAAACAGATGAAAGACTTAACAATCATTTTTTCAATGTATAATTTCAGTTACATCTCACTGTAAATTGTTGCTATAAATTCTGTGTTAGGATTGAGCCCTCCACTATCACCTAGTGGTGTCGATGTGCAGTGGTGTTAGGGGCAGTGGTATCAGGGGGCAGTGGTGCCAGGGTGCAGCGGTGTCAGGGGCAGTGGTGTCGATGTGCAGTGGTGTTAGGGGGAAGTGGTGTCAGGAGCCAGTGGTGTCAGGGGATAGTGGTGTCGATGTGCAGTGGTGTTAGGGGCAGTGGTTTCAGGGGACAGTGGTGTCAGGGGCAGTGGTGTCAGGGGGCAGTGGTGTCGGGAGGAAGTGGTGTCAGGGGGCAGTGGTGTCAGGGGCAGTGGTGTCAGGGAGAAGTGGCGTCTGGATGTAGTGGTGTCAGGGGCAGTGGTGCCAGGGTGCGGTGATGTCAGGGTGCAGTGGTGTCAGGGTGCAGTGGTGTCGGGGTGTAGTGGTGTCTGGGGACAGTCGTGTCGGGGGACAGTAGTGTCAGAGTGTAGTGATGTTAGGGGGCAGTGGTGTCAGGGGACAGTTGTGTCAGGGTGTAGTGGTGTCAGGGGGCAGTGGTGTCAGGGGGCAGTGATTACAGGGGGCAGTGGTGTCAGGGGACAGTGGTGTCAGGGTGCAGTGGTGTCAGGGTGTAGTGGTGCCAGGGGACAGTGGTGTCAGGGGACAGTGGTGTTGGGGTGTAGTGGTGTGATGGGACAGTGGTGTCAGGGTGCAGTGGTATCAGTGGACAGTGGTGTCAGGGTGCAGTGGTTACAGGGGACAGTGGTGTCAGGCGACAGTGGTGTCAGGGTGCAGTGCGGTCAGGGGGCAGTGGTGTCAGGGGTAGTGGTGTCACGGGCAGTGTGTCAGGGGGCAGCGGGGTCGGGGGCAGTGGTGTCAGGGGCAGTGTGTCAGGGGGCAGTGGTGTCAGGGGCAGTGGTGTCAGTGGACAGTGGTGTCGGGGGACAGTGGTGTCAGTGGACAGTAGTGTCAGGGTGCAGTGGTGTCAGGGGTCAGTGGTGTCAGTGGACAGTGATGTCGGGGGACAGCGGTGTCAGTGGACAGTGGTGTCGGGGTGCAGTGGTGTCAGTGGATCGTGATGTCGGGGGACAGTGGTGTCAGTGGACAGTAGTGTCAGGGTGCAGTGGTATCAGGGGGCAGTGGTGCCAGGGTGCAGCGGTGTCAGGGGCAGTGGTGTCGATGTGCAGTGGTGTTAGGGGGAAGTGGTGTCAGGAGCCAGTGGTGTCAGGGGATAGTGGTGTCGATGTGCAGTGGTGTTAGGGGCAGTGGTGTCAGGGGACAGTGGTGTCAGGGGCAGTGGTGTCAGGGAGAAGTGGCGTCTGGATGTAGTGGTGTCAGGGGCAGTGGTGCCAGGGTGCGGTGGTGTCAGGGTGCAGTGGTGTCAGGGTGCAGTGGTGTCGGGGTGTAGTGGTGTCTGGGGACAGTCGTGTCGGGGGACAGTAGTGTCAGAGTGTAGTGATGTCAGGGGGCAGTGGTGTCAGGGGACAGTTGTGTCAGGGTGTAGTGGTGTCAGGGGGCAGTGGTGTCAGGGGGCAGTGGTGTCAGGGGACAGTGGTGTCAGGGTGCAGTGGTGTCAGGGTGTAGTGGTGCCAGGGGACAGTGGTGTCAGGGGACAGTGGTGTTGGGGTGTAGTGGTGTGATGGGACAGTGGTGTCAGGGTGCAGTGGTATCAGTGGACAGTGGTGTCAGGGTGCAGTGGTTACAGGGGACAGTGGTGTCAGTCGACAGTGGTGTCAGGGTGCAGTGCGGTCAGGGGGCAGTGGTGTCAGGGGTAGTGTTGTCACGGGCAGTGTGTCAGGGGGCAGCGGGGTCGGGGGCAGTGGTGTCAGGGGCAGTGTGTCAGGGGGCAGTGGTGTCAGGGGCAGTGGTGTCAGTGGACAGTGGTGTCGGGGGACAGTGGTGTCAGTGGACAGTAGTGTCAGGGTGCAGTGGTGTCAGGGGTCAGTGGTGTCAGTGGACAGTGATGTCGGGGGACAGCGGTGTCAGTGGACAGTGGTGTCGGGGTGCAGTGGTGTCAGTGGATCGTGATGTCGGGTACAGTGGTGTCAGTGGACAGTAGTGTCAGGGTGCAGTGGTGTCAGGGGTCAGTGGTGTCAGTGGACAGTGATGTCGGGGGACAGCGGTGTCAGTGGACAGTGGTGTCGGGGTGCAGTGGTGTAAGGGGGCAGTGTGTCTGGGGATTGTCATGTCAGGGTGCAGAGGTGTCAGGGGGCAGTGTGTCTGGGGATTGTCGTGTCAGGGGGCAGTGTGTCTGGGGATTGTCGTGTCAGGGGGAAGGTGTTACAGGTTAGTCTTGCCAGAGAGCAGCCGTGTCATAGGAAGGTTGGGTTGGAGTAGACATGTTGAGGGTAGTCCTTTCAGGAGGGTTGTCATTGTATTGTTAGGCATTTGTGTCGGGAAGTCATGTCAATGATTAATGGTGTCAGGAGAAGGGAGGGAGCTGGTAAATGGGTGAGTGGTTGCAGACAACTCAGTGGGCCGGTAACTGGATGGTGAGGAGTGGGAGTCAGTCATTTCTTAGGACGGTGAGAGTTGGGTCCAGTCAAACAGAGAGAGGCTGGGCCTGCAGAGTTATGGGGGGAATCGAGAAGGGATTCAGTGGAGCCGGGTGCGGAGAGGACACTGCAGGTTAGTTTAGCTGCTCGCCCGGGACGTGACTCTCCTTGCTGCCCATTCCAACTCTCCCCAGGGACAAAGAAATGAGCAGGGGGCGAGTTGAGCAGTGAAACCTTTACTTGAAATCATTCAATGATCAGGATGCATAAACAGCCAAGTGGAAGGATGACACAAACAGCCCAAACACTATTTCCCGCTCTGTCATGTGTAACCCAAACACAGGTGGCAAGTAGGTTATACCAGGGAAACCCAGTGGATGTGGTCTATCTAGACTTCCAAAAGGCCTTTGATAAGGTGCCACACAGGAGGCTGCTGACTAAGGTGAGGGCCCATGGTGTTCGAGGTGAGCTAATGGTATGGATTGAGGATTGGCTGTCTGACAGAAGGCAGAGAGTTGGGATAAAAGGTTCGTTTTCGGAATGGCAGCCGGTGACAAGCAGTGTCCCGGAGGGTTCAGTGTTGGGGCCGCAGCTGTTACGTTATATATTAATGATCTGGATGAAGGGACTGGGGGCATTCTAGCGAAGTTTGCCGATGATATAAAGTTAGGTGGACAGGCAGGTAGTACTGAGGAAGTGGGGAGGCTGCAGAAGGATCTAGGCAGTTTGGAAGAGTGGTCCAGGAAATGGCTGATCGAATTCAATGTGAGCAAATGCGAGGTCTTGCACTTTGTAAAAAAGAATACAAGCATGGACTACTTTCTAAACGGTGAAAAAATTCATAAAGAGCTGAAAATGTGTTGCTGGAAAAGCGCAGCAGGTCAGGCAGCATCCAAGGAGCAGGAGAATCGATGTTTCAGGCATGAGCTCATGCCTGAAACGTCGATTCTCCTGCTCCTTGGATGCTGCCTGACCTGCTGCGCTTTTCCAGCAACACATTTTCAGCTCTGATCTCCAGCATCTGCAGTCCTCACTTTCTCCAAGAAAATTCATAAAGCCAAAGTACAAAGGGATCTGGGAGTGCTAGTTGAGGATTCTCTAAAGGTAAACATGCAGGTTGAGTCCGTGATTAAGAAAGCGAATGCAATGTTGTCATTTATCTCAAGAGGGTTGGAATATAAAAGCACCGTTGTGCTACTGAGATTTTATAAAGCTCTGGTTAGGCCCCATTTGGAGTACTGTGTCCAGTTTTGGTCCCCACACCTCAGGAAGGACATACTGGCACTGGAGCGTGTCCAGCAGAGATTCACACGGGTGATCCCTGGAAAGGTAGGTCTAACATATGAGGAACGGCTGAGGATCCTGGAATTGTATTCATTGGAGTTCAGAAGATTAAGGGGGGATCTAATAGAAACTTACAAGATAATACATGGCTTGGAAAGGGTGGACGTTGGAAATTGTTTCCGTTAGGCAAGGAGACGAGGACCCGTGGGCGCAACCTTAGAAATAGAGGGGGTAAATTCAGAACAGAAATGTGGAGACATTTCTTCAGCCAGTGAGTGGTGGGCCTGTGGAATTCATTGACACGGAGTGCAGTGGAGGCCGGGACGCTAAATGTCTTCAAGGCAGAGATTGAGAAATTCTTGATGTCATAAGGAATTAAGAGCTATGGGGAGAATGCGGGTAAGTGGAGTTGAAATGCCCATCAACCATGAATGAATGGCAGAGTGGACTCGATGGGCTGAATAGCCTTACTTTCACTCCTATGTCGTATGGTCTTATGGTCTAAACCAAAGAAAGGGTAAATAATACCATTCCTCCTCTCCATCTGAAACAGGGAATCTATCGCACAATCTGGCCCCCAGATTAACAAACTGACAGCAGTTTGTAACTCCTTCCCAAGGAGCTGCTCACATGCCTGGAGTGGAGATGGAAGGAGACAGCTCCTCAATCCATGCTGCCTGTCTGGAGTGACTTTATTCCTGATGCTGTTACAGTCCAAGGCATTCAAACTGTACCCGTGCCCTGCCACTGCAATTGCTGTTTCAACTCTACTCTGCACTAACATAAAGATTTTGTGTGTGTGTTTCCGACAGAGCCTCAGAGATGTTGATTCTCGCAAAAAGAAAGGTATTAGATCTTTGTCTTAATTTGAAACTTCTTGCAGAACAGAGGGTCAAACAGCAAGCTGCAGCTGGGAATTGGTGCCTCACTCTGTAACGTGTGTATCTCAGTGAATGCAGTACTGACTGATTTCGGTTCCGTCCTGTCAAAACTGTAAATCTGGTTGCTCGCCAACAGCAGCTTCCAAAGTGACTTTTGGCGGGAACTTTCAAGTCCCTTTACATCCAGTCCTGGTCATTCCATTCCATTGCGCACTGTGCTATTAAGTGACAATCGAATACTGCAGGCTGCACATTAATAACACAGTCACTACAGATCAGAATGAATCTCACTGCATCCTTCCAACTCGGAGAATCAGACATCTGCCTCGTGAACTGCTTTGATAATCTTGTAAGCCTTAATGAATTGGCCCTGACGAATCAAACAGAGCTGGATGAAAACCCACTGAGAGAAAGCGATCTTAACTGTTAGCATGAGTCCTGTACCATCCACCCGTGGCAGCAGACATCGTGTTAGGGAAAGCAATACCTCCGCAAGACTAGGGGGGCAGACAGCAATGCCAAACATAAAAGGGTCACTGGACCCGAGAGGTTAACTCGGTTTCTCTATCTCCTGCTTTGAAATCGAGAGATTGCCATCCACAGAATGATCACTGACCAGAATCAATAGCAAGTGACAATTGCAAACAGAATGACAAATAGGGTATGGAAGGCACTTAATTGGCACCCTCCCAACCCCCAAACAAATTCAGATACAAACATTTGTATGAATCATCTACAAACATGTTCCCCATGCCTTTCCCCATCTCCTTGTCCAAGCCCACCTGCAGTGGAAACGTTAATTCTCTACCCAACTGTAAGCTGAGGTTGCTCCAAAGTCTACACTCATCCACAAAAACAAGGCTTTGAGCATGATACCAATGACCTCCACCTCCACCCCCTCTCCCTCCACCCCAGCTGACCACGCCCACCTGAGATGGGGCGAGGAGACAAAAGGAGGTGACTGCTGGAGCATTTGGAAAAGCGTGGGCATTTGCACAGTGACTGACAGTTGCTTGAGACTGCCATGTCATCTCTGTCCGTTAAAGTGTCAGGGTCGTCTCAATCTCTCACTCACACACACACACAAATCCAACTGAAACACTTTCTGAATCAAAACCAGAAAACCGTTCTATGAAGGCTCACCAGACCCAAAAATTTGGCTCTGCCAGACTCTTGACAGAGAACATTGAACTGTACAGCACAGGAACAGGCCCTTCGGCCCACCATGTTTTGCCAAACATGACTCCAAATTAAACTCATCCCTTCTGCTGCTTTTGGTCCACATCCCTGCATTTCTTGCATATTTCTCTTCAACTCTCCTATCGTATCTGCCTCCATCACTGCCCACAGCAGGATGTTCCATTCTCCTATGACTCTGTGTAAAAAGATTACCCCTCACATCTCCTTTGCCCCTCTCACCTATAATGCAAGCCAATGAGATTTCGACATTTCAACTCCGGGAAAAACATTCTGGCTGTCAACCATATCTGTTGAGCTCATAATCTTCTATACAGTTCTATCAAGTCTCCCCTCAGCCTCCAATCCTGGCAGCATCCTGTTAAACCTCTTCTGCACCCTCTCCAAAGCCTTCACATCCTTCCTGTAATGTGCGGGCCAGACTTGAACACAGTATTCTACGTGTGACCTAACCAAAGCTGCAACATGACATCCTGACACTTGTACTCAATTATAGTCATAGAGATGTACAGCATGGAAACAGACCCTTCAGTCCAATCCATCCATGTCGACTAGATATCCCAACCAATCTACTCCCACCTGCCAGCATCTGGCCCATATCCCTCCAAACCGTTCCTATTCATATTCCCATCGAAACGCCTCTTAAATGTTGCAATTATATCAGCCTCCACCACTTCTTCTGGCAGTTCAGTCCATACACGTACCACCCTCTGTGTGAAAAAGTTGCCCCTTAGGTCTCTTTTAGATCTTTCCTCCCTCACCCTAATCCTATGCCCTCTCGTTCTGGATTCCCCCACCCCAGGGAAAAGACTTTGTCTATTTACCCTATCCATGCCCCTCATCATTTTGTAAACCTCTAAGGTCACCCCTCAGCCTCCGACTCTTCAGCGAAAACAGCCCCATCCTGTTCCGTCTCTAACTAGAGCTCAAATCCTCCAACCCTGGCAACATCCTTGTCAATCTTTTCTGAACCATTTCAAATTCCACAACATCCTTCCGATAGGAAGGAGACCAGAATATTCCAACAATGGCCTAACCAATGTCCTGTACAGCTGCAACATGACCTCCTAACTCCTGTCCTCAATACTCTGACCAATAAAAGGAAGCATACCAAACGCCTTCATCACTATCCTATCTACCTGTGACTCCACTTTCAAGGAGCTATGAACCTGCACTCCAAGGTCTCTTTGATCAGCAACACTCCCTAGGACCTTACCATTAAGCGTATACATCCTGCTAAGATTTGCTTTCCCGAAATACAGCACCTTGCATTTATCTGAATTCCTCAACCAATAAAGGTAAGCCTGCCATATGCCACCTTTACCACATTATCTACCTGCGTGGCCACTTTTACAGAGCTATGAACTTAAACCCCAAGTTCCCTTTGTATGTCAGTACTGTTCAGGGTCCTGCCATTAACTGTATTCTTTTCCTGAATTTCACATAGACACTGCTCTACCCTCATCGATTACCTTTCTTACCTCCAAAAATTTCAATCAATTTAGTAAGAAATGACCTGCCCTGCACAAAGTTTTGCTGACTGTTCCCAATTAGGTCAGGCTTTTCCAAATGCACATAAATCCAATCCCTAAAAATTGCCTCCAATAATTTCCCAACCTCCAATATGAGACTCACTGGCCTGCACTTTCCTGGATTTTCCCTATTTGAACATAGACAACATTATCTGTTTGCCAGTCCTCTGGCATCTTTCCAGTGCCTTGAGAGGACACAAAGATTTCTTGTTTTGCCACTCTCAGAACCTAAGGTGGATCCCATTGGGCCCTGTGGACTTATCAACCCGAACATTAATCAACAGACCCAACACCATGACTTTCATGATTGCAAAATGTCCTGATATATTAGAATGCTCCTCACAAATCTCATCCTACATATCTTACTCATGGGTGATAACAGATGGAAAGTACACATTTAGGACACCCTCTGCCTCCAAGCATAAATTCTCTCCTTTATCCTTGAGTGACACACTGGGGAGCACACGGGTGACCAAGAGGACCTTCTCCCTGGTTATCTTTTTAATCAGGGAGGAATATAGAATCCCTTGGGATTCTCCTTAATCCGAGGTGCCAAGGTCATTTCATGTCCCCTTCTTGCTTCTTCTCATTCTCGGCTTGAGATCTCTCCTGCTTCTTTTATATTTCTCATGGGTCCTGTCTGATTTTAGCTTCCGAAATCTTACACATGCTTCTTTTCTACTTTTGATTAAATTCAGCCTCTTTCACTATCCAACTACCTTTTACCTTGCTACCCTTGGCCTTCCCCCTAACTGGAACATTCAGGTTCTGAACTGTCATCAGCAGGTTTTTAAACAATTCCCACATGTCACTTGCTTAATAACAGCTCCTCCCAATTAACACTCCTTCGCTCCTGCCTAATACTGACATAACTTTCCCTCACGCAATTTAGTACCTTGCTACAAGGTCCTGACTTATCCGTCTTCATAACAGTCTTAAAAGTTAAGGAGTTGTGATCACTGTTTCTGAAATGCTCTCCCACTGAAATGTCAGTGATCTGGCCAGGCTCAATGGTTAGTACAAGGTCCAGATTGGCCCCTCCTTTAGTTGGATAATCCAAATACTGTTTCAGGAAACTCACTTGAATGCATTAACAAATTCTGCTCCATCTAAACTTTTTGTTCCAAGAGAGTCCCAGTCACACACTATTTCCATAATCTTCCTACATATCCAGTCCCCATTGTACAGGTCACCTTTGCCCCAAAAGAGGTCCAAATAATCCAAGGACTGAAACCTGGCACCAAGGAGACAACACACCACCCTGGTGTCTCGAACGTGGCCACAGAAATGCCTGTCTGTGCCACTAACTGGCGAGTCTCCTACCACTATCAATCGCCTGGATCTTGCAGAGCCATTTGTGGTGCTTGCACTACCTGCCTGCCTCTCCTGGCCATCACCCATCTACCTGACTGAATCTGAGGTATGAATACCTCCCTGTAACTAATAACTATCACCCTCTTTGTGCTCCTCAGTGTGTCCACCTGCCGCTCGAACCAAGCAATGCCCTCTGTGAGGAGTTGCAGCTGGTGACATTTCCTGCAAACATATTTGTCAGGGACACTATACTGCTGTGTGTTGCCCAGCCTCCGATGTACAACATGTCATGACAGACACGACGAGAGCTTCCCCCTTGCCACTGCCAGCTTTGGTCGGGATGTGTGGCACATCGATTGGGAAGCCAAATATGCCATTGTCTCATGCATCATCGAGGAGAACCTGCCAATGGGAGAGAGGAGATTAGCTTTTGATGGCCTTAACTGATACAGCAAACCTGAGCGAAAAGGCAAACCAGGCCAAACATACCTACATATTCAAGTAACTGAAAATGTGTTGCTGGAAAAGCGCAGCAGGTCAGGCAGCATCCAAGGAGCAGGAGAAGCGCATTTCGGGCATGAGCCTTCTTCAGGAATGAGGGAAGTGTGTCCAGCAGGCTAAGATAAAAGGTAGGGAGGAGAGACTTGGGGGAGGGGCGTTGGAAATGCGATAGGTGGTAGGAGATTAAGGTGAGGGTGATAGGCCGGAGTGGGGGTGGGGAGGGTCAGGAAGAAGATTGCAGGTTAGGAAGGTGGTGCTGAGTTTGAGGGTTGTGACTGAGACAAGGTGGGGGGAGGGGAAATGAGGAAACTGGAGAAATCTGAGTTCATCCCTTGTGGTTGGAGGGTTCCTAAGCAGGAGATGAGGTGCTCTTCCTCCAGCCGTCGTGTTGCTATGGTCTGGCGATGGAGGAGTCCAAGGACCTGCATGTCTTGGTGGAGTGGGAGGGGGAGTTGAAGTGTTGAGCCACGGGGTGATTGGGTTGGTTGGTCCGGGTGTCCCAGAGGTGATCTCTGAAACATTTCTGGGAGTAGATGTAAGTGCAATGGAAGCAGTTCACAGGGAGTTAACTGGACTATTATCATGGAAAGAATGGATTGCCTTGTCAGGAAAGGCTCAATAATCTAGTGTCTGAACAGTCTTAACGCATTAAATATGGAAAGAATCTGAGGAAGGGTCACCAATGCCTAAACGTTTACTTTGATTTCTCTTCACAGATGCTACCAGACCTGCTTGAGCTTTTCCAGCAATTTCTGTGTTTGCTATTGATTAACAGCATCCAGAGTTTCTTCAGTTTTATAACAGCCATTGTTTAAAAAGAATACTGCATCTTGGTGAATCTATACTGCACTCTCTCTGGAGCATCACATCCTGCTGATCAGGGTTACATTAGATTAGATTAGATTACATTACAGTGTGGAAACAGGCCCTTCGGCCCAACAAGTCCACACCGACCTGCCAAAGCGCAACCCACCCATACCCAACACTACGGGCAATTTAGCATGGCCAATTCACCTGACCTGCACATCTTTGGATTGTGGGAGGAAACCGGAGCACCCGGAGGAAACCCATGCAGACACGGGGAGAACGCGCAAACTCCACACAGTCAGTCGCCTGAGGCGGGAATTGAACCCGGGTCTCTGGCGCTGCGAGGTCGCGGTGCTAACCACTGTGCCACTGTGCCGCCCACCACTGGTTGGCGATCAGAACTGTGCACAATATTCTACTTGTGACATCACCAATGGTTAACAAATTTGCAAAACGTCTTCCTACTCCCAAATTCTAAATTTTAATTAATGAAGGCAAGAATCCCGTATGCATTTTTCACCATCCTATCTACTTGCCCTGACACTGTCAGGGATCTATGGTTCATTTAGTGCTTTAGCACTTCATCCGGACCTGCCATTTATTGCATTAATCCTTCCATTATTTGACCTCCCCAAATGCATCAAACTTCTCAGCATTAAGTTCCAGCAGTCATCGCTGTGCCCAATTTATCAATTGACTGATATCAGACTGCAATGTAAGAACATCCTCAATATCAACATCACTGTCAATTTCCACATGTTCTGCAAACTTATGAGTTATACCTTTTACATTCGCATATAGTTCATTAACATACACTACAAACATTAAGGGTCACAGCACCTAGTCCCTGCAGTGCACCAATGACTATGCGGCAACATGGTGGCTCAGCGGTTAGCACTGCTGCCTCACAGCTCCAGGGACCTAGGTTCAATTCCTCCCTCAGGTGACTGTCTGTGCAGGGTTGGCACATTTGCCCCTTGTCCCACAATCCCAAGATGTGCTGGTTAGATGAATTGGCTATGCTAAATTGCCCATAGTATTAGGTGCATTAGTCAGGGGCAAATATAAGGTAGGAGAATGGGTCTGGGTGGGTTACTCTTCATAGAGTTGATGTGGACATGTTGTGCTAAAACCCCTGTTTCCATACTGTAGGGAATCTAATCTAATAGGCTCCAATCACAAAATGCAATCTCCACTTATCACCCTTTACCTTATTTGCAAACTAATTTTGAATCCAGTTTGCGAACTTTTCTTGAATGCCATGAGTTCTAACACATACTCTATGCCCCGGCTAATGAAAGCAAGAATCCCATATGCATTTTTCAACACTCATTCTGCCTGCCCTGCAACCATCAGGGACCCATGGTCTCTTTCCATGTGGAAAATTGTCAAAAGTCCTTACTGAAGTTCCTAGATTAACTGCACTACATTCATAACATATCGAGTCAGCTTTTCCAAATTCATAATTAATTTAGTCAGACAGGATCTCCCACTAACAAATTTATGTACAGAACCCTTGTCCAAAGTTTTGATTGATCACACCCCTCAGAGTTTGTGTTTTACCAGTAATCGTTCTACCTCTGATGTCAGACTAACCAGTCTTGTCACAAAACTGGTGTATAAAATTGATGAAATTGCAAAGTATCTTGTTCAGATAAAGTGCTAGTTATGCTTAGAAATTTAAAAATGAATGTCTTTGGTTAAGCAGCTGCAGGTGCTCAAATTGACACATTGTAACAACCTGGGATTGTCCAACTTGGGTAAAAGACAGAGGACATTCACCCTATCCATGCCTCTCATGATCTTATACACCTCTATAAGACCCCATCAGTCTCCTACGCTCGAAAGAAAAAGGTTCTAGCTTGTCCACCTTCTCCCTTTAACTCAGACTGTTGAGTCAAGGCAATATCTTAGTTGGTTTCTACTACACTCTTTCAACTTTAATAACATCATTCTTATAGCATGGTGACCAAAACTGAATACAATACTCCAAGCATGGGCTCACCAACGTCCTGTACAACTGCAACATACCTTCACAATTTCTAGATTTAATGGCCTGATTGATGAAGGCCAGTGCACCAAAAGCCTTCTTCACTGCCCTGTCCACCTGTGACTTCACTTCCGAAGAACTGTGATACTGAACCAAAAGGTCCCTCTGTCCCACTCTCCTCCTTAAGGCCCTGCCATTCACCATGGAACTTCTGTCTTGATTTGACTTGCTAAAATGAAACATCACACTTATTCATATTAAACTCTATTTGCCATTTCTCCATCAACTTCCCCAGTTGATCAGTGTCCTGTTGCAATGTCCTCACTGTCCATGCCATTTTAGTGTCATCTACAAACTTACTACTCGTGCCTTCTGCATTCTCATCTAAATCATTGATATAGATAACAAACAGTAATGGGCCCAGCACCAATTCCTGAGACACGCCATTCTTCACAGGCCTCCACTCCAACAAGCATTGTGAAGAGCACCAAATTTCTTGACATACACCTGATGGAGAATCTCACCTGGACCCTCAATACCAGCTCCATAGTCAAGAAAGCCCAGCAGCATCTCTACTTTCGGCGCAGGGTGATGAAAGCCCATCTGCAATCCCCCATCCTCACCACTTTCTACAGAGGGTTCATTGAGAGTACCCTGAGCTGCTGCATTACTGCCTGGTTTGGGAAATGATTGGAAATTCTCAGATCGTAAGACATAGAACAAAGAACATAGAACAATACAGCATTGAACAGGCCCTTCGGCCCACGATGTTGTGCCAAACATTTGTCCTAGCTTAAGCACCCATCCATGTACCTATCCAATTGCCGCTTAAAGGTCACGAAAGATTCTGACTCTACCACTCCCACAGGCAGCGCATTCCATGCCCCCACCACTCTCTGGGTAAAGAACCCACCCCTGACATCTCCCCTATACCTTCCACCCTTCACCTTAAATTTATGTCCCCTTGTAACACTCTGTTGTACCCAGGGAAAAGTTTCTGACTGTCTACTCTATCTATTCCTCTGATTATCTTATAAACCTCTATCAAGTCACCCCTCATCCTTCGCCATTCCAATGAGAAAAGGCCTAGCACTCT